>NC_077224.1:1010876-1610876 GCF_024763615.1 Phlebotomus papatasi
AATCGAAAAAAGGTTTTGATCCATTCTCACCAATCCCTGTTTTTCTCAACTTTTTCTTTTTAAATGCATCATATTCTGCTGCGTATAGGGGAAAGCGCGCTACCTTCGGACGATTTATGTTTCGAACAAATCATTTTTTTTTCAATGTGTTTTTTTTAGTGAATTTGCCCTCATTTTAATATTATATTTCAATAGTAAGTCCAATGCCTTATAGGGTAAGTGTGCCAAATTTCGGCATAGTTGCATGCAAGCGCCGAAGTTTCAAGTTTGAAATGTAATATTTTAAATACAAATTGTTTTTTTTTATTCTTTCTTTTGTAAGAGTGTTGCTTGGAACCTTGTAAAGAGTTTACCGTCTTTATTTACTCTAAAATCATTCTTAATACATCTTAAAATGAATACAAATGTAGACATAGCTTTGGTGCCCTATTTCGGCCACCTTCATTCTCATAGTTCCTTGCCCTTCGGGAATTCTTCACGTCATCTCGTTTGTCGAAGCTACATTTTTGTTATTCTTTTGCATTGTATAATCTCTAGAGTACGTAAAATCTAAAAGTTCATGGAAATTCGAGGAACAAAAAAGGTGGCCGAAATTGCAAGCTGGCCGGAATTTGGCACACTTACCCTATTTTGAGAAAAAAGCTATGAGTGAAATCCATAAGGAACATAGAGAAAAAAATTAATTCTCCAAAACTTGAGTCGTCCGAAGGTAGCGCGCTTTCCCCTAATTAAAATTGAAGCAATAAGTATCTCTCAGTGCATTTCACCACAATTTCCCCCTGAGAATTTCTGTAATCTTGGGGAGGTTCTACGATAAAGAAATCATTATAAATGTGCCATTGATTTGGTGTGAGGGTGGAATTTTCTTTAATGCCGAAGCCGGTGCCACTTGAATTTTGCCATTCCGTGTGCAATTTTCTCCGCAGTGGCGTTTTGACTTCCAACTTTCTGCCTCTTTAAAAAGCGTTCTTCGTCATAAATAAAAAACGCCACTAATTGCTGCATTGGGTGAAAGAAAGTCTTGGTTGTAAATTTTCACTGGTATGCCTCGTAGTTGACATTTTTTTCATAATTAATTACTATTTAAGCTTAAATGCAAATACATTAATCATGTTTTATTTTATACATTGCCCTTTTGGAGACGAGATGTACAGGCGGGAAGAAAAGGTTTATTGAAAAGGAATGCTAAAATGCATGAATATGTGTAGTGCTTTACAAGAAAAATTGTTTAATGAAAAAGAAAATAATAAAAATTTCCCTGTGTTTTCACGTGATTGTTAATGAAATTTTCTAATATATTAAACATTATTATGGGAGGATGCATTTTGAAATCCTCAGAAGTGGTTTTGTGTTTAAGAAGGAATTCTTCTTACAAAATGAAGAGCTTGATGGATGTAGTTAAACGCATAAGAGGAATGTTTAATTTTCTCTCTCTATAATTCATAAGGAAGTCACTCAAATTTTCAATTGGAACCACAATAGAAATGTGCTTGAAAACTTCTTTTACAAATACCCAAGTTTAGACATTTAAATTAAATTTATCCTCATCATACTTCAAAATACATATGCTCTTAATATATTAATGTACTTATGAAAGAAGTTTTCAGAGAGACACTTCTTAAGAGGTATTATCCTTTTCCATAGAGTTTTAAGATGGTGACAGTGTGAGAGTGTTACGAGAAAATAAGCTCTTCTTCATTAAGTTATCATAATCATTATGTTTGAATATATTATTAATTTATGTATTATCGTACTCTAACGACATCTTCACGAGTATTACATTCAAATTGTTTTCTTCATGTCTTTTTGGTCTATACATTTAATTTTAATATGAATGGGCTTTTGTTTTTTGTATGTTTTCCTTATTTTTCTTTTGTTATTCTTTTTTGTTTCACGAAAATCATCTATCCTTTTTGTGTCTCTGCGGATTTTGCTATTTTGGAGCAGAATTGTGAAGGAAATTTAAATTTTTTATCATCTATTTACTTATTTACAAATGGGTTTTCTTCTAAGGAGAATCTACATTTTTTTTTGCTTTATTCTCCAAAGACCATCCTCAGGAGATCAATTGAGAGAAAGAGGATTTGAGAAAATGGACTGTGCAATGCTTTTTGTCTTCTATTGATTGAAAATTTTCTCTTATAGTGATTTGTGGGAGATTCTTTTTACTCTGACTGCCTTCTTTACATACAAAAGTATATCAAAAATATGAGGATTTGCATAAATATCTGGAAATATCTACCACTAAAGATGAGAGATCGTCCATGACTACTGTAGAATGTTACACCCATATCTCGCATTTCGGAATCTGAAAGAAAAATTTGTATAATTTAAATTGAAGGATCATTACTCTTTGGTGTTAAGAAAGTTAAAAGGTAAGGTCAATATCTTCAGTGCCCCTTACGATTCATAGACCTTAAGGTCACCACCGCGGTATTCCTAATAAGCGAGGTGATTACTAAATCCGTGGCTAGACTAAATAAAAGCTCTACTTTGCATTTTTCATCTTTTATTACACAGATAAAGGGGCGACTGAGGCATTTAGCTCTAGTTCCATTTAAAAATAGAAAAAAACGCAATTTTAAAGCAGCCCAAATTCAATGCTTCCCCACTTCCCCTATGCCAAATTTTTGATATTTTTTTCTGTTTTCTAATTGAAAATTTACTAAATTTTATCTAATAACTCCCCTACTTTTTTTAAATTATTTTTGTAAACTTTTTCATAAAAAGAACAAATAACGATCTGTTATTCAGTTGTAGGGTAGATTGATCATTTAATGTTGTGCCTCTTTAATGCCATTATCTATAAATTTTATTTTTTTTTTACAAAAATTTAGCCAAATGTGAATTGCAAAATCAAAGTGTTTTATCAGTATTTCGAATTGCACATGAATTATGGTAACTATTTATGATAAACATCAATTTATTAGAGGTGGCATTAAATGAGGCATAATATTTAATGATTCTCTACTTTAGCTTTATACAGACAAAAAAGTTGAATATTTTACATTTCAAAACGTATGTAATACAGTGAACGAAATTCAAATAGGGACGGACCTATATGTGGGTGGTGTGGGTGGTCTGTAAGTCGGATCAACCTAATATTTTTTTTGTATAATATGGGCCTATCCAACAATACTTTTTATGTTAGTGACCCACGTGTACTTGCGTTCTTGAGTGCACGCCAGCCAAAATATGAAATTTTTAAGTGATTTAAAGCGAAATTCAAATTAGGGACGGTAATTATTTTATGTTGATGATGCTCGAGGTGGCACCCCTGAATAAGGAAATTTAGTAGTGAGTTTTGTGGCCTATGCTGGCAAAGTGTAATCATAGTAGTGAAGTTAAAAAAACAAAGGTCTTAGATATGGGAAGAGGCTGCAGACTCACGGAGAACGAAAAAGGCCAAATTAGGGCCTACAAAGATCTTGGGCAATCTTTTCCTGCAATTGGGAAGAAGTTGCGGTTCGAATTATGGCCATTCGAAAGGCAATACAAAACTCACAAGAAAAGACCATTCAAGAATGGTCAAGAATTTTGCGACGTCGTGTTGTAAGTAGAGAATAGTGAAGTGATATCTTTAAACACAGTGTCGACCTAAATTTCGTGTTTTTGTATATCATTCGATTGGCGATTTTTAAGAAGTTAGCATGTTTGCTCACATCTCTTTATTTATCTAAAATGTTTAATCGGTAATGCTTGTTAAGCAGAGCATACCATTTTCTTTGTAACTTCTACAGTTTCTTGATAAATCAACAATATTTTTGTTAACTATGCAGATTTCCAATGCAGAAATTCTGCCGAGAATCTGCAGATTTTCGGCAGAATTTCTGCCGAAAATCTACAGATTTCTAGACAGAAATTCTGCCGAAAATCTACAGAATTTCTCTAAATGTACTAGAATATGCCGTTACAATTCAAAAAACCTCCGAGTAAAATCGGCAGGTAGAACAATGATTTGACGGGAAGTAAGAAAGTCTCTTTTTTGGATCTTCAAATAGATTTTCGAATTTTTCAAGATCTACTTCTGTACGGAAAGATTGAGTGCCTCTATTTTAATTAATGCGTTTTAGAAATTTTAATGTAAGATATAGCAAGTGAGAAAAGTGCAAGGAAAAGTAAGACGATTTAAAATCACTTTTTTCAAAAATTATTTTTAGATGAACTCACATTTGTATTTGAGATAAATAAAATATATATTTTCTACGGTGATTATAAATATGTAGAAAACTGCCCTACCCTTTCTACTTATAAAAAACGAACAGTTTAGCTAAGACAATAAAATCGCTTATCGTTTATTACGATTCTCTTAGAATGCTTTTCTACTAAGCATACCAAGAATATTGCATGAAAATTTGCCTAAAAAGATTGCGATGAAAATGCATAATTTTTTTGTCATTTATCAATAATTTGGCGGTCAATATGATTGAGCCCTAATGGTACTGAAAGAGTTAAAACGATCTGGAATTACGTATTCTATAGCTGACAAATTAATTTGTTAAATTGACTACCAGGGGGTTACTGCTGTAAATTAAATAATTTCCCCTTCACTACATTTATTCAACAATTATTTAATTATAATGTAGCAGAATCAAGTGGAGTGGAATTAATTAAAAATGGGTGAGGAATTAATATAAATACAATTTTTCATTTATGCCCATAAATGTTTTACCATGTAATTTTCCACAATTCACACTAACGCAATTTTCACACAATAATAACTTTCTCTGCTGACCATTTTTATCCCCACTGGAGATTTATGATCATCCACTGGGACAGACAAAAATCATTCAACCCAAAAAAAAATTGTCCTCTCATTGACCACAGAAATGGGCAGTTGGATACCCCCAAAAAAAAGCACCCACAATGTGATTGAAATAAAAGTGGTGGATGAAGTGTGTTGTGTTGGATGGCAAAAAGTGAAGAATATATAGAGTAAACTGAAAAGGAAAAGCACTAAAAGTGAAAGATGTGTGATAATGTGTCAACTAACCTGAGAGGCCACGGTTGATAAGAGTCGCGATATCGGTATATTCATCTGTGAAAGAAGAAAAATGCAAGGGAAGGTGAGAACATAAAAATAAAGTGTGTTCGATGGAGAAAAGAAAGAAGCACATAAAACTCAAAGAAAGTTGGGGACAAGGAAAGTATGGGGATGATTTGTGTGAAAGTGTTTTAAGTAGAAAGTTCTTAGTTCAACATCAATTTCACATTGTCAAACGCTCACACTGCACACAACTTTAAATATTTAACACTCCGGGGCTCCGACACTTCAATTAGCCATCGCTACTGGATGGGGTTCAAGTTGGAGATTGTGGGGTATGGAAGGAACTTTAAAAAGCTTCTGCAATCGGAAGATGGTTGGGAGGATTTTGTGTCTGTCACGCGGCAGTAACTTTTACTCACCATTCATTGAAGTGCTGAACTCGAAACTCTCAGACAACTCACTCCAGCCATACCGATTCCTGTTCAGGAAGAAATAATTAAAAGTGACCAATAGCCTCACAAGGTAATATTTTTCACCAAGGTGTCAACAAGTTCAAAAAAGGCCAAGTTTAACTTGAGTTTGCACCGAGGATATAAAAAATAGAGTGATTTCACTTTAACTACTTTAACTTTAAAATCGTTATAAATTTTGTGGGAAAAAACTGTGTCATTCAGGATAAAGAAAACATTTTTATTTAAATAATATTTGGTCGCACTTCCTTGGCAAGTTTTGAGTGTTAAAATATTAAAAAACCCACCTAAAAAAATAAAATTTACCATTCGATCTCAAGTTTAGCCTAAAAGCTCCGCCTATGAAAAATTAGGCCACGCCCCCTATAAATATTTTAGTCAGAATAATTTATAAGAAATAGTGTTTTGGGTGGAAATAACACACAAGACAAACAGGCGTGGTTTACAAAAGGACAATGAATTATTAAATTTTTCTCTTTTTAGACTTTTCAAAGACTTTAATTGAAAAAATTCTCCACAATTCTGAGATAAACCTTTAAGTGCTTAATTTCAAACTGGCTTTTAAAGAATAACTTATATTCTCAAGAAAAAATTTAATTTAAAAGTGCCAAATTTCCTCTGAGGCTTTTAAGCTTAATGTAACGAACTTTACAAGAACGAAGCTGGGATGATAATAGTAAAGTACTTCATTTTTTTTTAAATTTTAAAGCTACTCGAGAGGAAAAGAACCTTTTAAAGCTTTTAAAATAAAATTTTATTTATTTTTCAAATTTATTTTTGGAGAAAAACAAAAAGTTTTAATAAAAAGAAAAGGATTTATATTATACATTTAAGAAAAGCTTATAGATTGGAATAAGTGGAACTTCAGTACACCTTAACGTAGAATTGGAAATTTTTAATGATTTTTACACTAAATATTTAATTTAAATCGTAAGACTTCAAGTAAGCCTTTCGTTAGGGGAGACTGGGGTAAAAAGTCACAAAACGGATATTTTATTTTTTTACAAGCTACCCTAGCGCTTTAAAAATTTCTAATTAGCGCAGTTTTATAGGAAATTTACCGCTCTACAACTTTGTGAAAGTAATTTTCCTCTATTGTGTAAGGAAATACATTTATCGAGCCGATTTCTAAAAGGTAATTTTGTGACCATTCTCAAAAATGCTGGGGCAAATAGTACCAGGTATGGGATATTATCATATTTTGATTTGCTTTATTACGGGCTTTCGTATATTAAAAAAAAAATAGCCAGGTGACGTATTTTTATAGAAAATTTATTCCTCTACACCTTTTTGAAACACAATTTTTTTCTAACTGAACGATAAAAGTGCTTTTCAAGCTATTTAAGAAAAAACACACAAGAGACTGCTATTCGTTTGACCAATGCAAACAAAATGCGGTGAGGCATGGAAATGACGTCTCTTCTCGCCGTGAGACATCAAAAATTGCTTCGGTCTTTGTTACTTTTTGCTTCATACCTTTTGTTACTTTTTACCCCAAGTGGTCATTTTTAATAAAAAGATTTCTGGAGAAAAGAATCTTTGTAAAATTCTAAAATAGATAGTGGTTTCGTATTCAAAGAGTCCAAATCATTTAGGAAATATTTACCAGTGCATCAATTTTGGAAAATAAGTAGGTCAAAATTGATATCTGCTGTAGGGAAAACATTTTAAAAATAGGGCTAAAAATTTCAATAATTTTTTATTTTCTGAAATCCTTGTTCGAATTCTAAGAAACTTACGACTTTGAAGAAGGTCTATGGAGGCCATCTATAGAAAAAATTTTAAGCCGTTATCTCTTTTTATCTTGGAATATATTGAATTTTCAAATTTTCAATTTGTGACTTTTTGCCCCAGTCTCCCCAATTTAATAATTGGAAAAAACAATATTTTGCAAAATACTTGTTCTACGCAAAACATATTTATAAAATGTTATGTAAATTTAGGAATCCTAAAAGGAATTTATGAATAGCTTATGAGTCTTTTGACACACAAACAAGTTAGTTAATTTTATTACTTTTTTTAATTATTGTTCGCAAAATAATCACTTAACGAATTTTTCGTTATTGTTAAAATATATCTTCATAAATATTCTTACACAAATTGTACAATTTTGTGTAATATTTTGTCATTTGTTTGTACATTTTCTTTGATTGTGACAAAATGTTACAAACAATTAATTGTAAAAGAACAAAAAATGTTCGTTCAAAATCATTTTATGAACTTGTTGGTAGATTAACCGATTATTTATTATTTTGTAAATAATATTTTTTGGAATTCATAAACATTTTCAAATATTTCACAAAATGTGAAAAAAATATTTCTTTATTGAAGATAATTTTATAAATTAAGTATTTTTAAAAGTAAAGAAAAACTGAAATAAATTTTGTAAATAATTTAAAAAAAATATATATAAATAAATGTAATTCTGTGTAGATTAATTTTGCTTAGAGATTCCTGATAAATTTTTAGGTGTGTAGCTATTTTTTTTAATGGAGGAGCTTTTAGGTACAAACTTCTGATTAGAATAACGCTAAAAGTTTTACAATTTTAAAGTTTGTTGCATAAGAATTTTTAGAATGAGTAATTTTATTTTTTGGTTTAAGCTTTTTCAACACAATTTACAGAAAATCAATTGAGTTTTAAAAAAGGAAAAAATATATTTTTTTATTAATTTTTTACAATGTTTCCATACTTTCGTCTTGAGCATCAGTAGAGAAAAAATAATAGTAAAACATTGATCAATATCCTTCAGAAGAAATATTACACAGAGATTTTTTAAATTTGCTTTCTGACTTTTATGAGCAAACAAATTTTCATCCTCAATCCTTACAAAATAAAAAAAAAGTTCCCACTGAAAAATCTTATAAAATATTCCAGCACAGCTTTTGAATTAAAACTTCCGCAATTCTACGGATGGAAAAAGCCCTTGTATTTCCCACAAACTTCCTCTGTCACCGCGATTAGAATTTTATATAGTAAATAAGAAAGGCATATTGCTGAAACGGAAATTGTCACATACCTGGCCTGCACTTTAGCCTCGTACTGTTGGTTGGGATCGAGATTTCGGATCATGTAGCTCTTGCCTTGGGTAAAGTGGTGAGATAACGGAATGGCAGGTAAGACAACATCCCGCCATTCTGAACGTGGAGGTAGCCAGTGGTGTCCAGTACTATATCCTCTCTGACTGTAGATGACACCCTGATGCTGGAGCGGCTGTGACTGCTCTATGCTGTTGTCAATCTCATGCCCCTGGGGCACTCGCCGGAAAAACAATTTGAATTCCTCGACGGGAGAATGTGAGTCGACAGTCCATGAAATATTGTACCTGTTCCGGGTGAGAAAGACATGGTACACGCTGTGTCATTAAACAGAGCACAACCTGTTCCAACCACTGTTCCAGGAAACTTCAATTGGATCCAGCGGTTGTGCTTTTGTGTCACACACTTCGCCCAGGGGGTCCCTCAATTCAATACCTTTGCATTTCATCCCTTGTTGGTCAAATTTTTTTTGCATATCTCTTCAGCTGTTGATTTAACATCCATTGAACATGTCACTTTTGATTTCTTTCCAAAGACTTCATGAATTCTTCAGGATTTTATTATATTTTACGAAATTCAATTTATTAATTGGAAAAGTTCGTTCAATTTTAATTAAATGTTCTTTCATACTCATCTGGGAGGATTGAGAGCGTGAGTGTCCCAAATTTCTGCAGAAGGACTAATCTGCAACCAAACGATGTACAGGACACTCAGATTTTACTTAAAAATTCATAAGAATATTTTTCTGTTTATGTTTTGGATATGTTTTAGAAATTACCCAGGTGGACATTTCGTCCTTAAACGAACATACCATTGAATCATTCTTAATAACGGTTTTCAAGGTCGAATGTTTAAAAAGCTCTAGTTAGGGCATTTCTCAACCGAATGGAATGAATTTGGGCTCGTTGGAAAGGTCTTGAAATTCCTGGCAAACCTGAGTTCCTGACAAACCTGACTGTCGGTTATGAACCGGTTCTTAACCGATAACTATTTTTTAACCGAAATGCAAGACCGTTTTCTTTCAAATCATCTCAAAGGCCCAGGTTTAACTTTAAGTTTGGAATTCAAACTTTAGTAATGAAGACAAAACAATTTAATTTTTTTAGTATTTTAGTCTATTTGTTATAAATATAAAAATCCAGTGGTTGAAATATAGTTTGTATAGTCTTATTACGTGGCGTCATGTACTTCTTGAGATTATATCAAAAGCTCGTCACACCAAAATATTTGAGCTCATTAATTTAACGATGTTCCTCTGGTATTTCCTATTTTAGAAACTTAAATGAAATTATTTCATGTAATTATTGAAAAACTGGGGCAGTAGTAAAATGAGGGAGCAGTATAACTCCGCTATAAGTACGGCTATTGTTATGTAAGGTTCCCGTCTTTGTTATTAATTGTTTTCCTCAGTATTTGTCAGATAGGGGGAGGTGGGGCTACTCTGAGCTGTGGGGCTAGTTTGTTATACGACTTTTTCGCCTATTTCCTAATGAAGCTGGTTCTTACAATTATTTTTTTTAGATCCACAATTATTTTGTCTATCTAAATTACATCATGTTAAAACCCAGTTTCCATTAGAAATATGCGAAAAAATCAAATAACAATGTAGCCCCACTTCCCCCTAGTAATTTTATAGATTGATGAATTTGGAATGTATTTCTATGTATGTTTTAGTTTTTTAATGGATTTTCAACATAGGATACTGGTCAAAAATGGCCTAAGATCTTGGTAAGGGGGGGGGGTAGGTAAGGGGGAAACAAAAAAAATCTCTCTGATATTTTAAAAATTAAATTTTACACTTCAGAGGACAATACCTATACGAATTTATAGATATTAAAGGGATCGATTTTCACTAAAAAAGTTGCTAACATGTTTACTACTGCCCCGGTGTCTCCTATTTGTCATATTTTATCCAAATACTAAGGGAAAGTGCCCATACTTTGCACGGTCCCAAGCTTCATAATGACTAAATTTTTCCAATGTTTTTCAATAAATGTGATTCATCGCACCCACAATTTAAAAGCTGAAAGTATTTTATTTCTAAAATATATTGCGGAGTCACACCCAATAGGCAAAATAGCTGTCTTATAGAACCAAGTGTTAGACAAGTCTTTTAGTGCACTTTTAAATTACTTAAAGTCAGAATTTTCTGTTGCAATTCCTATAGAAGCTCTTAAGATCCTTAAGAGTGTGCCATTTTACTTATAGTAAGGCCATGTAACTCCGACGATTGCAAAACTCGGATGCCGCGACCGATTTAACTCGGATACATCCACTTAAAATATAATTTATATTTTTATTTCTGTAATTAATTACTGAAGTATCATATTATAACTATTCTACTTTAAGAAAAACCAAAAATTATATTTTTATCGGTTTAATAAGTGGGTAAAAGAAATATTTTTTAAGCTCGGGTCAGCTGGGTTGTGTACTAAAAATTTAATTTCTGAGAAAATTTTGCTGTTGACAGCTCGTCGCTGGAAAAAGTTTAGTGTTTTTTCTATATAATAAAACATTATTTGCAATCAAAATTATTAATAAAAGTTAGTGTAGTTATTGATCTACAAGGTGAGTAAGAGTTTATTGATAATATATTAATAATTCATACAGAAATAAGTGATTTTTGTGAATGTTTACATTTCGATGCATGTCGGATGCGGTGAAAGTCAATGTTTTGGTTCAGAATTTGCATTGTTCAGGACTCTTTTTCTGTTTCAGATGCCAAAGGGAACAAAAGAAAAGACCTATAAGGACAAGCCCGACTCTAAGGAAGGTATTAGGAATGCCTTGCAGTGTGTACGAGATGGTTCTACCATAGCATATGCATCCAAAACATTCAATGTCCCAAGAACAACACTGCACAACAAATTGTCTGGCAGATACCCGGAAGAGTGCCCCAATGGCAGGCCAACAATTCTTTCAAAAGAACAGGAAAAAGAACTTGTCAAATGGATCCTGGGATGTGCGGATGGCTGGCATCCCATCGGGAAGGAACAAGTTCTGGACAGCGTTAAACTCATCTGTGAGGTCTACAAAATTCCAAACCATTTTACAGCTGGAAGACCCGGAGACGTTTAGTTCAGGAATTTTCTTAAGCGTCATCCAGAGCTCAGCATGCGCAAGCCAAAATCCTTCTCATTGGAAAGAGCTACTGTTACTGCTGAAGACCTCACGGAATGGTTTCAGAATTGTCTTAAATATTTCACAGAACACAACCTTCTGAGCATTTCACCAGACCGTGTTTTTAATTGCGACGAAAGTGCCTTCTTTTTGACACCGGAAGATGGAAATGTCCTGTCCAGGAGAGGTTCACGTGTAGTTCCATCTCTTAAAAATTCAGGACCGAAGCAATGTATCACAGTACTCCTCAGGGTGTCAGCTACTGGCGAACTTGCTCCTCCAATGGCTGTTCATAAAACTGACATTACTCCAAAAATTGCCATTCACAACGCAGAAGGATGGAAAATGGGAACGTCAGCACAGAGTGGCTGGATGGATGGGCCACTTTTCTATGCTGGTCTTTATTTCCCGAAAATTGTTTTCCAACATTCAGAGGAGTCCATTATCAATAACCAGCACGATCAGGCCACCGACAATAATCCTTCAAATGATCCAGTCATCCCTGGAAACCAACTCTCTGCAACTTCTGAGACTCAACCGATCTTCGACACACTAAAACAATGCTATTTCTGGCCAGGAGAAATTCCAAAACGTCGTCAGAAGAAGAGGGTCAAAGCCAGCAATGTCAAACACCAGTATATTGTATCTTCCGAGGAAATTATCGCGGAACAGGAGGAAAAATTGAGGCAGGATTTACAAAAAAAGAAAGAAATTGCTGAACGGAAGTTGACCAGAGAGAGGAACAAAAAAATAAGGGCAGAAGAAAAGGAGATAAAACTAAAGGAGAAACACATGGTAAAGGAAAAGGCTCAAATGCCAATTGAAGCTGAAAAGAAAAAACGTGGAAGGAAGTCAGCCAAGAAAACCGAGGAAAAATCAAAGAATTGAGTGCAATCTTAAAATAAATAAAAATATATATAATTAAATAATAAATTAATGAAATGAATTGATGGAATAAAACTCTAAAAAAATGTTTTTGAAATAATATCTTCTCATTTTTATGCATTAAACTTTTCCTTAAAATGAGCATCCGAGTTTGATCGAATTCAACGGAGTTACATAAAAGCGTCGCAGTAACATTCTTGCGCATATATTAATATTATCGTAATTTTATTAATTTTCATCAATATTATTGCTAAAATTCTATTTCTATTATGATTCTAAATTAAACAAAGAATAATTCTATTGATTTGGAATGGCGAAAAAAATATTTCATCAGTCCAAAAACAAGCATTAAAGTCGCACTCAATGAAAAGTATCCGGATTACCTCTCTTTACTATATATCGTTCGGGTTTACCACAATCTAAATTTGCAATGGAGGAATCGCACCTCTATAAGCTGATCTAGGCTTATCACTGGCTTTGTAACGGTATTAATATTTATCAATAGTCACATTATTTTAAGAAATTATTTTAAGTAAAATGTTCCTATAATGTTTAAATATCCGTCATTCACTAAATGTAGTAGATACAGATTTGGGAGTTAATCATTCTACTCCTGAAGTTTCGATTTTTTTTCTGAGTCCATACTGTTTGTCTGCCTCTCCGTCTGGCCGTTACAACGCATAGAGACCAAACGGTTAGAGATAGAGATTAAGAATCCTTGGGGGACCCCCTCCGAATAAGTCGACCCAAGGGTTATTCACATGCCTCTCATTTTTCCATGTTTTTTTTACGATTCCTTAAAAATGTGTCGTGTATTTTTTTAGTTTTGGATATTTTAGAGGTTACCTATTATAGTAAGGTGGGGTAACTGGATCGTTTTCCGAAGACTGCTGAATAAACGCTTGTTTTTGACTGATGAAATTCTTTTTTACTTCTTCTAAATCCATAGAATTATTCACTGTTTCATTCAGAAATATAATATAAAAAAATTATCAAAAATATTAAAGAAAATTTATAAAATAATGATAATACTGAAATAAGTCAGCATGCACTAACTGCGTCGCCTTTTCACTAACTCACTTTTAATTAAACCTTTGGATTTAAAATACTTTTTCACAAGGAAAAAACAATAAATGTTTTCAATTAACCAGCTGCCAATTAGCGAAAATATCACTGCTAGAAAATTTTTAGTGAAGAACCCAGATGACACAAGATTGAAATGAGTCGATTTTTTATATACTCACTTACTTAATGGATAAAAATATTATTTTGGCTTTTTCTCAAACTTGAATAATTTTATTATGTTACTGTAGTAGTGACTTATATTACGGAAATAAAAATAAAAATATTATTTTAAGTGGATTAGTCATAAACGATCCAGTTAGCGAAGCGCTCGGATTAGCACACTTGACGTTGACTATATATTTCATCCATATACGAAAATATCGTTGAATCATTATTAATAACGTTTCTCAAGGTCAAAGTTTAAAAAGGCTCTAGAAAGCGTACTTCCCATTCGAATGAGTTATGTTTGTTCTCATTGGAATGGTCTTGGAATTTCTGACACGTCTGAATCGATTCCAAAGTAATCTGATATCATTATTTTCTTCTTATTGAAAGGTATTTCAATATAGACTAAAGTAACGTAATTCAGAATTTGATGCAAATGGGAATTCTTCACAACTTCATATGGGAACACAGATTTTTCTTTCATAAACCCAGTTACTCAATTTATATTTAATGTAGGACTGCATGAGGGAGCCACTGTTGATACAAAAGCCTTGCCATCTTGTATTCGGCGGCGGCCAAAATCCTGAAGGGACGAAATTATTCGGAAGATAACACAGAAAATTCTCTTTTGCATTCAATAAGCGAAGGTGCAATTGTGGGAGTAGATATGACATTTTTAAGAATTCGGGATTTTGACTTTTCGGGATTTTGGCTGTTCGGCATTTTGGACTACGAGATTTGAAGTTCAGGATTTTGGATTTTTCGGGATTTTGTCTCTTCGGGATTTGGCTTTTCGAAATTTTAGCTTTTTTGGATTTTGGAATTCGGGAATTTGGTGCTCAGGATTTTCGTTTTTCAGAATTTAGACTTTCGGAATTTTGACTTTTCTCGATTTTGTCTTTTCAGCATTTTGGATTACGGGATTTGGAGTTTGGAATTTTAGTTTTTTAGAAATTTTGTCTTTTTCGGATTTTGGTTTATGGGATTTTGGCTTTTCGGGATTTTAACTTTCGGAATTTTGAATTTACGAGATTTTGAGTTCAGGATTTTGGTTTTTTCGGGATTTTGTCTTTTCAGAATTTTGTTTTTTCGTGATTTTAGTTTTTCGGGATTCTGGCTCTTAGAATTTTGGCTTTTTCGGATTTTTGCTAATGGGATTTTGGAATTCGGGAATTTGGTGCTCAGGATTTTCGTTTTATCGGTATTTAGACTTTCGGAATTTTGACTTTTCGGCATTTTGGTGTTCAGGATTTTAGCTTGCGGGAATTTGAAGTCGGGATTCCAGCTTTTTCGAGATTCTGACTTTTCGGAATTTTGACTTTTTCAGATTTTGGCTTATGCCTTATGGGCTTTTGGAGAATTTAGTGTTCGGGATTTTGGCTTGCGGGACTTTGTTTTTTTTCGAGATTTTGTTTTTTTTCATTATGCATCTCTTTCGATAATTTTACGAAGTTTGGATATTTAAAGAATACATAAATAATTTTCCCAGCTTTTTTAATATTTATTTATTTTTTTTTTTAAAAAGATAATTAGTTCATTCGTAATTTCTAGTTTAGATTTAGATTTTAAATCGAATAAACGTCAAAATAAATTTGTCCAGGTAGCGTTTTGACTATTGACGTACAATATTCATTTGACGTTTGTTCGGTTTCAAACGGTTCTTGCTCACCTATGAACTATGGGAAGTTTCCAGGCTTTGCATATATTCTGGCTTCGAACACTTTATATTTTTCCCATATTCCTTTAATGAATCTGAATGATTATAAGAAAAATACGAAGTGTTCGAAGTCAGACTGTGTGCGAAGCCTAAGAGGCGTCCCTTACACTCAGCAATTTTTTAATTGTCCAAACTGGGCCATTTTTAATTTTCGCACAATAAATTTATTAAATTTTGCCAATTTGTTTACTTACATTAAATAGATTTTTCTATGACTAGTGCTCCCTTCACAAAACGATTTAATACACTGAGAAAAAAAATCTCTAAGATTGGTGTCAGTGAAATAAATTCTTATATCGTTCTTTATCTGCATCATCCTTGGACTTTTGAAGTTCATCAATGTGCTTTAGTTCTTTGGTGACTGCTGCTTTGAGACTTGGATCCAGTTCAGCGGCTCTCTTGAAATCCTCTTTAGCCTTGTCCAAATTCCACGCTCCCAGATGACCCTTGGCTCTCCTGTAGAGTGCCTTGACATTGTCCGGATCGTATTTTAGCACTTCTGTGCAGTGTTCAATTGCCGAATAGAAATCCTTAGCAGTCAGTTTGCACTGAGAATAATTTAGAAGTAGAGGCTTTTTCATGCCAAATAGCTCCATCCATTCCTCATCTTCAGGCTTCTCACGGAGCATCAGCTGCTCAAGCATTCCCAGAGCTTGAGTATATGAGCTCATAGCCTGATCCAGATTGCCATCCTTGAAATGTTGATTGCCTTTTTCTCTTAACACTGCAACACTCTTCACCTTTTCATCTTCACTGAGTTGCCAGGATTCCTTTTCATAGTTTTCCGGAAGCTCAACAGAGAGCAACTCAAAAGTAAATTCCAAATCACAGGGATTCTTGAACAATTCATCGAGATCCTCATAGCCAAGGCCTTCATTTTGCAATGTCATTCCGCAGCAATGCTTCCTTTTCTCAGCCGGTTGCCTGGCATCCCGGATTGTCTTGGCAATAAAGGGATACTGAGGCACCAGGCTCTTGTCAACTGTGAACTTGGCCACTTCATTGACAGCCATCTTCTGGACAATCACTTCCCATACTTCCAATTTAAATTGCTTCCCAAGTACCAATTCCATAGGTTTCTTGTCCTTTCGACTGTCGTCCAGGACTTTTCCATCTGAACATCTCTTCGTCTGATAGTGGAAGTTCACCTAAAACGCCCAAGGAGTTATCCAGGAGCTTTGAGAACTTATTCATTAACACTCACCCTGGTTCCTGGTGTCATCTGGACAAAGGCATTCCCCGGATGGAGGCACTCCTTTTTGATAAGTGCCTCATCCATAACTTAAGAAGCACCACAAAACAACCAGAAAACCAAAATACTTCCCAAACAAGAACCTGTCAACAGGTACACTGTGAGAAAAAGTCAGAGTAAGAGCGCATGAGCGAATAAATTTATTCCCCATTTGAGAGCAATATAATAATATAATACGACTAGAGAAGACCACAAGTAAAATTCCATAAATTTTGGTACAATTCTACAGCCTCTAAAAATGTTTCATGAATTTTTTATGTTCCAGCTCTAGAACAGTTTATAAGAAAAGTTTTTTTTTTGTTTTACTTTTTTTAGACTTGGGTATAGTTTAGTGGATTTTTAAAATTTCCTCATTGAAGAAAATATCTAATGAACTTGATATTAAACATTTTCTTCAATATTTCTTCCAATATCTTCCATATTTAGCTTCAATAATATTTATGGAAGAGTTATATTGATGATATTTGTCTCAGTGTGTAATGGCCTCTACACACTAGAAAAAATTATGTCCATATTGAAGAAAATTCCCTACGCTTGTGTAGGAAAAACTGTGAAATATGGACATATTTTTCTCTAGTATGTAGAGGCCATAAGGGTATACATACAATATTGAAATAAAATTTGGAAGAAAAACGATCCATATTGAAAAGAATATTGAAGAAATTGCCTACACACTAGACAAATTTCCTTCAATAATTCAAATTTATGTCTATATATTTTACTAATGTATAGGCGATTTTCATCAATATTACATATTGATTGGAAATATTGATGAAATTTTTTCCTAATGTATAGACAGCTTAAGAAACTCTGCACTTTTTCAATTTCGATAACAAGAATTTTATTTCGTTCCTTATGGCTCCGGCACACCTTTTATATCACGAAAATTTCATGAAATCAAAATTCGAATCCCTTTCTTTCTCACATGCTTTGGATATGTCTATCACATTTTCTCGTGCTCTTCTTCTTCTTTTAAACATCACACTAAATTCAATTTAGCTCAATCGAATTTGGTATGCGAAAGAATAAGATAGTCATATTCAAAACATATGAGAAGGAAAGCGTTTCGAATTTCGATTTCATGAAATTTTATTTATTTATTTTATTTATTTATTTATTTCCCAAAAATGTGCCTAGGTTGCGTCTGTCGCCGACTTACCACTGCCGGTCTCCCTGGTCTAAAAGGCGTGCTGGAGCCATTAGAATACTGAAGTTTCGAGAAAAGCTGGATTTCGGTATTTGTCCGTTTTTTCGTTCGATTGTATCCACCCTAAAGCCCAAACGATAGGAGATATCAATTTATGGTTTTCAGTAATTCACCAAAAAAATCTATCTGACCGAAAAAATTGCTGTTCTGATTTTTTGAACGTGGAAATTACTGAACTGATCTCAATTGGAAATGCCTTGCCAATGTAGCAGGTATTGCACGAAACTGTAGGAGACAGTACGTTCCCTTCGAACGTTCATGCCTTCGCATTTTTTTTTTAAATTTCCTAACGGCGTTGTCACACTTGCACATTAAAATTTTAATGTGATTCACATTGCAAAAATAAGTTTAAATTTACCTAAAGCATAAATATTTTTCACATTAAAAAATTAAAGAGAAAATCGCATTAATTTTTCGCATTAATGCTATAAATCGATTTCTATCAAATTTTGCGGGTCAAGTCTACCTTTTTATCAACAAATAGATCAAATTTTGAATACAAAATGATTCAAACACACAAATTACACATTTGGACTCTCACCAGCGACAATTAATGTGAATCATATTAAAATTTTAATGTGCAAGTGTGATAACACAGTAGGAGGCTACACATAATTATTACAAATGACAAATTATTGACAAATATTTAATAGAAATGTGGAAGTCTCTTAGAAAAAATTAAAGAAAACTCACACTATTCAAAGGTATGAACGTTCGAAGGGAAAGTACTTTTCCCTATTTAATTTTGAGGTGGATTCTGGATGAATTATGAGCCAGTTTAAAATGCTAGGAAACCTGGGGCAAATTATGAGAAAAAGAAAAGGAAAAGGGCATTTAAAAATCGAAACCTTTCAACATAAAAGAGGCTCTAGCTTTAAATACATTATCCCACAGCTCCTTATTAAGCTTCTCAACTATGTAAGGACGTAAGTTTCTGTGTCAGAAACTGAGTGACAAAAAAATCTTTTTTTTTTGAAATTTTAAAGTAAAACATAATTGCACTGAGAGAAATCCGAAAAGTTAAAATAACATTCCGGAAATGTTTATTTTACCCCGCAGTATTGATCCGAAATCGGTGTAAATATTATGCTTTTTAGGTGTATTATGGGTTAAAGTTACCCTTTTTTCATGTTAATTTTACACTTAAAAAGGTGTAAAATTAACATTAAAAAATGTTGATATATTTTTACACCTAAAAAGTGTTAAAGTTACGAGGAAAAAAAGTTAATCGCACCCTCTTCTTTTCTCAGTGTTGCTTTGAATCTTCAAGGGTAGAAAAAATAACGATTTACGATAAAGTTCCTTTTGCCTCTATGATGAATTCCCTCTCAGATTTCTTATTTTATATTGCACTTTCTTCATATTTAAAAGGGCTCTTTCCATAAATTTCTCCAGAGATAATAAAAATTGTTTGACCTTTATCCTTTTTTATAGCTTCAATTTCAATTGATTTAACTCTGTCTCGGAAGAAATTGAAAAATTAACCTTTATGCAAACCATCTTAATTAAACGGGTGCAGAGTTTCTCGTGGATTAAGTCAATCCTCTCTGAAATACCCTATAAATCTAAAAATAAATAATAAAACAAAAAAATCTTTCTTATAGACCACCCTAGTTCTGTTGTTCCTCTCCAAGTTCTACTTAACATTTTTGCTTTTGTTTAAAGAATTGATACAATAATTCTCTATATATTTTTTTTAATGTTTCATCAATCTTATTTTTTGGATATGTCGATGTCATTGTTCCGGTAAATTTCGGAATCTTGATCTAAATTCAAATTTTCCACCTGTTCATCCGACAATCCATCTTTGTTATCTGACCTGAAAAGAAAATTTAAGCATTTGGTATTTAAAAGAAGAGTTAGAATTGATTTATTGGCAAATTACTTGAAGAGAAAGAAATCATGGCTTTCACTGTTGACTTCTGATTCGCTATTCCTCCTCTCGAGGGTCTTTCCCACCCTCTGGAATCCCTGTGCAAAGACATCCTTAACTTTATCACTGGCATCAATCAGCAGATCCAGGCTCTGCCTTCGACCCGTATTCTTCAGACTAGACTTTGAAATCCACGTTGTAATTCCCTCACTCTTCTTCTTCCCCACAATCCCATCGTCCTCATTCTGGAAAACTGTTGTGCATGTCACCTTGCGGCTCTCTTCACTTGAACTGAAACTATCACTGTCAACGGGAGTTTGATCATCTGCCCCATTTGTATTTTGTGAATATCCAGAGCTTGTACTTTCAGAATTTGACAATCTAATCTCCGTCCATTCGTCCACATTCAAATTACTCATCCCATCCAATTTAATCGGAGACGTATCGTCCGTCTGATACCCATTGCTCTCCGAGGATGTTCCCCCAAAGCTCCTTACATCAATGTCACGCAGCAAATGCGGACAATCGAGCGGTGGAAATCTCTGTTGCCGCACAGGACTCGATTTTGTGGATAACTTTGGCGGAAAGTCCAGGTACTCATCATTTGACTCAATTTGACTAGAATTCGAAGCACCATACTCCACTTCAATTGCCTGTCTCTCCTTTCTCATTTTGTGAATCTCCTCTGAGATCCTCTCGAGATTCTTCAGAGCCTCATTGTAGGTCATCTTGGCATCTGACACTCTGGCCTCCAAATCATTGACTTTCTGTTTTTGAGACTTTAGCAATCCATTGTAGTTAGCCCTAGTCTCGTAGTAGGGCCTAAAAATAACGTGACATATTCTAAAATTTTCGATCTATTTTGAAAATTAAAATTATAAATAATTCGTATTGAATTAGAGCACAACAAAATTAAAAAAAAAGACATTTTTGATAGTAAAAATATTCCTAGTGAATGTAGTGAATCATGTTTTCTTTTGTGAGAAAATCGACGTCAGGGAAAGTTAGTAGAAGGGAAACGGAATTCGTCGGAAAATGGAGTCACTCTTAGGAAACGGCAACTCTTTCCAAAGCTTTCGGCTCGGTCTCCAATCCTTCATCAGTGATCAAATCAATAAGGAATTTCCAGAGTTTTATCTCTCAATCTGTCCAAGACTTTACAGGGCATAACAGAGGATGTGGGGGCACTTTTCTAACAATAAACAATTCACTTTTTTCTACAAACAACTTTGCATAAATGTACAATTTTCCAAATTTTTCTTGGTGTTCTGCAATAGTCTTTGATAACTTTTGAGAGAGAAAACTCTGGAACTTCCTTATTTGATTCGACTACTAATGAAGGATTGGAGACCAATCCGAAAGCTTTGGAAAAAGTTGTCGTTTTTCTAAGAGTGGCTCAATTCCGGTTCCCTTCTACTACGTTTTGAGGGTAGCCTAAGTGAAAATTTCGTCCATGACCGAAAAAATTTTCGACATCGAATTTTCGAAGATCAAAATTTACCCATTCTGGAAGACCAATTTCCTAAATCTTTCTTACCTTTCCTAAACAGTATTCTTTCCGTACAGAAGTAGATCTTGAAAAATTCAAAGATCTATTTGAAGATCCAAAAAAGAGACTTTCTTACTTCTTGATAATTCCGCAAAGTGGCAAATCTTGTTCGAATTTCGAAGTGCTCAAGTGTCAAAATGTGACGGTCTTAACATTGTTGTGAGGAAAAAAACAGAACAACGACGTTTACTGCTCATGCCCCATTACTTAATCACTCCATAATCACTGCGTAACTCTTTTGCCAGCTTTTTAGTGTGATATTTGTTAAATTTTCCCCACCTTGTTCGAAAATTTAGTATGAAAATTCGAAACTGAATTTGAATTCTTCGAACTTCAACGACATTTTGTGCAAATAGAATTCCATTTACCTTTTATCCAAGACACTATTGGAGAATCAAAATCTATTTCTGTTTGGGCTCATTCTGTTCTGTCCGTTAACTTGTTGTAACCCAACTAAAGGCCAAACGGAAAGGAACACAAATTTTCGATCCTCGGGGAACCCACCATAAGGCCAGTTTCAGACCTAAGGTTTAGCCCAGTTCGCGATGGTCTCGAAATTCAAAATAGCATCCAATTGTATTGGTTTTCAAAATTTAATGGATCACTTGTCCATGTTGTCCAATCGTTGTCCAATTAGAGAAGTTAAGCCATATGGCTAAGCTTTAGATCTGAAGCCCGTATAAGTCAACACAAGGATCATTATTAGCCCACCAAAACCTTGACTTTCGGTTTACAGTAGACTCTCGCTCAGTCGGGCATATGGGGCTAAATGTAATTTAAATTATCGAGAGATTCGGGCGTTAGTCATGATAAATTCCACAAAAAGCGCTCAATTATAAAGAATTACGATAAAACAAGGAGAACTACCGTGAATTTGAGCAAATTTTCTTCAAAATCAAACGTGGAAATTGTCAACATTTTTTGCCCTATTGAAAAAGAGCCAATTGAGCGAGAATCTACTATATTCGAAAACGGCTCCTACGATTTTTTTTTTACTTTTTTGATATATTTTGAAGGTGGCCCACGTGAACATTTTGTGCGTACAATCGTATTAGGGGGAAGTGTGGCACCTTTGAAATTGGGATTTTTCTCTAATGTTTAAGTGACTTTTTACTGATTTTGTCTATCGGTTTCATTTTTATTGCGTATTTTCGGTCCGCAAAAACTGTCTCGTCGTTAAAGGATTAAAAAGGTTAAAAATATTTCTATGATTTTTGTTAAATAAGTTATCGCGATTATAGAAATGTTTTTCATTCCAAAATGGTTTATGGTGCTATTCCAGTGAAAATATGAACATGTTTTTTAAGCACATGACTGCCCTCAAGTGCTTCTGCATTATCAACTGTTCTTTGTGTAGGTTCCTGTATCGACTGTTTTTCCCCATGCTCTCTGTGTTCAAAAACAACCAAACAGTGGTGACAAGAACCAACACAAACAAAAGTCGATAACGCGCACTTGAGAATAGTCACGTTCTAACAAATGTTCAGGAGAAAAATTTCCCCTTTTCATTTTTTATTAGAATAGCACAATTATGCTTCTACAATTAAATATTCCTTAACCCTTTAAGGACGATTGGAACACCGGTGTCCTATAAAGAAAATAATTTTTCCTGATTACCTAAAGTTATTTTTTTTTCTTATGTCTGTACATAATTATAAAGTAGATGGTTGAAGGAATCTAGAATATTTTTTGCAAGTATCTAGGTATTTGCTAGTAAATATTTAAGCTCAAAAATAGCGAAATTTTAAATTCTTACATTCATAATTGATTTTATTTATTTTTATACTTCCATTTTTTTTTAAACAAAACCCTTTTGGCAATAGAAATTACGATACTTATACGTAATATTTTTCATTAAAGCGAAAAATATTATTCATTGGAATTTTCAGAAAAATGACTTAAATTTTTGGGCTATTTTTGTCCCTATCGTTCATAGAAGCACAAAATACACCAAATCAGACTCTGTTGGACTTTACAAGGTTAGACGTAAGACTTATCATTGATTATGTTTCTCAGTTTATTTTTTTTATTGTTGATTTTTAGTCCGTAAAAAGTGTCTCGTCGTTAAAGGGTTAAGGACGATTGGAACACCGGTGTCCTTTAAAGAAAATAATTTTTCCTGACTACCTAGTTATTTTTTTTTATGTTTGTACGTAATTGCAAATTAGAAGGTTGAAGGAATCTAGGATATTTTTTGCAAGTCTCCACCTATTTGCTATATAGTAAATTTTTAAGCTCAAAAATGACGAATTTTTAAATTCTCATATTGAAAATCGATTTTAATTATTTTTTATACTTCCAGTTTTTTTTTAACAAAACCGTTTTGGAAAAGGAAACTACAATACTCAAACATAATATTTTTCGTTAGAGTAAAAATTATCAGTCATTGATATCCTCATAAAAATTACTTAAATTTTTGGGCTTTTTTTGTCCCTATCGTCCATAGATGTATGACGTTTTACAAGTTTTGTTTATGGGTTTCAATTCAATTTTTCAATTCAATGTATTTCTCCTCAAGTATGCTTAATGCGGCTGCCGACCGACTTCACTACCGATCTCATCAGGTAAACGGCAGAAACCACTGAATCACTGATCGTATATGCCAAATACATGTTTACAATATGTCATTTATGAGAAAATAGTGGCAGTTGTTGCGCGGGATCAGGGCAACAGGAGCAAGCATAATGAGGAGTAAGTGACAGCTTGGCCTAAAAGGCACGTGTTGCTGGCACTGGGAAAAAAAAATTATAAATTATAAGTGGGATAGGGATGGGAATAACAATAAATATAAATTAGATAGGGGATAGCGACTCTGTATTGTGGGGAGGGAGTGTAGTGCAAGAGGAACAAAAGGAGCAGAGAGACAGGGTAGCACAGGACAGGACAGAACACCTCGGCAAAGATGGCATCACAACCCCCAGGCACCCAGGGATCGTTCCGCCACCCACAGTCAGAGGCCCAGACCATAGGGTATCCCATGGGGTAGAAAAAAGAGTAAAAACGGATAACGGCTATGACCCAATTCGTACATGCTCGCCCTGTACATTGGTGGGTAAAAAAGAGGCAGAAGGCCCAGAAAAAAACCCCACAGTAGAGCGGCCCAGTAAGAAATAGACCAGGCGAACGCGAAACAGAAGAGAAGAACCCCAACAGTTGAATTGGGTTATGAAACACCCCATAAACAGGAAGCATGAGTGGCGGGCGGCGGGACTATAACCGGGAAAACCTAAGAGCGCTCGGATGCGTAAGTATGCCATAAGTGTTTCCTCAAGAGCGGGAAAAAGGAAAAGTGGCTTGCATTGTGGGATCTCAGATCTCTAGGGAGGTTGTTGTATAGGACAGGTACCTGGTATAGAAAGGAACGCCTGAATAACTCGCTTCTAGGAAGGGGCAACCTCATTTGTGAACCCAGGCGAGACTCCCGACCACCCCTCGAGCTGAAGTACCCGCTTCGACCATAAAATACTTTTAATGTTTTAAAAGTATACAAATATTTAAGTGGGAGTATTCCGAGATCTAGGAAGCCCTGCCAGAGTGAGTCGCTCCTACGCTTCTGCAGAATTGCACGGACAGCAAATCTTTGTGCGCGACGAATGGGCGCAAGTGTAGTTGCATAAGTACCACCCCAGAATGGCAATCCATACAGCAACTTAGACTCCACACAAGAGAAATACATAGCTCGGAGAACATTGGTTGGGCAGAGGCGAGCAATTTTATAGGAACGGCTTATCAGCGGCAGGAGAGAATTGGCCAAATTCTCGGCGTGAGGTTTCCAAGAGAGCATCTCGTCGATGAAAACACCCAGATATGTATATCCAGACACAAAGGGAATGGGAATACAAGTGCCTAAACACTGGGTACCGGTGCATGAGGGTGAATGGCAAATAATATCATCGACTGCACCCACAGATCTCGATGGCAAGAACCGAACTGCTCTAGATTTTGTACTAAGAGCCATCAGATGGTCCACCAAACACGCCCTAACCAGCTGAAGGTCAAGAGTGACATCTCTGCAAACATTAGGCCAAGTACCACCCCGGCAAACCAAAGCGATGTCGTCCGCATAGGCCACAATCCTACCAGATACATTCAACCCAAGGAGGTCGTTTATATAAATAATAAAGAATAGCGGCCCAAGAACGGTACCCTGAGGCACACCAACCCTGACCTCTACAGGAGGACTCGTGGAACCACCCACCCGTACCGCCTGCGTTCTGCCTCTGAGGTAGGAATTGAACAGAGAAAGTGTAACACCCCTCACACCGAGGCCCTCCAGCTTATGCAACAGAATATCGTGTGATACCGTGTCAAAGGCTTTGGAAACGTCGAGGAAAACAGCCAACACCTTCTCACCGGCGTTCAGACCACTGTAAATTTCGTCAAGGACAACCTCCATAGCTCTTTCTGTATTTAGCCCCCTCCTAAAACCAAACTGCATGTCATTTAGAGCACCAGTTGAGGAAAGAAAATCCAATAGGCGGCTACTAAGGATTTTCTCAAACAGCTTAGAAAGCACTGGTAACAGTGAAACAGGACGGTAGTTGTTACCCACAGTCCTATCACCCTTCTTGAAAATGGGGACCACCGTAGCCATCTTGAGACACTGGGGAAATACGCCTTTGTCAATGCAACGATTTATTAATGTAGTGAGGATGTCGACAACATTCAAAGCAATTTTTTTCAAACAGTGAGTTGAAATCCCATCACATCCTACAGATTTCTTATTAGGAAGCCCCCTAATCAATTGCACCACCTCGAAACTGCTGGCAGGTCTGAGGAAGAAACTGGGCTGGGACCGACCAGGAGGAAAGGACTCCGTGGTAATATCACGCGGTGAGTCAAGCGAACAAACCTGGTCAATTATCTCGAGGGGGGCCCTTATAAAAAGATCATTCATATGTCTAGCAATGGTTTGCTCATCTGATTCACAGACCCCATTTATGCTAATTTCCTTCAACACCTTTCTATTTGAACTCCTACCAAGCAAATCATTTATGATAGCCCATTGCTCTCTTGGATCTCCCCTTGCACAGCGGAATTTATTAGAATAATAAAATGATTTCTCATTAACAATTTGGGATTTTACAACACATTGTAAACGATTCACTCTCTCTTTAAGACGCTCATCATCTGGATGTCTCTTAGATAGCTTACTTAAATTGTTTTTCCGATTAATTAAATTAACAAGGGATCCCGAGATCCATGGTTTGAGTCGGACAGTATTCCGCCTACCACGACGTACATGTGTACAAAATTCAATATGTTCTTTGAGACCCTCAACAAATAAGGAGAACCCCAAGGATGGGTCCTCAGTATCAAGCACATCCTGCCAGAACTCAAGGCGCAGTCGATCATTCAAATCAGAGTAGTTGATACTCCTGTTTTCGGGTCTAGCAGAGCGGGGATCGAGATGAGTGGACACAGAGACTCGGCAATGCAGCATACAGTGATCCGAGATCCCCAAATCCAAAACAGCACAGAGATCGTCAACTAAGGGAGAAAGGTGCTTCACAAACACATTGTCAAGGCATGAAATGGAATCACCAGCAATACGAGTTGGCTCATTCACCAAGAAGTCAAAGCCATACGAGGACAAGAGGAAAGCACAATCATCTCTCTCATGCGTGTTGGACAGTATGTCAATATTAAAATCACCTAAGATATAAACGCTATATGATATGGGTTTCATTTCTATGGCTGATTTTCGGTCAGCGAAAACTGTCTCGTCGTTAAATGGTTAAGTCGTATCAGGAGCACTCGAATTATTAGAATTTGCTAAATAAAAAGTATTTCATGCACTTAAAAAAATATAGTTGAGAGCAAATAATAAAAATAATGTGAAACTACTCACAAAAAGCATAATTCTCGCTGGTAGGCCAATAAATTAATTAACAGAAGATTTCTTCGAATATTCATGCTAAAACAAGAGAAAATCAAAATAGAAAAAAAGAAAATTATAAAGAAAAACCAAAATAAAGAGGAAATACCTTGAGGATCTAATTGCACTTTTTAGCTGTGCTTGAAGCTTTGCTACGCGATTATTGGCCACTTCCTGCTTAAGTTCGCAAATCTTCAGTACATTTCGAGTATCCGTGCACTCGAGCTGTGACTGATTGACACGACTAGCAGCATGGCTGAGCATTTCCTGGCAAGCTGTATCTAGAGTTGATTTCTCTCCTAAGCCCTGTTCAGCCAGGTAGACCATCTCCTTGGCTGCAGCATGAACTGATCGGGCTTTTTCATAATTAACACTTGCCATTTGTGTCTCTTTGGCCAATTGGGAAGCATAGAGACGTGCTTCATAGTACGGCTTGGCTGTTTCAATGGAATTTCCCAATTTATGAGCTGATTGTTTGATTTTTTCCACACTCTCAGCCAGAAGTCGCTTAAATTCAGACTTTGCTTCCTACAATAAGATGGTAAAAAAAGGGTTAAAGGGTATGGAGGAAAGGGAATTTTCTCCAAAAAGGATATTCTTTTCTTACATCGAGCTCCACTTCAAATTTATTTATATCATCAGTCGCTGAATTGAGTTTCTCCAGTTCCACCTGAAAAAAATAAAATATACGCACAGTTTGCCAAATTAGATAAGAGAGGGGACAGTGATAAGGGGATGGTCCACCAATAAATTCCCTCACGCAGAAAGGTCAAATTAGACAAACCTGAACTCTTGGATCCAGTGGAGTATTGCTGTCTACAGACATATTGCACTTTGTAGGAATTTTAAACCAATTTATTGCTTCAACTTTGGCCTCCTTTCTCCTGTAAGCTCCTTGAAGAACTTTCCACTCATCACCCAACACCACCCACACACGCAATCACGTTAGAAAAGTTGCCGCAGAGAGGAAATATGCAATTTCTCTTCTTCCTTTCTGCCCCTTCTTTTACATCTTTTTTTTTGCATGGGACTTCTTTAGCACATTTTAACAAGCACAACTTCCTCTCGCACAGACCAAACAAATCACTTTTATTAATAGATTGATGGGCTAATTGAATGATTTTTGTTTGCTATTGAGCACCATCGAATGAAAAGACTTTTAGGAGACTGATGAGAGAAGAAAAATGACAGTGATATTAAGGGGCGACAGATATTGCGAGAGAAACTGAAAAACTTTGACCATCAAGAGTGATTGAGCATGCGCTCAATCTAATGTACAGTACTGCTTCAAAATTCAATGAACATTTTAATTTTACTACGTAAGATAAGAAAATGTTTGCAAGATACACTGTAAAACATATTGCTATGTATAAACACAGAGAGATAGAGATAGAGAAAAAATCTCTGAAATGCGACAAAATATTTTCTTTTCTATTTTACTCTTATTAGCAGGTCGTGTCCCTTCTTGTAATATGTACTTTTGCATTCCCTATTGACCAAAATAGTGTTGTACAAAAGGGTTTTGCTCAAACCTATCCTGAATTTTGGGACAGCTCAAAAGAATATGAATCTTCCAGCTCAAAATTTCATCCCAATGTTTTTGTTGTAATATCGACAATTATTCACAATTAACCCAAATAACTGTATTCAAATAAATTATTAAAAGGATTTTCTTGCTGAAAATGACTTAACTCTAAGGAGTTAAACAATTTTCACATTAAAAACCTCTCATTTTCTCTAAGTGAATTTTCGCGGCATTTCGAAGAATCCCAACAGGCACCACCAAATTCACTTCGGCTTTTCTTTTAGCTCAGGCCTGGTTTAGTGTTTAAAAGCTCGATACATGAGTGCCATATCTTTTCACTGAAAGGAATAAAGGGAAACGTATGAATTTAGGGAATGTAGCAATTTCTCTACTGATATGCTGCGATCGCTGCGATGAAGAAACGTTTCTGGATCGATTGATAGGTGATGAGAAATAGATCTAATAGAAATAGAACAATGTGCAGCGGAAAAGTTTTGGAAAAAACAGCCAACCTTCTTGGAAAAAGCTAATTTACATGAATTGTAAACTTAATGGGATTCCAGGGGGGGAATTCTGTAACCCTGTGAAGTGATCACCTGTCAAAATTGGTGAACGCTTCACTAAAGTGATCGCAAAAGAGATTCTGTAACTTGCGATAGCTTCACGTGAAGGGATCACTTTTAGGTTATGTGTTTCACTTGTCAATTTTTCAGTGAAGATGATGTTATCACTCGGTGAAGCCACTGAAATTTTTTTTCATTATCAGCTTGAAAAACAGCACTACATCATTTCTAATACTCAATTCTAGTGTTTTCCATTGTTATTTAGTTCAAATATTGATGAAAATCTTAAATTTAATAAAATTTCAACACATTTCCCCTCTCTGCTTCACGCAAAGTTACAGAATAACTTTTCTAGCAGTCGTGAAGAGAAGCCCGTGAACCTTTCATTAGTGAATCGTTCACTAGTGAAGCGTTCATCGAGATACAGAATTCCCTCCCAGGGAAATTAATCACTTTGAGTTACTTCAATGTAATGAAAGAGTCATAGAAAAAGAGCTGTGCCTAATTTGTTAGATTCAATGCACTTGCTTAATAAAAACGTCCGACTTTGGCCAAAAGAAAGGGCATGATCTTTCAAAATGACAACATTTAAATCGTACGACTAATAACAGACGCTGCCAAAATTAGGAATTGAAATAGGGAATTCTCCAGTACTTGGAATATTCTTCAGATATTCAGATACAGAACCTTCAGAATATCATGCGTACCATTTTAATAGGGAAATAGGGGAAATACATAAAAAGGAGACCACTCTTACTCTGAGCGTCTCATTTCTTCCAATCTCTGCGGAATAGTTTGGTGTGCAAAAATATGTACTACGCTGTCTGAAACTGTCTAAAACGACCCTGTGAACTTTCTTCAAGAAAAACGTGTTTTTTCTTAAAATTTGATAAGCTCATATAACTTTGGAGGACAAGGGTTAAGATCAATGGACTTTATATCTTTGATTATACAAATTATATTTCTGAAAGAAAATATCACTTGAAATTTACATTGTGGAGTCCCACGAACTTATGCAATCATTCAATATGTTATAATATCTTTGAAATTGTTAATACGAATCGTTTGGGATCGTAAAGGATCAAATTGATCCTTTTGTAAAGGATGGATTAAATTAACATGTTCTATTATGAAAAATGTGCATTCGTAGTGTGAAATTTGGTCCATCTTTTGCAAAAGGATCAAATTTGGATCAATTTGATCCTTTTATTTTTATCAGTGACCACTGAAGGAAGTTTGGAGTCTGAGCCGAAAGCTTTGGGATAAAAATCTAAAATTTTCTAAGCTGACCCTTCATTCCACGACGTTCATCGGTTCGCATTAGTATTAAAATTACATATTCTGACGGAAAGTATTATATTTGTGGAACTTAAAATATCTTAGCTAAGAACCAAGATTTCAAGATTTTCCACACTTAGCGATATGCCACTTCTGACAAATATGCCTATATTATTTCTGCTGAATTTATTGAAATTTCCTTATATTGATCGTTCAGAAAGAAACGAATAACTACCAGTAGGCAAATTTAACAGAAGATCAATTTGAAGCTGAGATTTTACATTCAGAGTATAGGATTTTGAATTAGGAATTAGGATTAGGAATTGGAAGGCATGAACGTTCGAAGGAAGAGTACTTTCAGTACTTTAAAATTTCAGCACGTATTTGTTCCAAAAATTAGCTCGTCCACGGACACCATAATTTTTGGCATAATCTTGTTCATTTTATGAGACTCAAAAAGATACCCAATATTAGTAACGAATTTGTTCCAAAATGTAGCTCGTCCACGGACACCATAATTTTTGGTACAAATTTGTACCTTCTAGGAGGAACAAAAAGGTACCCAATATTAGTAATGAATTTGTTCCAATAAATAGCTCGTCTAGTATAAAAGCGTATCCCTCTTCTCACACTCAGTCACCCGTCACCGAAGTGAAGAGGACGCCAAAGCTGCATGGTTTCACTTTTTTAATTCGAGATTCTCTTCCCCTTCTGCTGCCAGCACTCGCATATGATTTCGTCATGCACACGTCTGTATAAAACACTCTCAAGTTGATTCTTATTTGATGTTCCTTATGAACTTTCACCACCAAAATCCATCTCGACTGAAGTATAAGCCTTAACTGTAAGACGAAATCATTTACACGGATTTGTTCCCGACAATGGGAACAAAAAGATTCCCCATATGAGTAACAATTTCGTTCGAAAAATTACCTCGTCCACGGATACCGAAAATTTTTGGAACAAATATGTTACAGATGTAGGAATAATATTGTTATGAAAAATATGTACCAATTTGTTCTTGACAGTGGGAACAAAACAGCCGAGTGCAACAAATTCTGTTCCAAATTTCGGGAACAAATTTGTATAAAACGAAATCAACTCAAATTTGTAGACATTCCACCGTTTCAAAAGGGTTCCAAAAGAAAACTCTAACAAAATTGTAACTGCATTTTATAACGAAACTATAAAGAAAAGTTTTTGGAACAAAAAGATATCTTTTCAAGGAGCAAATCGATTCCAAAAAAATTTGTTCCAATATTTTGGTCAGTGTCCAAAAGTTTTTACCGTGTAGGGGAAAGTGGTCTGCCTTTGAACGAAAAATGATGTTCAAAATTTGATATTTTTTTCAGAGTAAACTACAACATGAGTTTTACTTTTCACTACACCAAAATATTCTCTTGTTCATTAAGCATCTATGCTTACCCCATTCAGGACTCGCAAGTCCTCAGTTTTTCCTGGTGAGGAACTTAAAAATGTTATGTCGATATATTCAAAGGCAGCCTGCATGGTCTGCCTTTGAATGTGTTTGGGCAGCCTTTGAATCTTAATTTTTCACTGAGAATATTAGGTCTGTAACATTAAACGGCCCATAATTGATTAGCATGAACCCTAATGCACTCAATAAAATCACCTCTGTAGTCAAAAGTGATTATACAGCAACATTTTTTACATTTTTCTGAAGCACAGTTTTTCACTTGAAAATTTGTAATAAAACGCCATTGAAGTTGACAATTGTCAGTTTGAAACATCTCGGCCGGACCAAGACAGCATTTTATAAATATTTGTATGACATTCGTCAGACCAAAGTAGGAGTTCTATTCTGCTCCCGGACAGGAAGCTGTCAGATGTTTCAATGCATGGAAAGAGAGGATTCAAAGGCACACAACATTAAGATTCAAAGGCTGCCGCAGACCAATATTTGCAAACTTTTATCACTCACAAAATTTGTCTCATCTGAATCAAAATGTATTTGGAGAAATACCATCCAAGAATAACCTTCTATGACTCACAATAGAAGATTTGTTCGAAAAATTATTTTGATTATGAAAAAACACATGAATTGTGGAACATCAAAATTACAGTTTAGAGCTCAGTTTCGTTTTTTTGCCCTAGCACCTAGAAAATAAGAGCTAGGGTCTGAATTTTTTGACGACTTGTGAGGATTATGAATAGCTATCTAATAGTTAATAGAAAAGAATTTATGCTTTAAAGAAAAGTGAAAAAATTACAATATTCAAAGGCTGCCGCATTCAAAGGCAGACCACTTTCCCCTACTATACAATCTATTGCATCCTTTTTGGCATTCTAAATCAGGGTCTTTCATAAAGTACCATTAAAATTGTTTTTAACAAAAATCTTTAAATTTGTAAGACTGCCCAAAAACCTTGTTTCGCATTAAGCAGTCGTTTTTTTATTTATTTAATAAAAAGCATTTAATTAAATATTTTTGATGAAAAACCTGCTTGTCCCCAAGAATATTATGATCGAAATTTTAATTGCCTTTTTTCATAAATTGACCATACGACCATACGATATAATGTCCAAGAGAGAAATTTCTTGAATGACTTGCAGACTCTTTGTGGCATCGTAATTCATGCAAAAAAAAATTATATCAATCAATGAGACACACTTTTTGGCGCCTTTCTCCCATCGCCATCGCATCTCTGTTTTCCCACACTCGCAGTTTTTTCCCTCCGTTCCGTGCCTGACCAAAATCCCAACTTGGGAATCACCCTGCACGAAGCAGAATGCCAGAGTGAGAGAACTACTGGATGCTTCCCAGTCAGAGAAATTGACACAGAGATGATGGCTCAGTGGACTTAACCCGCGCCATATTGATATTTATGTGATTTTGTGTGTCCCAAGACATTATTCTTTTTGCATCTCAATTAAATACCGCCAAATGGATCATGTTTAGCTGAATAAGGAGTGTACAGTGCAGTTGTCGTGGCATTGTGGCACACGGGAGTGATGGAGGAAGTTGTGTAATTTACCCAGTATTGCCCAGAAAACTGTGATGACAAAAAAAATATGTTGCAGCATTTGGAATTTTGGAAAAAATCATCTCTTGCAAGTGGTTTTCTTCCATCAAGTTCATGAACTTTTGACACCTTGCTGAGGATTTTTCTTTGCATATTATTCCATCAAGTAAGTTAAATTATTCCGTGTTGGAAGGATGAGATAATATTTCCAATTTTTGGAAATGAAATTTTGCTAAAATTGAACAACAAAAAAATATTGATTGGAGTTACAAGAGTGTTTGTGCTACATAAAATGACCACCTTAAAATAATTGCAGGTGGAAGTCGGAGTGAAGAGCAAAGTAGCAAATAGAGAGAGAGAGAGAAAGAAAGTAAGATAATGGCCAGTTCGGGACATGCAGTTGTTGTCTGGGAATATGAATCTCGTGGTGGACGATGGCTACCCTACAGTCCGGCTGTATCTCAGCATTTGGAACGTGCACATGCCAAAAAACTCACCAGGGTTCTCCTCAGTGATGCCGATCCCACCATTGATCAATTCTACGTCAATGTCCGGACGATGACACAGTGTTCGGAGGACATTGATTTTCCCCTGATCAATGTCCGCAGGAAGTTCTACAAACCATCATCGCCAGCTGGTAAAGGTACCAAATGGGAGTGGGCTGGAACGACCAGCTCAGACTGGCACAGCTACAACATGGAAGTGCAGTGTGTGATCGAAGAAGCGTGGGCGAAGGTAAGATCGTGACTTGGATTTTGTTCAATCCTCCCTCTCAATACTTTATAATGAGAAAGAATCAAGAAAAATCCCAGATGACTTTATGGTAGCTGCTGAGATTCTTTACAGACAATCTCAAGTATAGCTTCCAATTCTGAATTCAAGCAAATAATTCAAGCAAATAAGCAAAGAATCTCAAGTTATCATCAATTTATCATAACCGAAGTACAAGATGGATAATTTACTTTTTAAACGAAGAAAATGCATTTAATTAACATGAACTTTGATCTGTTAGAACTTTCGTTCTCTTGATTATATTGCAGTCCAATATTAAATGGTTAAGAACAAGCAGCAAAGTTTTAAAGAAATGGCTAGAAAGAAATGCCTTTTCACCTTCAAAAATAATAAGTGTGCGCACGAACTCGATTTCTTTCACTTCGTCATAGTCAAAAATTTGTCCAAAATTTTGCAAATTAAGCAAAAACCAAGGGGGAGATATTAGGGTGAAAATGTGTACACCACTTCCAGGCACTTCCACGATTTGTATGGAAGAGGCCTTCGCACTTCCAAAACTTCGCAACACTCTCGAAATGTAATGCAATACTTCCAGCACTTCATGCACTTCTTATGCTTAGAAATGAATAATTTATTTATTATGATGAAAAATCTAATTAAGGAAATTCTAAAAAAAAATCTCAAGAAATTTATTTTTACACATATTTTCTTTTAAATTTTGCTTATATTTTGAATTTCTCGTGCCAGATATTCTTGCATACTTTCAATATTTTAATATTATCTGCGTTTTACGAAGGGGTTATCAACATATTTTGAATTTTCCTAAAAAGCTGTGAAGCTACTTTTGGAAAAATACGTATTGTCGTTTGTAATTATTGAAACTATGCTGGAAAGTCTGTAAAAGTTCAAAAGTACGAGTGCAACAACTAATTCAGCACTTCAGACGTATGTATCTTCACATTTTATAAAGCTTGATTCTCTCTCTGGTTTCAAAATCCTTTAAAATTAAAACATTTTGCACTCTTGGGAAAAGTTTTAGATGATTGCTAATCAACTTTTGCAACAAGCTTGGCTATTTTTTCCATGATCTTTTTCGCTATTGTTGTATTAGATCAAATACTCATCCACTGTTACCAATCAATCCGCAAAAGAGATTTTTTATCGCAACATATCAGGAGAAAAATGGCCACAATCATAAACTTATGCTTTTTCCTTTGAGTGAAAGAATGTGGCACCTACGTGCCGAGCTTTTAAACACATCCAAGCCTTTTTACATAGCGAAATACGATCTAATTATTGTTTTCCGACATTTTAACAGTTTCTTCAATTGCTATCCACAAATTTTCTTCTACTAGGATTCTCACAATATTGGCATCAATATTAGAGACCCTTTTAAAATGAAATTGATATTTCGAAGAATAAATCCCTATTTCTAAATTTTCAAAGCCATTTTTCAATAACCCTTAGAGCAAGGACGAAATCTAAATAAACCCCCAAAATGTTTCTTTAATGGAAGTACATCACTTAGACCTTTCCAAAATTAGTCTAGCATTACATATTACAAATGCACCTTTTCGTTCCTCATTTTGTAATAGTCCTCAAAAATACAAATCTACTTTTTTGAAAAATACTTTTGGCATTGAAGAGATATAATACACTAAAACCTTTCCAGTAAATGCAAACAAGTAAACAAAAAATGGTAGAGGTAACCTATGGGATACTGCTTAACGACATTCGCGAATAAGTCCCACGAATACGATAAATTAGAAAAAAATTATATCAAATTGATTGAAAGTCAACTGCAATGCTATGTCATTATTTGCGAGCCACTACATGAATTTGTAATTCCTGCAAAAATTAAGAAAAATTATTGTTCAACTGAATATTTTCCTCGGAAAAATTACGACACAAATTAAGCTATAATAAGTTTGAGCATATTTGCTCCATTTCATTGTAATAGCCGAACTTGAAAATTTCAACAAACTTCTTCAAAAATGTCGCTCGAATTAAAAATCTCAACTAAAACTAACGTAGTTTGAAAAATTCGTAATTAGGCAAAAAAACTTTATATTTGAACACTCCCACTTCCAAAGACTTCCAAGCACTTCATTTTCAACCGTACACCACTTACAACCTTAATATCTCCCCCTTGGCAAAAATAGTCTCGCAGAATACTCGTAGCTTGTCAGTGATATGCTATACAGTAGACTCTCTCTCAATCGGGCATATGAGGCAAAATGTCATTTAACTTATCGAGAGATTTGGGCGTCAAAGTCATAGTAAATTCCACAAAAAGCGCTCAATTATAAAGAATCACGATAAGACAAGAGGAACTAGGGTAAATTAAGCTCGTTCCAATTATGTGTATGCAATATTTTGGTTATGAGCCTATTATTCTTTATAAAATGATTTATAAATCGATTGAAATAATTTCTGTACCGGTAAACATTAAGAACTGTCAAAAGAAAATTTTACAGAAAGCTCAAAATCATGTTTACGATGTCGTTTTCTCGTGAATTTAACCGCTTAATGGCTTTATTGTTTATTTAGCCAAATAATGCAAAACAACTTTTGAGGTACAGTAGACTCTCGTTCAATCGACTCTTTTTAAATCGGGCGAAAAATTTTGTAGACAATTTTCACGTTTGATTTTCAAGCGAATTTGCTCAAATTTGTTGTAGGGTAATTGTCCTAATTCAAAACCATTTTCAGACGCTTTAACTTTGACAGAAGGTCCAACACATTAAGTTCATATTTTTTTGCGAAGAGAGGTACATAAATTTGCTCTTTGACTCTTCTAGAATGTTACTGTGTAGTGAAAATTCTTTAGATATAATTTGAAAACTTCTTAAATACAAGAAAAATACGCGAGCGTAAAATGCTTCTATTGGAAACAAATTAATCCAAATGGAGACAAGGGGAAGTTTCTAATTGGAGACAAACAGTGTAAGTGAAACCGCGACAATAGGCTTACAAAATCTTGTTGAGTTGCTCTTGAGTGCAGGATTTGTTCTTATTCCTGGTCTTTTCTCCTTTCCCATCTAAAACAATAAGAAAATCTCTCCAAAAAATTCATATTTCCGATATTTCCAATTGAAGCATTTGCAGACACTTCAGAAAAACCCTTTTTGTTCACGAAATAGGTAATTATTTCATTTGAAAACTTCACGTACCGTTAACAATAAAGATTAGCACTTAATTTAACTAAAATTAGCCAAAAATATGACATAAATATTAAACAAAATGAATAAATAACAGTCACTTTATTGTGCTTTTCATTGGAAAACATGGTCGATCAATGAAAAATTCGATGGTGAAAAGGTACACTTTTAATTTTTCTGAGAAATTAACAAATTAAAATTTGTGAATATGACTGGATTTTCGCTTTATTTGGAGCAAAATTTACTAAATAATGAAACTATGGTATAGAAAATATACAAATGTAATAATTTAGTACTGTATTTATCATGAAAACAATGACGTTTCCATTTAGTGTAGCGAAAAATTTCCATTTAGAGCAGGTTTTGAATTAGCTTAATTTACCCTAATCCCAAAAATCATAGCATGAACCTCTGGCTTCGAAAATTTTATATTTTCCCAAGGGGTAGATAATCCGTGCCGCTCACGGTTCACTCGAGTGCTGATCTTTTGTAAAAATTGTGCAGATTTTTTTTAATTTTAACACGACTTTTACGTCAAATGGAAAATGGAAAGTATAATTTCTTTCTTATGAGCTTGCGGCAAGCGGTAAGGTTTTACATATACTGGATGGGCATCGGGTTTCAGATTTATGGATTGTTGGTATACATTAGTAACGGTTAAAGTGTCCTTTTCAAGATGAAAGACATCAGCATATTTTACGCAGATCTTCTCAATTGACAATTTTTCCTCTCCTTCTAAATAACCAAGGTCCAGTTCTTTTAATAAGCTTTTAACACGTTCATGAGAATTATAATTTTCGTTATATTTTCCGATAAAATAATTTTCCGCATTGTGACTTTCGGGCATAAAATTTTTCAAAGTTACACATTCATCTCTAACATTCAAGAATCGTACTGGAATCAAACCATTCGTCGGTCTAACAATCATTCCTGCCACAAACACACCTTTACATACTTCTTTTGGCACAATCACAGAATCATTCAATTCATTTGTTTCAAAATATCTTATTACTTCGCATCTTGGCGGAATTATTGTGTTTATGCACTGGGCCGGTGTTTCCACTGGCACAGTAACATTTTTCTCATTGCACCATAAAGACAAACTAGAGTCCTCAAAATTAATAATTGCGCTAAATTTAACGAGAAAGTCGGAACCAATAATTCCGTCAGCATCTTTTAGTAAAGTATTTAGTACAAAAAACTCATGGTCAACATATTCTCCATTGATCTCACAAGAAACTTGAGTTGAACCTAAGGAATACGTTGACCCACTTATTCCATTTATTCTAATTTTTCGCTCTTCATTTATTTTCATGTCACTTGATACACTCTCTTTTTTCAAAACACTGATGGATGCACCCGTATCGAGTAAAAAACATAGATGTTTACCATTCGCACGGAATCTCACAAAATTCATACCATCGCAGCGGAAAATCATTTTTTGTTCAATTGAAGAAAGTACGAAAACATTCTTCTTCGTCATCGTAATATTACTGATTGTAGGGGTCATTGAATTCATCATATTCGCTGAATGCTTGGACATTTTCCCCTTCTGCTACTCTAACCGATTGTGCATTGCCAGCATTTCTTGATCCGCTTTGACTATTACCGCGATTTCCCGTATGAGATTGTGAATTCCCGCGGGAATTTCCTCGAGAGTTACCCCGCGAATTACTTCGAAAATTTCCTCGATTTTTGCCTCTGCTGTTGTTTCCATAGGAGTTATTTGATCGAGAATTATTATTACCTGCGTTAGATTTACGGTAATGTCCCCGCTTAGAATTTTTACCTCTGAAGTGATATACATTCGCATGTTCACTTCGCGACGAATCTTCGTCCAATGCTCCACGGACAGCCTCTTTAAGGGTATCGTAATTTCTTGCCTTGATTATTGTCGACAAATTTTCATTTTTAAGACCGTTCGCAAATGCATTTATCGCGATTCTTTCATTATGTGTTTTTAACACATCAAAAGTTCCCGAATCATTTCCAGATTGAGCAATAGTTAAATCCACGAATAATTCCTCGATAGACTTGCCGAATTTATCAATAGAATCTTTTCCCTGTTTGGCAGAACATAATTTACGCACCAGAGCCGTATCAGATTTCTGGGGGAGTAAAAATTTTTTCATATCTTCCAACAATTCCGAAACAGTACTATAATTTTGTCTCAACTTCAGTTTCGCTGTTTGACTTAATCGAGTTTTCAAGACAAATTGTATCATTAATGATTTATTTGAAGATTCTAACATCAAGTCATACAACTCAATAGAATCAATGAGACGGCGGATCGTCTCTTCAGAATCAGTCATCACCGGCAACAGATTTGTTGCGGTTTTTAAATCAAAATCTTGTGTCATTTTCTTAGTTTCTCTTGAACTGGAAGAATCAGATTTATTGGTTGGTACTTCGTGAACCTGTGATTTCTTTAAAATTTCGCGTGCTAATTCTGCATTTTCTTTAATGTCTTTTATAAGAAGTTTAGCTAATTGAGTTTCTTCTTCAGTATGTGTGCTGGAATTTAATTCTAAAACAATTTGTCTAACTTTATTCAAAATTTCATCAATTTCTCTTAATTTTTCACTGATAGTTTCTGCTGTATATTTTCTGTTTGGACTTTTCTTTAATAGAGTTAAAATTTTACCAATAGAGTTTGACAATTCTTTTAGATCCTCCATGAATAAAATTAAATTTGAATTTCTGACCTTATTTAAAATTTAATTTCCAGTAGATCATCTTTATACTTGCTGATGGTTAATCCGCTCAAGATTTCCCTGGATACTCCAGTTGTACACAGCACGCACAGCATCTCTGCATATTCTAGTGTCGACCTCAGCTACTAGTTGAACTTTTATATCATGTCTGTGGCTTGTAGCATAGATGTAGAATTTGAAGTTTTCCATGTGGAAGAAAACATGATTATCGTTGCTCACGCTGCTTACTGTTGCTCTCCTCGCAATCTTGTCACGTCGATCACGTTGCTGACGTTTCCCAAGGTAGATGTAACAGGCATGAAAGATCGAAAGAAAAGCATTAGAAATTGTCGAAGGAGGGGGGGGGGGGGTCAGAACACTGCATCACTATTTCACTTTTTTTTTCTTTTTAGATTTTAGAGTTTTTTTTTCCACTAAATTGTCATTTTGTAATAATTTTTCTTTTTGTCCTTTCACATATTTTTCTGTTTATACTCTCAGTGGTCCGGAGTCGATTCTGCTTCTACGGTTGATTTCTGCACTTATTTCCTTGCGAAGAACTCTTTTGAGTCTGTAGGTTCCATAGCTAATAATCATTAGCGCTAGGATAACTATCAATATGATTAACGCCAATTCCGTAATGCTCACTCCTTTAACAATATTGTCCGTATTTCCACCACCATTTTGTGCGATGATTACCTCTTCCTTAGACTGAGGATTACCCATGTTTTTTTTCCGTTTGGGAACACAACAAGTTTTAGTCTATTTCACTTTTTTTTCACAACATGCAAATGGAAACTCTTCTGGTTTTGCTTCTCAGTTTTTTCATCAATTTTGCCACGCACAAGATAGTTATAGGCACAAGTCCGATAAGTATAATTACACTAACGAATTTCACAAATTCAACGTTTATTTCACTTTCTTCAGGGTAGAATGGTCCATAATTCTGCATCATTCCACTAATATTGATGCACTTGTTTCACAACACTTAACAATTCGTATGGCAGGATCGCCATGCAAAGTCCCGATGAGGGAATTAAAAACGACTGTTCTGTTGCTGATCTGATTTATTATTGACTAAAGATATTCTACATACTTTTATAAATTGGTAGTGGACGATGGCCCTTTCAATGCTGAAGTGACAAAAGGTAGCTAGCGCGTGGAAAGCGTTTCAGCACTTTGAGCTAAAGACGTCAATCCACTGCTAGCTAAGCATCTACAAATTAACCCATCGTCCACCACAAGAGATTATTTACGATCCTAAGCACATTTTAAAATTAACACTTTTAAAAATTAACAAAATTCCTTGTTTTCTTTGGTTAAAACAGGGCGAACAAACGTTGGATTTGAGTAAAACTCACCTGGGACTCCCAATTGTGATTAATTTCTGCAATTTGACCCAAATCCGTCATCCAAATGGACCAGTTAGGACAATTCGTCGGATTCAGCAGGCTCCATATCCCCTGGTCAAGGTTCCACCTGAATCTTTGCCAGGCCTTCAAGTACAACCGAGACGGAGTCCTCCCTGTGGCCCTCAACAGCCTCCACTGCCAATGATACCACCGCAACAGCCTCGTCCTGGTCCCTCCTCATCCACCCAACCCATGCCCATACCATCCTCCTCAAATGGCACTAAATCTCGCCTCGTAAAATCCTCAAAATCAAAACCAGGTTCCAGCAGTGAAAGTGCCACGAATCTCGCCAGGCAGATACTCAATAATCTCAATATATTCGGCACAAAGCCCGGTTCCTCATCATCATCCCACCAATCCTACCAACAACCTCAGCCCGTTCATGATGGCCATCAACGCAGTGCCTCGATGCATAGATCGCGTTCCCGCACCAGGGGCACTTCCCTCCTAGACACAGATTCCAGTAGCACAAAGAGTGGTCGCCGGAGGCCAAGTGTCGACACGGTGTCGACCTATCTGAGTCACGAGAGCAATAAAAGTGATCGCAGTCAGGTCAGTCAGACTTTAGGTTCGGTGTCTGACCTTCTGGACTGCTCCATTGGCAGCGATGATGTCTTCACGAGCAACAATCACATTTCCGGATCAATTGTTGGCGTTGATCCAGCCAGTGACATGATATCGCGTTTTGTGCGTGTTGTAGATCCTCCCAAATGGCCCCAAGCCCAACCCTGTCCCATGTGCATGGAGGAACTCCGTCACAATCCTCAAAATCCTGCCATATCTCTCATCAGATGTCAGCATTTAATGCATCTCGAATGTCTCAATGAGATGATCATCAATCAACAGAAAGAGAATCAATCTGTACGTTTGAATAACTTTCTTCAAATCCCATTCCTCAATGACGACTTTTTCTTTTTGGTGCTTTCAGCAAGCCCTATACATAGAATGTCCAGTCTGTGGGATTGTTTATGGAGAAAAGATTGGCAATCAACCATCAGGGACAATGTCATGGATAATTATCCCAAAGAGTTTGCCAGGACACGATGGACAAAATACCATTCAAATTGTTTACAAGTAAAAAGAAGTGTATCAACAAACCTGGGAAATCGTGATAACACATTTAAATTTTCTCTTTCAGCATTGCTTCTGGAGTTCAGGGACCAGACCATCCACATCCTGGAAGAGCATTCTTTGCAGTGGGCTTCCCTAGAACGTGCTACCTTCCAGATTGTCCACTTGGAAGAAAGGTAAGCAATCTAGTATTTCTCCCCATGTTCTTTCTAAGTGATTACGTCCCTTTACACATAAAGAAAGAAATGCAATATCACGAGCTATAAAAAAGAAAATTTGATTCCCTAAAATCACTAAAGTGACAACTTTAAGTGATTCAATTATTTAATGTTTAATAATTCTAAAAGTAATTTAGAATTAGTAATTTAGTAATAACCAATTTGGATTAATTGGAAAAAATTATCACGTAGGATGGAATCACCACTTCTCGCCAGTGCCCCACTTCTCGCCACCTATATTGAAATCGCTATTTTTCACGATTTATGAAATAAATGAGTCGTAAAGTTATTTGTATTTTTATTGCTGCTACGTATAGAGTCGAAAAATAACAATTGTTCGCTTTGGATTAAAAATTTTGAGCATCTTTAGAGCAATATTTTAAGCAAGTGCATCGAATCCAATATTTATTACCAAATATAACAAGTTCCATCAAATTTACGTTTTTGGATAAATAATCTGTCTATTGAATATTTAATTACATTCGTAGAATACTTAAAAAATTTATTTAGTTTAATAATATTTCATTTAATATTATTTTTATATAAAAATGAGGCATGGCGGAAAGTGGTAATGTTTTGAATTGATTTTACCACCTGTTGCCATAGCTTTTCAATAGGCAACGCTCACTTCACTTCATAGATTCTCGGTTGTCAAATCTGCTTTGTTTATTTTCTGCAAGTCTAATAATTTGATTTCCCAAATAAAACCGAAGAAAATTCATTTAAAGTGAGTAATAATAAGGTGGTCATGAGGAAAAAGAAATGCTGAATGTTTTCTTTGCATAATATTGCTCAAAATAATCGAGTTTGAACGTTTTCAAGACGGTGGCGAGAAATGGTTACAAAACTGGCGAAAAGTGGTAAAAAGTGGCGACGAAGTGGTTATTTTTGCATTTTTTAACAAAAATCAGTTTTTTAAGTAGTCCAGCATTAAATTGGAGTACTACTTTTTTGACGAATCTGGAGTCAATACATCTCAGTAACTTTGTGTAAAATTTGAAATGTTTTATAATAAGGAGTCAAAAGTTATAATCCAATTACTTTCACATTTTTCTAAAAGTGGCGATAAGTGGTTACTCCACCCTAAGCGTATACTTCGGGAGAAAAACACATAAACAAATTACAAAACCAGTAACAAGTTTAAATTAAGATAAAGTGCCCTCGAGTCGATCGGATCCTCGACTCGACCGGTGGTCAATATTTGAATGTTTTAACCTTTAACGACGAGACAGTTTTCGCGGACCGAAAATCAGATATAAAAATAAAACCGATAAACAAAATCAGTAAAAGGTCTTACATCTAGCCTTAGAAAATCCAACAGACTCTGATTCGGTGTATTTTTTACCTCTATAAGTGATAGGGACAAAAATAACCCAAAAATTTGAGTAATTTTTCTGACAATACCAATGCATGATAATTTTTACTCTAATGAAAAATATTATGTTTGAGTATTGTAGTTTCATTTCCAAAACGGTTTTGCTTAAAAAAAAATGGAAGTATAGTCATTCGAGGAGAAATGGAACACCTTTTTTATATTCAATATTGCGGATACGTTTTGAATGCGAGACAAAGACGAATCTCACTGGTTTATCATTTGAAGACTCTAAATTTAAGATATTAATATTAGAAATGCCTAGATGAAAATAGTCACTTCGAAAAATAGGATTTAAAAAAAGTTGCATTTTAAGGCACTCAAAAAAAGTTCGGGAGAGATGGAGCACCCCTAATTTTAGCAAAATATTTAGAGTTTATTTTATTAATTTAGAATAGGATGGAAGTTTCCGTTTTATGATTGAGCTGTGCGTAATTTTAAGCGCATTTACCATTTTCTAATTGAGCTGTGCGTGATTTTAAGCGCATTAACCGTTATCTGATTGAGCTGTGCGTGATTTTAAGCGTATTCTTAACCATTTTATAATCGTGCTGTGCGTGTTTTGCAAATGATTCTAGGTATGTTTTTTTTACTATCCCTGTGTGTATTTTACACACGATTTTAGAGAGCGTTTAGAAAATAAAAAAAAATAGAAAATTAAAAGAATTATAAAAGAAAACTAAAAGAAAGCATCGTGAAAAATTTACTTAAAAATTTAGCTATTGAGAAAACAAAAAAATTCTTTTCAAAAAAATCATCTAGGGTAAAGTGGTACAAGTTGGACTATCAATGGTACAATTTGGACAGGGCTTTTTTTCTTGATAAATTTAGTACTTCATTTTTATTTGTATATTTTTAATGCTTTAGTTTTATAATTTGGTTCCTTGTGCTTAGAAACAAATTTTGTACTGTATTTATCAAGAAAAAAATCAATGTTCAACTTGTATCACTTTACCCTATTAATTTGTAAGAAACTAATTCCAAAATATGAACATTCTATCTCAAGCATTTCTAGTACATTGCCTGAATGGGTTAATTAATGAAATAATATACTCTACAGGTTCTTAGATTCCTTAAAATTGCTTTCGATAGAAGACTTCTCTTCTCAATTGGAAGATCAGCCACAACTGGCCGAGAAGATGTAGTTCTGTGGAACAGTGTTGACCACAAAACCCAGTACTCAATGTATCCCGATCCAGGATACCTTCAGCGATGCATGACACAATTAATACATTTGGGCGTGACTGACTGATGCCCAGTATCAATGTAAAAACAAAAAAAAACATTCTGCATAAAGCCTAGCTTTAAATTATGTTATTCATCATAATGTATTCAGACACGTATTTTTTTTTCCTTTGAATATTTTGCAAAAGACACTTTAATTTTAGGAATGACCAAAGTGCAAGTATTTTCAAATAAAACAAACAAAAAAAAAACTTTCTATATAGGGAATCTCATGCAATTCTACGTAAATTTAGTGCAGCTAATTCAATGGTATTATTGCAATTTTATTTTTGTAAGTTTAAGAAACAAATTACGCACAAGAAAAAATGTGTCAAATTTATGTGCCTTCCCATAGAGAATAATTTTATCAAGATAATATATTTCTTTTAAGAAAAGTTTAAACTACAAATTTCAATTTAGATAATTTAGAGGCAAGAAAAACTATTTTTCAACACTATTATTTTTACAAAGTGCAAGACAAAGTCTGATGATGAGAATTTCTCATTAAGATCTTCTATAAAGATAGTGTAATCACATTTTTTTTTCTTGTTGATTTTCTCAACATAAAACTGTGAACACTTTGCCCATATAACGGCGTTATCACACTTGCACATTAAAATTTTAATGTGATTTACATTAATTGTCGCTTGTGAGCGTCCAAATATGTTATTTGTGTCTTTGAGTCACTTAATATTTGGGGTTTTTCTATTTATTGATAAAGAAGTGGACTTGGCCTGCAAAAATAAGTTTAAATTTACCTAAAGCATAAATATTTTTCACATTAAAAAATTAAAGAGAAAATCGCATTAATTTTTCGCATTAATGCTATAAATCAATTTCTATCAAATTTTGCGGGCCAAGTCTACCTTTTTATCAACAAATAGATCAAATTTTGAATATAAAATGATTCAAACACACAAATTACACATTTGGACTCTCACCAGTGACAATTAATGTGAATCATATTAAAATTTTAATGTGCAAGTGTGATAACACGGTAAGACACTACAAATATTTTTGTAATAAGTGTGCCAATAATAGATTAGATTAATCATTAAGACAATTGCCAGAATTATAATTTAAAATTGAGATATAGATAAAAATGTGATTTTGGAAACAAATATAAAAAAGGCAAAAATGTAAAAAACTGAATCTCAAAAAAAATTGTCAAAACAAATAAAGAAAAAACAACTTTATATCTCTATTTACTTCACATCCAGCTTGTAATAGACATCCCAAAAGGTGTTCATTAAAATTTACGATCGTTTTTCCACAGCATAAATTGAATTAAATTGCCAATAGTAACGACTGATTTTTATGTACTGTCACCTAAAAGGTAAGTAACACCATATTTGATCAATTTATGGGCAAATTCTCTTGTTGTTGCCTTAAAATTATAAGTAAGAAAAAATCCAAAAATTTTACGATCTATTGGCATTTAAAATCCTCAAAAAATAATGTCTAATTTTCAGCAATTGTTAATAGATTATTTTGCCAGAAAAACCCAAATAATGAATTAAATTCCTTCAATTTGTCATAAAAAATTAATTGTGATAAAATATTGACAAACTTACCTTCACAAATTCAAGCTCTCTCACAGTGTTGTCTTTATATTTTAGCTACACATCTGGAGTTCTGCAAAAAAGTAAAAGTAAATCAGTAATTAAAAAAGAATTGTTGATCAATGAAGTTATTTTTAGGATTTTAAAAATAAGGTAAAGTGCCCTCGAGTCGACCGGTGGTCAATATTTGAATGTTTGATGGTGAATTTCTATAAAATTGTCACTGACTCGTATTTATTTATGTTATAATTGACCTATTAATGTTAGATCACGCCAAATATTAGTGCAAATATAAATAAATTGAATAAATAACTCTACCGGTCGAATTGAGGGCACTTTACCTTATCTTCGAGAAAATCCTTTTTCACTGAAAATGATCCTCCGCAACATCGGTACAAAGTCAAAATAATAATTTGTAAAACGTATACATAGTGAAGTGATTTGTAAATGATCAATCAAATAATTCCAATTCATCGATATTCTGGAATTTTTTTTCCATCATCATCCCAACAAGTTGCACTCATCGCAATTATGGTCTGAGGTCATCTACATGTTTCATCTCGAGACACGCACTTCACTGTGTTTCTTCTTGCATTCAAAAATATCACTTGGAAAGATGAAAAGAAATCGAAATGGAGAGGAATCAATTCCATTTGGAATGAGATGATTGTGTCAAGCCACACAAGATCAATGGAAACATGTACACATTTTTTTCACAGACTAACTATCAATTGAGGTAAGTTCACAGTTTTCGTAAAGTGTACACTAAAAGGAATGGCAAAGCTCCCACTCGTGACATTGATGCTATACCCCGGTTCATTACTGGTTCATATTCATAACCGATTGGAATTGGTTCAGACTTGTCAGAAAATCCAAGACCTTTCCAAAAAGCCCAAATATAATACAATTCGTTTGATAAATACACTTTCTAGAGCTTTTTAAACCTTTGACCTTGAAAAACCGGATCTACCTAGCGAACATCAAATGTCAACCGATTTCAATTCAACTGAAAACACATCGCTCATTGGAAATACAAGGGGCTAACTAATTTTCTTCCATTTTTCAGGAGACAGCATGAAATATTCAACTTTGTATAAAAAGGTATCACAATTTAATGACTGAACAAAAACAATTTATTTCTTTTCTATGAGCACTAATATAAACATCGAAACTTTTATATTTTTACCTTTCAAAATATGTTTTTTTAATAAGTTAGTTCCTTGTCGTTCTAAATGATGTATAAATTTTGCTGAAATTAGAATGACAAGGGATCAACTTGCTTGAGTTAGTCCTCTGTTTCACAAAAATTTGAACGATGAATATATTTTGTGCCCCTTTACTTCAAACAAAATTATGCAAGAAATCAAAAAGCTTAAAATTTGGAAAAACTTTTCTAATAACGAAATTTAATGAATCATATCATCTGAAAATTTATTAAATTGTCTTTCTAAGTGCATTAGAATCTCAAAATCGCAAAAAAAAAGAGTTGACCCCTTGTAATTTCCAAGGAGCGATACGCATTTTCAGCTGAATCCTTTGAACCTTAAAAGGACACTCGCGTGGACAGTGCCAATTCCATGTAATTGGTTAGAACGCTTTGTTCGAGAACTGCTGACCGATTAACATATTTTTGCTGATCGACTCTGCAAAAAAAAGATGGAAACTCATAATCTATGAATTTTAGAATTCATAATACTGAACAATGACTTTAGTGTTAGCTATTCTAAATGGATTTATGGGCACTTAATGGACCAAGTGGTAGAGTACTCGTTATTTCATGAAGGTTAATGAAAAATAAAATCTTCTGAATTGTTTAATGAAAAAATTTTGGGAAATGCTGTTGGACATCAATAATACTATTCCTGAGACTGCTGCACATAATTCTTTCATCACGATCTTGTCTTATGTGAGTGAATGTTTTTTTTTACAATTATTATCAAAAATGCATTCATAAATTGTTAAAATTTCAGTTTCAAATGAAAAAGAATTTTATTAGGTGGAGCTTTTAAAAAAAAAAATTTAATAAAAAAAATAGGATAAAGATCTTGTGCCTAAAGATAGGTTAATGGCATTAAAAAGGTGAATTAAAGTGCTTTAAGTGCAATATGAATCCAATTAATTAGTTTAATTTTGATAGCATGATTTGGTCTGAACGGCACAAGCTATATTAATTCGCGTTATGCTCGTAAATTACACATGAGTGATTGCGTCTTTTTATATATTTTTTTTTGTTAAGGTTTAGAATAATAAAATATTACGAGATAAGAAAAAAATGTTTTAATAAAAGGCTTTGTTATATTTATTTATTTTTTTTAATTATGTTAAAATTCTAGAAATTGGGAAGCAATTCTTAAGAAATTTTTGAAAATATTTTTTTTGTTTAGTGTACCGTGTATACCTTTCCGGCATTTGTTTAAACATTTTTATAATAAGAATTAATTGCCAAGCATGTCCTTTGTGTCAGTTTTATAATTTTATCACTATGACATAAACATATTTTTACTTATTTGTTAATTATATTTAATTAAAATTCAAAAGATAAAAATTGTATTCTACTTTAATTTTAATCTTCTTTGACTTTTATAATATTCTCTGTTTCTGTTTAACTATTTTCGAATCGAACACACAGAAAAAAAATGTTGTAATATTTTTCTTAATTGTGAATTCGTACTGGGGAATTACGAAATGCTCCCAAGTTGTATAATCCAATAAATAGTTCGTAAAACTTTGTACTTTTCACAAACATTGTTCGTAACATGATCATTTCACGAGCATTTTTTGCTTTATTTTTTACAAAAATTTGTTCATGCATTTTTGTTTGACTGACAAAACTTTACAAAAAGTGACAAAATTCTACGAACATTTTTCTGTGCACAGAAAAAATATTTTGTAAAATTGTGCGTAAAAGTCTGTGAATTCCAATGGGGACTTACGAAATGCTCGTAAATCGTATAACCCAAAAACAAGTTTGTAAAAATTTGTATTGTAGAGCGTGTGGCCTATTCGAAACATGTCAACCCAGTCGACGGCCACAACCCACCAATCCTACTTCTTTATTCCTTTGACACGCCCAACCCCTACCATCCCTATGGGTGCTGAAAGGTTGCTTTGGGGCTCTTACTGTTAGGTAAATGTCCTCAGTCTGGAGTGAGTGAGCATCAGTCGCCGTGGACGGTTCACTCTCATAAAGTGAAAAATGGGTGGCACCTTCAGTTCTCCAATTTCCCTCTAAGTTTGTATTTTTCTATTTAGGTGAGTCCCATCTGGGCTTACAGTATTTTTTAACAAACACTGTTCGTAAGATGATCACTTGACGAGCATTTTTTTGAACTTTTACAAACATTTGTTTGTAAATTTTCGTTAAAACACAAAAAATGTTCGTAGAATTTTATCATTTGTTTGTAAATTTTTGCTAGACAAACAAAAATATACAAACAAATGTTCGAAAAAGTACAAAAAATGCTCGTCAATTGATCATCTTACGAACAATGTTTGCGAAAAAATACAAATTTTGACGAACTAATTGGAATATACGACTAGAGCATTTCGTAAGTCCCCAATAGGAATTCACAAACATTTACCAATAATTTGACAATTTTTTTTGTGTCTTTTTACAAATATTTAGGAACAATTGTATGTAAAAGAAGAAAAATGTTCGTCAAGTGATTATATTACGAATAGTATTTGTGTAAAGTGCAAACTTTTACAAACTTTTTTGTGGGTTATACGATTTACGAGCATTTTGCAATTCCCAGACATTTACAAACATTTACGAACTATTTTACGAAATATATTTTTTTCTGTGCACGTGATTTTTGGCAATAAAAAAAATATATTTTCATTTATTATAACAATTTGGGAAAATAATTAAAAAGATATGATTGATATGATTCATGATATGATGTGATTTTCTAAAAAGAATCTGATAAAGAAGACAGAAAAGAAATATCTCAAATTATAAACTATTTTAGAAATCGTATTTACTAAGTTATCTGTGTTATTAATTGTTTCTGAAAATCATTTCAAAGAATCAATTATCATTCTTTAAATATTACGGTTTGTTCATGGATTGTTTTGAGTTTAAAGTTCCTCGTTTTCCTCATATTGCAAATTATTTATTTCTAGATTTCTAAATGCATTATGTTGTCAAAATGCAATAGTGCTGGTAACATTTCATTCACTAACACAATCCCCATGCAACATAAAGGTATAAAAATTCCCCCTTGTTTATTATTGTCTTCCAGACTATCTAACGCGAAGGGTCTGCCCTGTGTAGTGCAAGCATACAAAAATCTAAAAATGAAACAGTTTTGTGTACTTTTGAAAATTTTACTCAATTCTTTTTTCGGCAAACTCTTGGAGAAGTATTTTGTTCCAAAAGAAAAATACACCGAGTTAGAAGTGAAATTTTACGCATTAAGTGAGCAATATTCTGTGATAAAATTAGAAAATGAAACTATGAAAAATTGTATAAGTGAGACTGCTGCATCGGAGGCGCGTCGCATTAGGACGAGGGATTGGTTCGATGCCCTCGAAGATTTGGAGAGACTCAGAACTCGTTCTGTTGTAAGCACGGAACTATTCGAATATGCACCAGCAGATAATACAGCCAACACCTTAAGAGTTTTGGGTTACGAGTGTCATACAGCGGTGGATGTGGAGCGATATCTGGCCACGACTGTAAGAAATGTTCCTCGTGAGGTGATCCGAGTCTTCCTGAAAGATTCCCTTCAGCATTATTACTTCATGTTGCGGTATATGTTTGGAGAAATCTTTTCACCGAATCTAGAAAGAGCAGCATAAAAAATAGGTGAATTATAAAAATATTCTGTTTCTATTTGATCTTTTTAATTTTGTTCATTACACTCATCTCATTTTACCAATAATTCAGACAAAAAGGTTAAGCCTCACTATGAACGATTGGTACACCGGTCATCGGACATCCGGTAGCAAATTGGTTTTTGGCATTTTTGTGTAAAATAATTAGAACTGTAGGAGAGACTGGGGCAAAAAGTCACAAATCGAAAAATTCAAAATTCAATATCTTGCAAGGTAAAAAGGATAGCGGCTCAAATTTTTTTCTATAGCTTCCATAGACCTTCTTCAATGTCGTAAGTTTCTTAGAATTCGAACAAGGAATTTAGAAAGTAAAAAATATCGAAAATTTTAGCCCTAGTTTTGAAATATTTTCCTTGCAGAAGATAACAATTATTATTACCTACTTATTTTCGAAAATTGATGCACTGGTGAATATTTTCTAATAATTTGGATTTTTTGAATACGAATCCGCTATCTATTTTAGAATTTTACAAAAGTTCTTTTCTCGAGAAATCCTTTTATTAAAACTGGTCACTTGGGGTAAAAAGTAACAAAAGGTATAGAGCAAAAAGTAACAAAAAAGCGAAGCAATTTCTGATGTCTCACGGCGAAAAGAAACGTCATTATCATATCTCGCCGCTTGTTGTTTGTATTGATCAAACGATTTGCAGTCTTTTGTGTGTTTTTTCCTAAAATAACTTGAAAAGCGCTTTTCTCGTTTTCTCACTTTTCTCGCAGAGAAAACGGTGTTTTACAAAGGTGTAGTGTAGATGAATAAATTTTCTATGAAAATATGTCCTCTAGGTATTTTTTTCAAATTTACGCAAGCTTGTAATGAAGCTAATCAAAATATGATACTACGGATACTACCCAATGTCTGGTACTATTTGCCCCAGCATTTTTGAGAATAGTCACAAAATTACCTTTTAGAAATTGGCTTGATAAACGTATTTCTTTACAAAATGTAGGAAAATTACTTTCACAAAATTGTAGAGCGCTAAATTTCCTATAAAACTTCGCTAATTAGAAATTTTTGAAGCGCTGGAGTAGTTTGTAAAAAAATAAAATATCCGTTTTGTAACTTTTTGCCCCAGTCTCCTTTAGTATTTAATTTATCTACAGGATCGACCAAAAGTTTCTTGACAAAGATTCGTTCTTGAGATCAGGTAAAAAAACGATAGAAAAAAAATTACTTTTAAAGTTTTTTTCTTTTTGCAAATGAATTATCTGTATTCAATAAATGTTATTATTCATGTGATTTTCCATAAAATTACACAACTGACAACGCATATTCATAAAAGAAAAAACGAAGGGAAATCTGGATGATTTTTCTTCTTTTGACATCTTGTAATTTGGCACTTTAACCTAAATTATAAATTATCAAATTACAATTATTTATAATGTGCAAATCCACTCATTATTCTCAAATGACTTAACTTCAAAATTTCAAACTGGATTATAAGAAGTTAGTTGCATGTATTTGGCCATTTTGAGTAACTTTTCCAAATGTGTCAAGAAACTTTTGGCCAATGAAAAATTATTAACCTCTAGAAAACAATTATTTTTTATATAAAATAAAATTAGTTATTTATTTATTTTTTAAATAAATAAATAAATAACGTCTATGGATTCCAAACAACTCATTTGTAAAGAGAAAATTTTAAAGTTTCTTTTTTAATAATTTTTTCATCTGATTTATCGAACAAAGCTTTGTCAAAAAACTTTTGGCCGATGCTGTATATCTCCACATTTTAGTTCTTATTATTTAGATAAATTAAATAAAAAAAGGGAAAATAAAATGCAATCCTGTACTGGTCAGATCACATCGTTCGTATATTAAGTGAGGTAAACAGATCATTTGGGAATGAATAAATATCATAAATGATTAAACGGGAGTTCAATAAATGACATGAACATTTAACTTTTTTTTTGAAGTATTCTGTAGATTAAATATGTACAAATACATTATATAATGTACATAATTGGCAAAATGTAGTAATTTTTCAAAATCCATTTCATCGTGGGGAAACGATTCGTACGAAAAAATCATTTTTTTTTTAAAATATTTATACATATAATGATGGTTATAAAAATTAAATATTTTGATAAATTGTAGTACCCTCGTCTTGCCAATTAATTTAGAACGAGTTTGAATTTTAAATTGCAAGATATAATTCAAATAAAACGTTTCTTCCTTATTTTAAACCGCATTTTCGAAGTTGATTTTGATGTCTTGTTCTTTGCAGGAGGATTGTTACGATGTCCATTACTATCCGAATGACTTGAAGTGCGCCTTTGTGATGAACAATCCTGAATCATGTGGATCGAGAGAAACATTTATAAGCTACACACCATATATTTATTGCTTTGGTATACTATCATCGAGTTTGCAGTCTATTTCTGTGATAATTTTCATGGTAAGGTCTTATCTTTATGGTTGTCGTATGTCACCATATTCCGCCAATACATCTCAATTAATTTTTTGTATCTTTAACACAAAAAGATTCTTCTCCTTGTGGCACTTTTTCTTCTCATTGGACTTATTGCTGAACGATTTCTCTTTCCTGTGGTTAATATTGTTGCCAACAGAATGGGCCTTAGTGAATCTCTGGCTGGAACAACATTAATTGCAATTTTATCTGGTTTACCGGCAATCTTTGCAATTTTCCTGGATGATTTTTCTGAGATTATGGAGTCTCTTGTTCAAGAAGTTCTGGGATCAACTGCTTTCAATGTCTCTGTTGTTCCTGCCTGCATTGTCATCCTGAAACCATTTCGTGTGACCAGTCGACAATACTACAGAGATACAATTTTTCTAGCCATCAGTGTCTGTCTTTTTGCAATTTTCATTTCCGACAGGAAGTTTTCAATGGCAGAAGGAATTATTCTCTATGGTTTTTACATAATTTATCTGATACTTGTCATTGGAAATCATTTAATCCAGAACTACAAAGCAAAGAGTGAGCATAATTAAATTTACAGAAAGTTCCATGATTTACTTTATGAATTATGTTTTCTTAACAGAACAACAGGAACACACCGAAGACATTGAAATTGCCGAAATAGCTGAAGAAGCTCTGGAAATTGAGGCTGAAGCTGTTGTTCGGCGGCACAAGCGAAAAGGCTTGCCATTTGGCTGGAGAAGAACCACTAACAAGGGACTCTTGCAAAATTTCCTGGAAAACATCACTCCATTGGATGAAGATATGCTCAAACCTTCCAATTGGTATTACGAAAAGTTCATGGAGGTGATTCAAGCACCACTTTTCCTGGTACTTTTACTCACAATTCCAATGGTTGATTACTCAGTGGCAGGAAAGAAATGGTGCAAAGTTCTCAATGTAATTCATTGTATCACTTTTCCGCAATTAATAGCTTTCCTCTTTCAAGGTGAGTTTACTTTAGTGAAATATATTTCCCATTAAATTGCATCAAAAATATGGTGTGGAGGAAATAGGTTATTGATCAGGATGATCAGCAGAAGCACTTGAATGTAGATTAATGAGAAAACATGTTGCATAATCCTATTAGCAAAATAGTAAATTAGAGGAAAGTGGGACTAGATTGTACAGGGATATCATGTACAAACCTTTTTATCCATAATAAATTTACTGTTTAAGAGTAATATATTCTAGATTTTAGAAGAATTTTTCTATAGAGGAAAGTGATCAACTTCCGATCTTGTCAGCCATTGAATATTGTAATTCTTATAAATTTATTAAGAGAACAGCATTTTTGTTTCGAGAAAAAGAATAAAAGGACAGATAATCCTAACCGGCTTATGTAGGTGAGATTCTTAACGTGAGCTAACTCGGAGTGCATGCAAATTCGATTTGGAGCTGAAGTTGGGAGACGCCATTCAGTTATCTTGAATCAAATTCGTGAAATTATACAAATTTTGTATTTAAACCAAAATATCAAGGATTTGGATGAACTGATAGAAAAGTGATATATGGATGAAATGTAGACCAGAATGTTCTCTATAATTTTCCCATAGAACATGATCTCATCGATTACTCAGAAGCCAAGATAAGCGAGGTTTTTTGTTTCTTAACTCGTTTTTTCATCCAGAGTGCCCCAAATAGTCATTTGTTGAGCTTCAACTATTTCAAAGAATTGTTGTATTTTGTGGGACTTTCCATTTAAAACCCTATTTTAAGTGTCTTGGTGGAGTAGAGGCAGTCAAATTGGCATTTGAGTGATTTCAAAGCGTTTTTATGGGAAAAATCATTTTTTTTACACATAAACGGCAAAATCGGAGTGATAGCGTAGTCTGAGCGGAAAATGATGTATGGACGAAATGTAGAGACAAATGTGTTCTACAATTGTGTCGAAGTAATCATCAAAATCGGTTTAGCGACAGTCGAGATAATTGAGGTTATGTGATATTGAAATTGGTTTTTCGACTGTGGCGCCCCTGGTGTTGGTCCCACGAAGTTCAAACATTCTAGAAAGTTGTAGCATTTGGTGAGATCTTTCGTTTAAGCCCTCACTCATCAAAATCGGTCACATAGAACCGGAGATATGATTTTTTGAATTTCGTGAACTTTGACCCCTTATATCTCCGGTTCTGTTTTAACCACAGCGCGCATACGCACCATTTTGGAAACGTCCTAGACTGGACTACAACATACTAAAATTTCATTAACTTGCACAATGCCGTTTTTGAGAAAAGTGACTTTGAATTTCGATTAATTTTGACGCTATCACAGCGCCACCTGTGGTGACTTTTTGAACTTCCATCTGAAAGTGCTCATCGAGACGAAACCAAAAAGGTAAAATTTAGGTCGCTATGTTAATTAGAACCGGAGATAGAGGCCGGTCAATGTTCGAACTTTGACCCCTTATAGCTCGGGTCAGGGGTTATGGATCGACTTAAGGTTTTTTTTGTTTGATAGGTATAATCAACGGCTACAACATACTAAATTTTCAGCCCGATGCACAATGGAATTTTTGAGTTATTTAACTTTTAAGATTTAAAAATTTTCTTTTTAAAAAAAGCGCCCCTAGCGGTGGTTTTATGAACTTGCGATGTTAGAAGGGGAAGTGGCATTTCACGAGAGCTTTCCAAAAAGCCCTCACTTTTTAAATTCTGACAATTAGAACCGGAGTTATGGCCATTTTAAGAAATTTTTTTTGGACCCTTATAGCTCGGGTCAGGGGGGTCGGGGGACCTTAAGTTTGGTATTGATGGAAAGCTCTAAGGCCCAGCTATAACATACTAAAATTTGAGTCCGCTGAATGCCATAGGGGCGGAGCTATTGAGAAAACAAAAAAAGGGGGGTCTTCAAAATGGCGGAAGGAGGGGTGGGGGGTGGGGGGTCTATGCACCAAGTTGCAATTTTCACCCGATATATAACCTTTGCCGAAAACCGCAAGTCGATATCTTTTTTAGTTTAGGAGCTATTAAGCTCCAAAGAGCGGCCGGCCGGCCGGCCGGCCGGCCGGCCGGGAACGTAACTTAGCCACATATATATTCGGAATCAGGAAGTGGCGAAACACATTTTGGCCAAATTTGAGGTCGATCGGACGACATGAAATTTTGTTAGGATTATAGTAGGTGAGATTTTGTTAAGAATCTCACCTAATACAAAAGTACACCGAAAGAAACTTTCTCCACCTTGTCTCCATCAATATCCACAGACATGTTCGGGAGAGTGAGAAATAAAAAAAGAGCTACAAGGGAATTTGTATGATCAACATCCAAGTAAGGTAGAAGACACCAAATGTTGCATCGCTCAATGCGCACTCAGCACACGATTTTAATTTTAAAGACGCGGTGAATGGAAGTGCGTCGTGCTTATGGTCACACGAATATGCTATAGAGTTCTCCATAGCATTATTATGTGACAAGGAGCCCCAATGTATTCCCTCCACCAGGCCACACACACCTTACAAGTGGATTATCGGCGAGGGCCAGAGGTGTCGTGTATCCCCAAGTGGCGCTCTACCACGAAAAAAAAACAAAGTCCCAGGCGATGTGAAGAAGTCGTATATGATTCATAGGTTGGGACGTTAATCAGTTCAGTTGCTCTACCGCACTCGTACGGAAAACACATCATCTCCTACAAATCCCCCCTCTCACAATTGTAGAGAGACATTTTTATTCTATTTTCTCAGCCAGTGTTTTGTGGAAGTTCAACCAAAAGCATCATTCTTCCCGTTAAGTTTTTGTGATTTTCTTCAGTTTGAAGCACAAAATTGATCTTTTTTTTCGGAATTAAGAATTTAAAAAAAAAACGTGCAGAAATTTTGCGTGTGCAGCAAAATCTGTGGGTGAAGTTTATTGACATTGCGGTGGTAGTCTCTTCCCAAAAACGGATCAAGAGACGAGACCTCTCTGCGAACAGCATCCACTTCGCACCAACTATTAATAATGGTTTACCTATAGAAGGTGGATGATCATATTTGGCAGACAACATTTCGAATAAATACTCAAAAGCAATTAAAGAAAAGTTCTCGTGTTACCCACAGTCTACAAAAAAAAATCAGTGATTTATGAAAATAAAACTACTACTCTTTTTTTTTGTTATTCGTGTTCAGTGTGATCGACTTGAAATCTTTCGTTTTGTGAATCACTTCGCTTCAATGAATGAGACTAATTTTCAAATCATCTGAAAGAATTGCTTCCGTAGCCTTTTAAACATTGAATTTTTCTATATAACTCTCGTCTGAAGATACCTGAGAATTGCCAGTACATATACAATCCGTGAGGTAGGTACGTGGATTTTTAGAAATGTTTTCTATTTCAGCAAAATTCATATTTCGCATATTTGTAATAGAAAGGGCAAACTCGATTTTTTTTTGTTATTTATTCGATTTTGTAAATTCAGGTAGGAAATTCATTCAGTACTTCTATTTAGGGTGAAAAGGAACATCTATTGACACTTTAAGAAGTCGTGTCGGGACTTATTGACACCCTACTCTGTACCATTTGGAATACGAAATTCGAACACTTATCCTTATCAGAAATCGTAGACTAAAGAAAAAACGTCATATTCGACAGGGGTTCCCTATCGAAAAGGTGTTCCATCGACCCTACTTAAAATGTTCCAAGAATTTCTTTGTGATTCATAACCGCACAATTTGGAGCAGACCTGAGCTCGTTAAAAGTCGTGTAATATTCGAAATTTTGTGTTGATAGTTCTAATGGAAATTGCAGATAGCCGAGCTAGTAACACTAATCCCGCTCATTCACTGTGCCATGATAAATATTTTTGCGCCGAAAAGACATAACAGACATAAAAACTCATATAGAAAGAAATTGTCTTCTTGATATCTTTGTTGGAAGACGGATAGCTGTTCACTGCACATCTTTTTACTTGAATCTTGCAGAAATACAAAGAAATTAAATGAAAATATCACTTGAAATGGAAAGTTCTGAAATAGCGCGCAATTCAACTGTGAGAGAGAGATAGAGACATAAATAACTCACTTGACAAACGTCTGGTGGCGCTGCGGTTGTATAAAATCTCTAAAATGCGACAAAATATTTTCTTTCCTATTTTATCCTTATTAGCAGGTCGTGTCCCTTCTTGTAATACGTACTTTTACATTCCTTATGAACCAAAATAGTGTTGTACAAAAGGATTTTCCTCAAACCTATCCTGAATTTTGAGACAGCTCAAAAGAATATGAGTCTTACAGCTCAAAATTTCATCCCAATGTTTTTGTTGTAATATCGACGAATTGTTAATATCACAATTAACCCAAATAACTGTATTCAACTAAATTATTAAAAGGATTTTCTTGTGAAAATGATTTAACTCTAAGGAAATTAAACAATTTTCACATTAAAAAACCTCTCATTTTCTCTACGTGAATTTTCACGGCACTTCGAATAATCTCAACAGGCACCACCCTATTCACTTCGGCTTTTATTTTAGCTCAAGCCTGATTTGGGAAAAAAAAATTAAGGATGTTTTCTGACTCTTGATAGGAGGCATAATATTCAAAGAGTGATTATTCAAATAACTCATTTCCAAGGGATTTTTTATTATTGAGTTTCGTGAATATTTTTTTGTTTTTGTGAAATTTTGCGAATCTTTTTCGTAAATATTCCTAGGATTCGCGAATAATCTTTTGAATCATTATCATTAGGTTCTGAAATGTACCACGTTCGGATATGTACCACACTACCCTAGTACGCCTAATTTGCAAATTTCTTTATGACTACCAAAAACTCACTTAGAATATGAATAAAAGTCTATTCAGGGAATTGAATAAAATTTTTTAAGAGAGACGCCTAGTAGGGGAAAGCGCGCTACCTTCGGACGACTCAAGCTTTGGATAATTAATTTATTTTTCTTTATGTTGCATATGGATTTCACCCATTGCTCCTTTTTGAAAATTTGAGACACTGGACTAGCTAATAAAATATAATATTATAATGGGCAAAATTAATTTATAATACATAAAAAAAGATTTGTGCGAAGCATAATTCATCCGAAATTAGTGTGTTTTCCCCTAGGCACCTGGGTAGGAAAGTTATGATTCAGTGTCATATATCTCAAAATTTAATTATTTATTAGATTATTTTGATAAATGAATTCTAATCTAACCAATTAATACCTTCTTTGCTGAACTTGTATGAATCGAAATATGGCATTTATCTAGACATTAAATAATTATTGCAAAGTAATAGATTATTTAAATCATTCCTGGAATAAATTGCCCATCCTTTTTTACCACAATGAATAATGAATCAAAAATTTCGTTTTTGTTTAATTTTTTTGTTTAATGAAACAAATTCGTGTGTAAATATATTCAGTTTGGCCAGAAAAAATTAAAAAGTGATCATTTGGGAATTCTATAACAATATGACAATATCATTATGACAATTTTTTATTACTTATTATTTATTATTATTATTTTATTACTTGGAAACTTGTATAAAACTTTAACGTATGTGATATAAATAAACCTTTCGTTTGAACCTCAATTTCGAGGTTAAAAAACAATCTGTGAGAAAAGTTGTACATGGACGAAAATGTAGCTTATTAAATTCTCTATTAAACCCACAAAATAGATTGTTAGAGCCAGTCCTAGTTTTCGAGATATTTTTTTTTAAACTTGCTAAAAAGTTCGATTTTTCCATGTTTTCTGACATATTTGAGTCTACAGCGCCCCTGGTGTCAGTTGTACGAACTCCATCGGTCCAGAGGATTTATCGGGCATGTAAAGGAGACCAAATTATTCCATAGTGAGAAATAAATCGGTTCAGCAGAATCGGAGATATAGGCACCCAAGTATCAAAAAACGGCAAAAACGGTTTTGCCTAGATTCCAGGCGCAAAATCCAAATGAAATCAGAATGATAAGTATTTTCGTAAATCATTTGACCCTAGCAATAGAAAAAATAGCATGAAAACCCAGGGACAAAATCATCATTGCACAGTGTTATTAATCGAATCGGATTGTTACAATGTAATCATGCTATATTGCTGTTGATTCCGCGGTGGATGAATCCGCTAAGTCCATAGACCGCCCAGGAGCGCCTACCCCGAAATGTAGATGCTTCTTCCATGCTCCCAAAGTTTTTTGGGAAGAGGCGGTGCATTTTATTGTGTTATATCACAGTGAAAATGTTTTTTCCTAACATTCAGATAATTGCACCGGGCGGGACTCGAACTCACAACTTTGCTAATCGAGTCAGAGATCTCGTCCGCTCAAGACCCAACGTTCTTGCCTATTGTGCCACTGAGATCCCATATTTTTTCAATGAAACTCGACCTTACCATGATATAATTTAACTCTACAATCCATTTGTGAAGTTAAAATACATCATGATAAGGTTCAATTCCCTAGAAAAATAGGAGAAAAAAGCCCTATTTCATAGCTGACCCAGTTCAAAAGTACCCCACTTCCCCTATTTTTTCAAAATTTGTGCAGAATGGGCCAAATATAAAGTATAATTACATCTTTTGGTCTTCTACTCTGAGAAAAATAGTTTGCAAAAGGATGTCAAAAGTTGGTCACCACTCCATGTAATTAACCGAGAAAGAGAGTAACCCATTTTCCAACCAACTTTTTTGCAAAAATTGGTTGATTTTGATCTCTTTTTTGGTCAAATCGAATTTGATCAACTTTTTTTAGCAAAAGGATGCAAAAGGGTGCAAAAATTTTCTTTTGGGGTATTTTCACTTTCTTGCACTTTTTTGCATTTTTTGCGTTTTTTCTTCTTTGTTCCTCTTCGATGTTCTTAGACAAATATTAAAACAATAAAATTTTCACTGCAAACTTATATATTTCTGCTTACTTTGGCTAGTATAAATTCGTTTTGTACATGTAAAATCACATAGGTCAGTCATTGCAAAACAGTTTTCTGTATTAAATCTTCTGCGAATTTTGTATGCATTGAAATGCTTATCTTCTTCACATAATAACTTCTTGCAAATTATATAAGTCACACCATTATTAATTAAGAAATACTGAATCTCATAAAAGTTCATTGAATGATAAATAATATCATTTGTACTCATAATTTCATTAAAGAATTCACAAGTTTGGTATACGTAAGTTCTAGCGAAAATTTGGAAATTAGTCATTTGCCTGAGTTTTGCAAAGTACATTTTTTTCTTTATATCATTGGATGCAATTACGTTTTTAAACTCACATGGTCTGATTTTATCCTCATATTTTGGCCATTCTTCGTGGCAGAGAAGCAAATGTGCATTCTTCAAATTAGCCTTTATGGCTAAAGACATCGATATGTTTCTTCTGCCAGAAACCATTTTAGAGTAATCTTTAAAACTAGAATGCTTTGCTTCGAATCTGAAGCATGATAGGTGTCGAAGCGGCCCGCTTTGTGTAATTATTCTCTCATAATGATTTAAGAAGTGGAACTTTGGCTTCAAACTATCATTGAAGATTTCTTGATACATAAAATTTAACATTTGAATTAAATTACCCAAAACTTCAATATCTTGTTGAGTCACTTGATAACTTAAAACAATTTGAACAATCTTTTGGAGAACGACAATCAGTTTCCAGGTTGAATTAGTTTTAGGAACTAAATCCCCTATTAGAAATGTTATTACATTAATGAAAGTTCTAGATTCCGCGGCTGTCATACGAAATTTATTTTTTGTCAAATGAGCTTGTGTTATTAATGTTGTTGACTTGGAGTCTTTTTTCGAATACGTGAACATTTTTTTCCTTAAGTTAAGTGTACGAAGATTGAAAAACTTAGCTACGAAAATAAATTGATAAAGTGCTTTTGATAAAACATAATGCACGACCCCTTCAAATAAATCGTGCATAATATCTGCACTAAAATTTTCTGTGACATGAAAACCATGCACAGAATTAAATACACTGGATTCAATGATGCCTGTTTCTTTGGGATCAGCGGTTGTGAGATCTTGATCATAATTATTTCTATTACGCAAATAGTCCTCATGCTCAATTGTATCATGTTGCATATCGCACTTTTTTCGCTTACAAAAGCGACAATAGTAATTACTTACAAAGGATGAAACGAAGCGGAGCATTTTATTAAGCTCTGAATTATCACCAACAATCAGAGCTAATGAAAAATACACTCTTGTAGTGTCCCTGTTAATTGAAATATCCAAACCTTCAGAGTACAAGGAATTTATAAGATCAACTAGAGGCTTGAAAAAGGAATTTATGTTTTTGTTTACTGATTTCTGAAGGCCAAACATTACAGGGAATATGTAATCCAATTTTGAGCTGATTGATTCTGGCAAATTTATGAACTTCATGTAAACTCCTTTTATAGAGTGGGTGGTAGCATGAGGACCACATGGATTATTAATTTCAAAATCATCACTGTAGATAATGAAAGGAAGAACAATTTTATCTGGTGAATAGTTTGTCACATAAGTCTTAGCATTCGTGAAATTGACGATATGACTTGTAGTATTCATTGATTTTATCAAGTGATCATAAATACTTTGCAAAACATTCGGCAACTCTAGGAACTTTTTCAATATAAATTTAAGTGGCAGTATATGAGCTACGTCTTCTTCATTGATAGAAAATTCTTCAATATCTTGATACACATTGAGATTTTTCAAATGTTCAATAAATTCGTGTTCTGTGTCTTGCCCTAGGAATGGCTGGTCTAACATATTAAGTACAGTCTTAAAATCAAACATTTTTGGTAAAGGTATATCATTTTTAAACTGTTGAGACAGTAAACTTCCACAAAATTTAGTTGTATCTGTTATCATTTCTTTTACAAATATTACATCTTCACGAGAAAAATTACTTTTAGAATGCAATGTTAACAATTTCACTGTCATTTTGTTCTTGAATTCAGTTGACAACTCGTCAATATTTAATAAGGGTTCGGTATTAAGATTATCCAAACTCATTTCGATGCCTTCATTATTTTGTGTTATTAATCCTTGTTCTTCAGATTCGTCTAGAGTGCTCTTACAATGAATTTTTATATGTTTTTTAAAAGACCAGATGGATTGGAATCTTTGTGTACAGTTGTCCTGACCACAAATTAATACTTTCTGTCCATGAAAATGTCTTAAATGTTGGACATAGCTTTCAACATCCCCAAATGGAAGGGGGTTTTTACATTTAGAACACAACATTTTAATTTATTTTGATGTTATCTTTTACTACTCGAAGGAAATCATTGATACGTCCAGAAAATTTGTCACTATCTGTCTCAACTTCAAAATTATAGAAGAAAATACGTATGAAATACCATACATTTTCACATTCCAACGCGTATTGACCGTTATGTAAAACATGATACGCCTTAAACGTGAGATCCACAGCTTCCAAAAGCGTTGCAACTTCAAAACTTACATTCTTGATGCAATAGACACGATACGATGATTGCTGATGGAAAATTATTGGGTGAAACTTTCTGTTAGTGTCATCCAACTCCTTTTGTCGCATCTTCATGTAATTTTCTGGGTTCTCAGTGCCATCAACGAGATCTATTAGCATGGCCATTTGAGAATCCGCGATAGTTGACTTTGATCTTTTAATTTTCATTCGCGCTTTTTTTTGAAACACAACATTGGGCTTCAAAACCGCGTGCAGCAACAAAAGAAAGGTTCTCTGCTTGGTATCTATAAAGAAAAAAATAAATAAATCTTAGCATTTCCAAAATTTTATTAATTCCACTCCCAAATTTTACTTACCTTCATCTGCACCATAATCAAGAATTTCTTGCAAATTATTCTTTGAAGCGTGGTCTTTAATGAATTGCTTTAAAATGGGACCAATTTTCTCGAAAAACATTTCCCATTTGTTCTCAAGAGATTCCACTCCAGGAAATAATTCATTAAAATCCTCAGCAATCTATATAAAAATTAAAATAAATTAATTTGAAGAAAAAAAATGAAAACTCTTAATATTACTAAAGATTTTCCATTCTCATGGCCATACAGAGGCCATTTCTGCAAGATATCGTCGGTTGTTCCGTTGAATAAATCTTCTTTCCGGAGGGAAAAAGTTAGTTTCCAAATCTCCCTGACATTCACAGACATTTCTTCAGATACCATTGTCTTCAACCATTCTTTCATGTTTGGAAGATCTTGGTTGTTTTCTGCTGAGTTTGAACCCTCTACAACTTCTGCGCTGTGATCATCATCATGAGTACGCTTCATCCTCTTCTGAGCACGCTTCACGTTAGCGTATTTGTTATACAATCGTCCACCGTAAGATTTTCTCATATTATTTTTTGGCTGGAAATAATGCCCCTAAAAATACATTAATGAATATCAACCTAAAATAATTTTGAAATCTTACTTTTTCTTCAGTAGGGAAGTGCTCTTCAATTTCTTCGGAAATAGTCTTCATTATTTTGCAGGAAAGCAAAATGTTGTGATCGTTTCCATACTGAATTATAATGGAAATCAGGATATCCCTGTGTCTATCATCAAGACATCCATTATGAGAATAGTACTTTTGTACCCTATCCCATTCTGGATATTGCACAATATCATCTAAATGAAAAGAGAACCACGTTTTTCGTGGGGCGGTTTTTGCAGCGCTTGGTGTTGAGGAACCCACAATGTCTTTCCACTCTCTCCACTTTCGCTTAAAAGTTATCCGGCTACCATGAGAAGGAAGAAGGACTTCGATGTCTTTTTCATCAGCTTCCTTCAACCGAGCCACAGTGACGTGCTTTTCTGCAGAATAGAAAAGAAATATGTATTTTGAGCCCAGAAAATTTTAGAGAACTCATCCGCAAAGTGAGGTTATAATTGAAGAAAAAACTTCATCTTACCTACAAATTCTTGAAACAGCTCGGGAACACCAAACTCCAAGCAAAGTGCTTGAAGTTCACTCCTTTCTCTCTCTTCCATATACTTTTTTAACACAAAGGAAACCCCAAATATAAACTTTTATCGAATTAATATGCAGATGATACACAACGAGATCATGGAAAATCACATACTGACTTCAAAACGGACTTTAGAGGGCGTTGCTATACAATTCAATTGTAGGCAAAAATTTGCAAAAATTTGCACAAGGATGGCAATATTTTGCAAAAATACACCCAAATTGAAAATATTTGCAAACAATTGCAAATTTGTCGATCAATGCAAAGTTGACCTCTAAAATCAATCAATTTTTGCATCCAAATGCAAATTTTTGCCAACTATTTTTTTCAGAGTAGAAATATTCGTAAGTTTTGTCGCAATTAAAAGCAAATTTGAACGTTTGGATAAAAAAAGTAATATTAGATCACAAAACTTAGGATTGCAACAGTATAAAAAGTATTATTTTTTGCACTATTTATGCAGGAAGAGTGTGGCATACTTTCTAATTTTGTAATATTAAAAAAAAGAACTCTAGTAATTTTGCAACAAATTGTAATAAAATTTCTTTGTATGTACAAAATAATTAACTGTTTGGAGAAAAATTTAATAACATCAAGTCAAAGTTTTATTGCATCCCCGGGTAAACTTATTTAAATAGAGTTATGCGTATTCTATGGCTATAGCGCGAAATAAGGCAAAAACTTCATTTAGCTTCACCCACACGGTAGCTTCAGCTACTTTAGTTCTGCTTCGAAATTATCTAGTTTAATTGAGAAAAAAATATCAGTTTGCAAAACATCAACTATACTAATATATTGATACAATTTTCTCTCTTTTCCCTCTTTCTACGTATTCTCGCCAAAAAGAACAATTTATTTAAAATGACTTTTTTCCCACGAAAAAATAGTTGTATAATTTGTTTTTTTTTCAAGTATATATATAAGAAGACAATTCTTCCAGAATTGTTCTTTTGCCAAGAATAAAATACTTATGGGAATTTTATGATTTATTCTCACACGCATATTTTCTTGCCTTTCTCTCTAAAAGAAGAAGACAACATTTGGACGGAGACAGTAATTTTTTTTTAATGGAATTTATTGTTTTTTAAGATACAAATTTTCCCCTTGGAATGTTATCAAATAAAAGGATCCGCATCAGACCATTTCTTTCTCCATAAATCTCTATTTCTCTTTCAGAGAGGATTTTTCTTTGAAAAGTCTCCACTAACAACAAAAGAACAGTTTTACTGTTGGTAATTTAATCTTGTGCATATTTGCCTTATTGCATGCCCCAGTAATTTTCTTTACCAACTCATTCACTTCCACCACGCCAGAATCATTCCCCAAACATTTAAAAAGTCATGAAGAAAAAAAAATAAGAAAAACACCGATAATAAATTCATTTATGATCTTTTTTCTTCTCACTTAGAAAGAAGACCAAATAAAAAAAAAGTCTGCATGTTTGATGTTAATTTATAATTTACAGAAGAAGATAAAACTGACAAAATGTCATTAGATAGCAATCTCAAATGGGTTTACATTGCAATTTAATTACGAGCATAAACGTAAAGTAAGATATCGGCCTAAGCATATCTGTCTATATTAAAGAGTGAACATAAATGGAAAACATATTGCTATTTAATTAACATCAAAACCCGCCCCATTTCAATTCGAAATATCACTTAATTGTAACACTTGTGATCATGATTCCCCCAACATCAAATTATGCACCCACTCCACTTAAGTTCTCCCATATCATTTAATCCTCAGCAAATTGGACACCATCTTAATTCGATCGCACCATTTATTCCACCAACGCTAATTCACCAAGTTCTTTACCAACATCCAACCATGGGCATCTCAAATAGCCACAATCAATGTCATTGCTACTCAAAACACTGGTACTATTGAATTTCCTCATACTTTTGCAATTATACATTTCTCACTCCATTACGGTCAACTGACTAAGCAAATATCGTACCAAAATATAAAGCACTGTGAAAACATTTTAAAAGATTTAAAACGTGCCTTAATCGCCATAACGTGATTGAGAGAAATATCTTTTTTTTTATTTCTTTTCTGCAAAATTGATATTATTGACCATCATAATAAATTTTTTAGCTGTGACTCCATTTCTACACTTTACGCGTCTCATTAAATAATTTTTGCTAATAAATTTTGTGGCACTAAATGTCTGTTTCTAATTTTTTTTATTGGGAACCTACATAATGAGGATGATCGTAAATAATAATTGGGAACATACACATGTATATCACGCAATAAATTCGTGAAAATCATCTAATGCAGTTATGATAACATTATCTAATAAAGCATCATTTTATATGAGCAATTTGAGATTGTTAATTCTTTGACTTCCGTCAATTTTTTTGCTGAGTTGTTCTTTTATTTTAAGAAAGCTTGATATTACATCTTCCATCTTGATATTTGTGATATTTAGAGGATAGGGTGGAGTAACCACTTATCGCCATGTTTCGGAAAAAGACGAATTAATTTTATTATAACTTTTGAACTCTTATTAGAAGATAACTCAAATTTGACATAAAAGTACTCAGATGTATTGGCTTTTGATTCGTTAAAACAATAGTCTTAGAATTTAACGCTGGACTACTTAAAAATCTAATTTTTATTAACAATGCAAAAATAACCACTTCGTCGCCACTTTTCACCACTTTTCGACAGTTTTGTAACCACTTCTCACCACCCACTTGAAAAGGTCCAAACTCGATTATTTTAGGCAATGTTATAAAAAGAATACATTCAGCATTTCTTTTTCCTCATGATCACCTTATTTTTACTCACTTTAAACGATTTTTCTTCACTTATTCGAGAAATCAAATTATAGGTCTATTGCAGAAAGTAAACAATGCAGATTTGACAATTGACAATCTGCGAAGTGAAGTTAGCGTCGCCTATTGAAATGAGATGGCGACAGGTGGTAAAATCATTCCAAAATATTACCACTTTTCGCCATGCCGCATTTTTATATAAAAATAATATAAAATGAAATATTAATTAACTAAATACAAATTTTATGTATTCCACAAGCGTAATTAAATATTCAATGGACAAATTATTTATCCAAAAAGGTATTTTTTGCTTAATGAAAATTTGATGACACTTAGTATATTTGGTAAGAAATATTGGATTCTATGCACTTACTAAAAATATTAATCTAAAAATGCTCAAAATCGTAAATCCAAAACGAATAATAATTATTTTTCGACTCTATACGTAGTAGCAGAAAAAATACAAAGAACTTTGCGGCTCATTTATTTCACAAATCGCGAAAAATAACTATTTAAATATAAGTGGCGAAAAGTGGGGCACTGGCGAGAAATGGTGATTCCACCCTAGGGTTGAGTCTATACTTATGGACAATGCAAAAACCTTAACTTATTACATTGAACAGATTTCGAAAACCCAAAAAAATTGTTAATTACTTTATAATTATTTAATTTTTTTATTTGTTTTCAATAACAATGCGTGATATCGAGACTAAAACCCTGGAAATCACAGAAACGATTTAAGCAATTGAAGAAACAGTTAGCGTCCACCGCCGTCTTAGCATTGGTGACCAACCTGCAGAGCAAAACGGTTGAAAAACTCTTTCGCAGGTTTTATAAGCCATCTAAGTCCACCAAGTTCACAAAGTACAAGTTAAACACAAAAATAAAAAAAAATTCAAGACGTCAAGACAGAGATTCAAGACATCACAAACTAATAATTTTATAACTTTTCGAATCTGTTTTACGTAAGAACTTAACTTCGCACGCTATGTGCGAAAAAATGCTTCTTTAACTTCTCAGTAAGAGAAATTTCAAAACGAAAGTTATTCTGTGCATGGCATAAGAACTGTACAAAAAAGGTATGATAAAATGTCCCAGGCTTTATGAAATGCTCGAACTCGTAGCTTAAATGCTATACCTAAAAAAATGCTTTAGCACCATACATTTACCGGTTCTTTACCATCCTTTACGGATTTGAATCATTTCATAAATCACTCAAAATATCACCCAAAATAGTTAAAGAGTACCTAATTGAATTGACTTTCGGACAGAATGTTACTTATTCGGTTCATAACCGATTGGGAGCGGTTAAGACTTACCGGAAATTCCAAGACCTTTGTAACGAGCCCAAATATGACCCTATTCGATTGTGAAATACTTATTAAGAATGACTCAACGGTATTTTCGAGTAACACTGAGAAAAATGGGGGGTGCGATTAACTTTTTTTCTTCATAACTTTGACATTTTTTAGGTGTAAAAATATATCAACATTTATTAATGTTAATTTTACACCTTTTTAAGGGTGAAATTAACATGAAAAAGGGTAAGTTTAGGTGTATTAGGACTCCTAATACACCTAAAAAGCATAATATTTACACCGATTTCGGATTAATACTCCAGGGCAAAATAAACATTTCCGGAATATTATTTTAACTTTTTCGGATTTCTCTCAGTGAAGGACGAAATGTCCGCCTAGGTAAACCTCTAAAACATATTCAAAAATGAAAAAAAAAATCGCACAAAGCGTTAAAATTAAGAATCTAATAAAATAATTTGATCTTCAAAAAACTTTAAAACTAAAAAAAATTAGCAAACTAAGAGAGTGTCCTGAATTAATACCCAAAAATATCTTTTTCTAGCTGTGAAATTTTTGTAAATAATAAACACTTTCTATAAAATAAAATCCTGTCTGACTAGATAAGCGTAAGTTAAAGCCTGAATAAAAATTAATATAATTTAACGTTATTAGCCTAATTTGATAATTGAAGGAAAATAGAAACTCTTTATTTTGAATTTTTAAAATTGACGTAATAATTTTATTGCTTTTATTTATTTATTTTATGAAAAAGAGATTGTAGATAATCTCAGGTAGTTGAGTATTGATCGAATTTCATTTTTTACTAAATATACTCTATTATTCTCTGACCAAAAAAACACATCCATTAATTTAATTATGTATTTAAATTATTCAAAAATTATTATGAAGAATTTGGTGGGGGTTTAAAATATCTCAACGTCGAGAAACTATAGGAGAAAGTACTCTCCCCTTTGAACGTCCATGCCTTAGAATAATATAAATTTTCTCTTATTTTTCCTAAGTGACTTACACATTTCTATTAAATAATAGTTAATTAAAGATAATTTTATTTTTGTGTAATTTATGTAATTTTTTTCTCTAATGTTTTTTTTTTCTCCTCTTCTTTTTTTTGCTTTTATTTTTTTCACAATTGTAAAAGGGATGTCCTTATTATTGTGAATACATAGTAATAATAATAATAATAATAATAATAAAAATATTAAAATCTCTTAGGAAAAATAAAACAAAATAAACATTTTTCGAAGGCATGAACGCTCGAAAGGAGTGTACTTTCCCCTATAAAAATGGAAATATAAAGATTTTTTCATGATAGTTTGATCAAAATTGTTACAATTACATTTTTAAGTTGTCTAAATCAAAAATTTATCTATTCTCGAGCTGAAGAATTATTATTTGCAATACAACCATTAATTTAATCAAATAGAGATTTATTGAGAAATTTGCAATGAGCATTAATCTTTAAGCAAAAATTGTCATTTGTCGAATTGTCCATTACAAACTAATCACATAAATCGACAAATTGAAGTTTTCTTTATGAAACCATCTGCCTCATAAATCGGGAGGCGCATTTGACATGTGAAAAAGATGCAAATTTACTAACAATATTCCCCATTCATTGAGTCAAAGTCAAAAAGATATTCAGCAAGTTCCATTTAATTGTTTCCACACACGATCACCCAATCGGATATGGTCATCTACATTTGATGGATATCCATGTACGAGAGATGAGAAAGAGAGAAAATTGAAAAAATATATATATGAAATGAATATGCAAATTTTTCACCGAAAAAAAAATTCATAAAACATTAATTTACAGATCTGTGGGAGAATTGAAAAAAAAAGCGACTATTAAACACTAATAGAAACAGTATTAAGTACAAAGTGTTAAACCTACGCATTTTTTTGTCAGAAAATACGATTCATCCAAAGTGACATCCATAAATTATCATTATTGAAATGATGCAGATGAAGCACTATTGAAAATGCAAAGTAAAGTACACCAATTATGGAGTTGATGACTGTTTATCTTTTTTTCTGCAACATCTCTTTTCTATAATTGCACGAACTTCACGGAGAGAGCAATATATACAATTCCTAGAATTTGGTCATTCAATAAAACGATGTCTTAAAGGTTGCGTCATACTGATTGCCCGTCAGTCCGAGTGGTTCCACGGTGCGACAAAATTTACCTTTTTGTGGGTGTCTTTGACGAGAGTGCCAAAACTTGTTAGAGGGTCATTTAAGGACCTTAAATCTGCAATCCGTTTGTCCGGGTCACCTCTAGATTTTTTTGAAAAAGCATATTTAGTTTTTTGATGTTTTATAAAATTCAAAAATTCATATCTCCGGTTCTAATTATCCGGTGATAGTCACATAAAGCTAATCTGACGCGTAATTTCATCCTCTATAACTCTTGTGAACATATCAAGCATCTACGATGAAAATGAAGTATATTTTTTAAAGATTTTTTGAAAAAGGGCACCTAAAATGGTGCATTTTTCTGTGTTTTTTCCATCTTCTAGTAATTGTCCCACTTTAATAGAGCATTTTATATGTCAAATAACTATGCCTAAAAGTTAGAGAATTTAATATTCTTTCATATCTTTTTGGTTTAAATTTTCTATCCTAATTCGTTTATTCACAATAATTTATTGAAAATAAAGTGCATTATTATAAAAATAAAATCTCTTATTATATATAATTATTTGGTATCTTTGTCTAACCTACTGAAGAGCATTCTCTTTTGCACTCTCACTTACACATTTCATATCAAAAGAGGAGAAATGAAAAAAAGAGACGTATATAGAAATAAAGAGAGAAGAATAGTTTTTTGGCACTCATAACAGCTATTCTTCTCTCTCTATTTCTATATACGTCTCTTTTTTTCATTTCGCCTCTTTTGATATGAAATGTGTAAGTGAGAGTGCAAAAGAGAATGCTCTTCAGTAGGTTAGACAAAGATACCAATATAATTATATATAATAAGAGATTTTATTTTTATAATAATGCACTTTATTTTCAATAAATTATTGTGAATAAACGAATTAGGATAGAAAATTTAAACCAAAAAGATATGAAAGAATATTAAATTCTCTAACTTTTAGGCATAGTTATTTGACATATAAAATGCTCTATTAAAGTGGGAAAATTACTAGAAGATGGAAAAAACACAGAAAAATGCACCATTTTAGGTGCCCTTTTTCAAAAAATCTTTAAAAAATATACTTCATTTTCATCGTAGATGCTTGATATGTTCACAAGAGTTATAGAGGATGAAATTACGCGTCAGTTTAGCTTTATGTGACTACCACCGGATAATTAGAACCGGAGATATGAATTTTTGAATTTTATAACACATCAAAAAACTAAATATGCTTTTTCAAAAAAATCTAGAGGTGACCCGGACAAACGGATTGCAGATTTAAGGTCCTTAAATGACCCTCTAACAAGTTTTGGCACTCTCGTCAAAGACACCCACAACGTGTCGCACAGTGTTCTCATCAGAGCTAGAGGCCAAGCGATGAGAGATAGCGACTTATGTTCTGGATGGGAATTTTGTAACGCTCTGGCAATGCCATATGACAAATTGGGTTCGAATCTTAAGAGAGCTTTTTCGAAAATGCGATTCTGTAGCCGTGGCATTGCCACTTCAGCTCACGTGGCATTGTCAGAAGTCACATATTTCATATTTCTGGCAATTCAAATGACAATGAATTTGGTTAAACAAACCAACCAAGACGTAGGGTAATTTCATAAAATCATCAAGTAAAGGGATTTCATTAAAAACTCAATGAATTGCATTTTCGAACTCATATGATATGACAAAAAAAGATCGATTGGCATTGTCAGGTTTCGAACTTACGCGTGACAATGCCACGAAAATTACAGAATTCCCCTACTGGACACACTTACGAATTAATCCGAGAGACGGCCTAACTTAATCATAATCAAAATAATGATTATACTACATTTCTATCGGTTTGCCACTGAGCTGTCTCTCCGCTTGATCCGTAGTAGTCTCTAGTGAATTATACGGGCTTCAGACTAGAGACTAAAGCGGTCTACAGACTAGAAGTTTAGCCCAATTCCCGAAGGTCTAAAAATCCTATATAGTAACCAATTTTATTGCTTTCTCAGAAGGTAGTGGGGCATTTGTCTTTAAAGGTGTCTACACATTGGGAGCAATTTTCGTCAAAAATTGCGTTTTTGACAGAAATTTGACGTTTCCCCCTACAACGCTGCAGGGAATTTCCTTCAAAAAAGCAATTTTTGACAAAAATTGCTCCCAATGTGTAGAGGCCATAATAGTCCAATCCTAAGTTATTTTTTTTTCAAAAAATCTTGATTGTTAAGGAATTATAGCAAACAAGCCATATGGCTATGCCTTAGGTCTGAAGACCGTATTATGGCTGAGACTTAGCGCTTAAGTCAGTAAGAAAAGATCAAGCTGTGACTTAACCAAAAAGATTGGAGACTTACCTAATGCCCTAGACACACTTACGACTTAAGCCGAGAGACGGCTTAGTGGAAAATGATGGAAATGTAGTTTGCCCTTTATTTCTAATAAAATTACGCTAAGCCGTCTCTCGGCTAATCCTCAGGTGTGTAAAGGCCCTAAGTCCTCGTTGAAGCGAAGGTTTAATGCTTTGTTAGTGACTTATCGATGATTATACATACACCCTTCCAGTGACACAGTGAAACATAAAATCAGTCATTACAGAGATGAAAAAAACAATTATACATTTATTCAAGTAGAGTTTTATGATGTTTTGAACCAGAAACTGAGATAACAAAAAAACACAAAATGAAATTTCTCCGCCATATTCGACAGAGAAAGAATTTTGTGCATAAACGTTTGACAAAGCACTTTGTTTGTGTTTTCGGAAAATGCCATTTGACAGCCCGTTGTCAGAATCTAAGGGCCTTGACAGACCTGAGGATTAGCCGAGAGACGGCTTAGTGTAATTATATTAGAAATAATGGTAAAACTACATTTCCGTCATTTTCCACTAAGTCGTCTCTCGGCTTAAGTCGTAAGTGTGTCTAGGGCATAAGAACTAAAGCTGCTATTCTGCCATCTTTATAATTTTGTAAGATTTTGCGGAATTTGGAGTTCTTGTTAGAGTCAATCCAAGGTTGAGCAATTCTGCCGCCATGAAATTTTATAGCAAAAATCAAACAAGATATAAAAAATTTGGAGACTTGTCGTGCAGCATAGTGGTTTGTTATTTTTCACGAAAAAAGCATTAAAATATCTTTAAATGTAATTATATTCAATTCAACCTTGATAAAACTTTCACTTTACAAAATTTAAAAGGACTTTTCTTGGTTCGTACAAGAAAATGTATGGAACTGTCAAAGAATTTTTGGATGAATTGGAAAATTCTTGGATGTAGAATATTGTAATTTGAAAATTTTGTTGGAGACTTTATAACAAGGTCTAAAATATTTAGAGAGTACTAATATTTTAGAACTTTATATTTTTTCTGTGAGAATACCAAATTTCTTGGATCTTGCTCAGTTACAAAATTATAAAGATGGCAGAATAGCACCCTAAGTCTCAATTTAGGTTTGAAAAACTTTCTGGCTCATCCTCAGTCACCAACAAAGCCATCTTAGTGAGGAACTGGCATTAGTCTCAGGTCTGAAGGTGGCCTTAGAGCCTTCGTGAGACCACAGTCCATAAGTCGACAATGTCTGTCATTTATTATTTTTAACAGATTTTCAAGGTCGAACTTTAAACCGCTCTAGAGAACATATTTCTCAACCGATTCAGGTAATTTTGAGTTCATCGGAAAGGTCTTGAAATTCCTAACAGAATTAAACTAAATACAAACGATTCGTAAATTGTATCGAATCTGTAGACTTAAAACATGTATTAATAACAAACAAATTAAGAAAAATACCATTGCTAGACTGCTAATTTATTTTTATAATTTAAAAGAAGAAAATTGCAAAGCTACTTTGGGATATTAGTATTTAAATCATGACGTACATGAATTCTACTCTGAAAAAAATGTCTTGTTAAACGAACAAACGGATTTTGTTGAAATTTTGTCAAAAGGATGTTATTTTTTGACAAAACTTTTCCTTGCATTTTATATAGAAAACCACCCTTTTGACAAACTTTTAACAAGATCCAGTTGGCCACCGATTTGACAAAACTTTTTCATATTCTGTATTAAAGAAAATCCTTTTTACAAACTTGTCTTGCTAATTTGACAAAACATTTTATTCAGAGTAGTATTCCGCAAAGTTGAAAAGCTTTGCCACACCATTGTTCTAAAGAACACAGACTGCAATAATATTGCGATCGTGACAAAATGTAGGTGCATTTCTTTGAGAACTCTGAGACTTACATATTTGTATTGTGAGTCTAAATAGAACTTTTTTTCTCTCTTAAACTCTGACATCAGACTCTGAGACATAAATGGGCATTTGGTTTTTCGGCCACACGCGTATTTCAAAGAAAATTATGAGAAAAAAAAATGCTTGTTTTGTTGACCAATCGACCAATTAAATATTTAACTATTGAGAGTTTATTGAACTAAAAGAGGATTTTCCAATTTGAAAATGTCTCTTCGCAGTAATTATCTTGTTTAAATATACTTTTCTCTCTCTTAAAATTCTCGAGTTTTCTGCTTGTTTTTTTTTTTTTGCTTCAGTCTTAGAAGAAAAAAAAACACATTTCTCAAAGTAGCTAACTCTATTAATTTACACACGCAACATTTAAAATATAATTCTTCAATGACATTTTCTCGCGTCAATACACAATTATATCCATTTATGGCATATTCGACTGTAAAATGTTGCTACTTCCATATCATTTTGGTTTATCTCTCTCTCTTTTCCCTTCAACTCTTTGACGTTATTACATGAAATTGCAATTTTTGGTCATCCTCTTGAACAACTTTCCTGACATCCCAGGGAGAGAGGAGACACACAGACTCTGCCGACAGAGTTAATAAATTTAAATTAAATTCAACCAACAAGCGATAAGATACAATTCGATGGTGACGAAGAAAGATACATATCCCAAGAACACCCTTTCAATTTCAAGTGAACTCCGTTGAAATATTTAACAGTGAGACAAATTAAGAAATAGCAACATTGTAATAACATCATTGTTATTCACTATATAGTTCGTGGAAAAGATCACTTGAGGACATTATACATTTTAAACCTGTTAATATTCACAAACCATATTGAGAATTTACTCTCTCAATTGATTTATGTTGGTGCTTTTTCATCACCATTTCATCTCTACAGCTGACACAATCTTGGATGGGATATTGCAAGAAAGGACAATGTGCCCGTACATTTTGCAATAGAAGCAATTAATGACAAAAACACTATGTACATGCTCTTAATGACTATTTTCCTATAAATGGACAGATAATGGATGACAAATTATTTATCAATTATGATTTGACTCGAAACATCTGTTGCAAATTCACCTTATAATATGCATAATTTCATCCCACAACTGCACAAAACTCTCCTTGTTAATTGATCAACTTCTATTCTATGCCCATAAAATACCCAATGAAGATACATTTTTTCTTACGCCGTTTGTCATGAATAAAAACAATAGTTATTATTATTTTGGCATTTCAAGTCAAATTTCAATTGCATCATCTTGTGGTTATATCATGTGTCTCTGGCTACCGTCACGACGAATTGAGTTTGAAAGGGGTGACCAAGTGAAAAACATTTCGCTAAATGCTTGAACTTGTAAGTTCTATTTCATTTCATGAAAACTGGCTTTGATAAATGTGTCAAATTTCGACATAGTTGCATGCAAGCGCCAAAGTCTCAAGTTTGAAATGCAATATTTTTAATGCAAATTGAATTTCTTTTTAATACTTCTTCTTACGGCATTATCACACTTGCACATTAAAATTTTAATGTGATTCACATTAATTGTCGCTTGTGAGCGTCAAAATATGTTATTTGTGTCTCTGAGTCACTTAATATTTGGGGTTTTTCTATTTATTGATAAAGAAGTGGATTTGGCCTGCAAAAATAAGTTTAAATTTACCCAAAGCATAAATATTTTTCACATTAAAAAATTAAAGTGAAAATCGCATTAATTTTTCGCATTAATTCTAGAAATCAATTTATATCAAATTTTGCTGGCCAAGTCTACCTTTTTATCAACAAATAGATCAAATTTTGAATATAAAATGATTCAAACACACAAATTGCACATTTGGACACTCACCAGCGACAATTTATGTGAATTATTTTAAAATTTTAATGTGCAAGTGTGATAACACTGTTAAGGAGTGTTACTTGGAACCTTGTAGACAGTTTATCGTTTTTATTTTCTCTAGAATCATTCTTAATACATTTTAAAATGAATGAAAATGTAGACATAACTTTGGTGACCTATTCCGGCCACCTTCATTTTCATAGTTCCTTGTCCTTCCGGAATTCTTCCAATGTCTTTTTCATATTGTTTGTGGAAGCGACATTTTTTTGTAATGTTTTTGCAATGTATAACCTCTATAGAGTATGCAAAAATTAATAATTCATGGAAATTTGAGGAACGAAAAAGTGACCGGAATTGCATGCTGGCCGGAATTTTATACACTTACCCTAATTTAATATATTTTTATCTTTACTGGTTTAATCAAAACGCACGATAAATTTTGTTTTGTAAACATGTTTCTGAAAATTTCTGTGAGAGTAAGCGATATGACTACATCTTACATTGCATTCACACTCTTTGAAATGTCAAAAACATTTTTATAAAAAAAGTTATTGTGTGTTTCCGTTCATATTGTACATTGTAGGGTAAAGTGATATAATTTGGAATTAGTGTTACAAATTGGACAATTCGCCGGTACAAGTTGGACATGGCTTTTTTCTTGATAAATCGTCGGTTGCGTCTACCTCTGTCGTATCTGCATTTCTTTTGTGTCAGCATTTCACGCAAGAGGGGACGTCTGTATAGCGGCTTGCACCAAATGCAGATACAAAACAAATGCAGATACGACAGAGGTAGCAGCAACTGATGAAATACAGTACAAAATTTGTTTTTAAGCACAAGAAACCAAATTATAAAACTAAAGCATTAAAATATACAAATAAAAATGAAATACTAAATTTATCAAGACAAAAAGCCCTGTCCAAATTGCACCATTGTCCAACTTGTACCACTGTCCAACTTGTACCACTTTACCCTACACGTAGGGCTCTACAATCAATAATTGTAATCTGTTCATAAATAACCTGCCAAAAATAAAATACCAATTCAATTTGAAGTAACATTTAAATTTTGGATAAAACGGATAAAACCAATCAAACATTTTTGGGAAACTTTTCAATTTGGGAAAGACTTTCAGGTTTTGCATACATTCTGCCTTCAAAGTGTTCGAAGATAGAGTGTGGGCGATGCCTGAAAGCCTTCCTTCCCCTGCATCGAACAAATTCATAAACCAGTTCAGTCATAGCCGATAACTAATTTTTATCCGAAAATCAATTCTATTTACTTTTAAAACAATTTTGGAGAATCTTTTGAATGATTTTTGAATCAGTTCAAATCGGTAGAGAATAGAACCAGTAAAATGGTAAATTATGCGAAAGTAGGCTCATAATTTTGTCCAGTTTCTTATTTTGGACACGTTGAGGATAAAATTGGACACTAAAAATAAATTGATTAAAATGATGGATTTTTATTTCAATATTTGATGAATAATGAATTCTATCTAAATATTTGTTCTTTTTGGAAGATTTTAACACTAAATACGTTAAATTTTGAATATGATTTGAGTTAAAATTGCTTTGTTGAAAATTCAGTGTGAGCAATTGCTTACGAGAAAATATGACAGAACTTCGTGTTTACTTCAGTCTTATTTAGCTGTGGTGAAGTACTAACAATGTTTCTTCGCTTTTTCTGTGTGATATTACTAAATATTCATTGAAAATTGTCTTGATATACGTTAGTGGTGATTTGATTTGACCTGAAGTGAGATTTGCCTTGTGAATTAGGTTTTTCGTGTGAAAAATGGGAATTTTTTTTAAAGACATTTACCCAGGAGCATGACATTTCCTATGTCTCCCATGTGTTTCTAGCTAGCCGAAAAAACTTTTGAGTTTATTAGCTGTTTTCTGTCGTTGTAAAATGAATTAACAAAAAATACTAATACAAGATAAAAGCCAATTTAATAACTAAGAGGCAACCGAAAACCCTAAATTGGCAAACTGCATAGTTTTGGAGATATCTCGTGAAATGTGTACGAAAACAGGGATAAAATTACACTAAAACCAGTCGCATTTTTCAGAGCTAATGTCACCCCCCTGCATTTACCAGTGAGGTTATACTCCTTATTTTGGACAGGTGTTTGTCTCACGAAATTTCGTGAAGTTTTAGCTTTTGTGATGACTAGGTTGGACAAATGCCTGGAAAAACAAAGGAGCATCATCTCTACGAAAGAGATGTAGCGAGAAATGTCTTGAAAAGCTTCCGGAAAGGTCAAGGAATGCGCTAATCCAAGCGTACTTGGAGTTCCGAAGTCAACTCACTTTAACCCTTTAAGGACAATTGGGTCACCGGTGACCCAAAAACAAAATTCTTCCTACGGTCATCTAAAGTTATGTTTAGCTCTAAAAAGTCAGAAAGCATGATTTTTTCGGACCCTCGATTTTTGACCTTCTCGTCCTTAAAGGGTTAGTGAATGATATGGAAAGTTTCCGGGCTTCTTGTAACATTCTACGTTTCCCTTACATGAACAGGAAGAGGACTTGGTTAGATTGGTTCATGAAATGAAGAACAATGGGCATCCTGTTGAGGTGGATTAGCTGTCCAAATTTATAGTCAAGTTGTCCAAATTAATAACTAAGTTGTCCAAAATAAGAGCCAAATTCACCTCTACATATCAATTCATTTTTAAACGTATTAAAACTAATTTTAGTAAGAATGAGACGATAAATAGCTTGACAAGTTCCTAAACAACCCTTCTGAAAAGAGAGTAACAAAAAAGGTTAATTAGTATTGAAAATATGGCACTTCAAACTTGGAACATCGATGATTATAAGCAGACTGGACCAAATTATGAGCCCTTACCGTAAATAGGGCTATATGTGATCTTGAAAAGTGCCATGTATCACTAAGAAACGCAGTAAAAATCCAATGGTACGAAATTTCCATTTTCCGAAGCTTCAAATCATCCCGTACTAATGGTAATTTGGAGTTATCGAAAAATTTAGCAATATTATGCTGCTTAGTCCATAAAGTTAGAGCAAAGAAACTGGTCAGAAAACACTTTTGTTTTCTATGCAGGCGACACATTTCTTTGCTTCCCATTCTTCAACTCAAAGAAATAAACAAAAAAAATACGCACAAAAACCAGCAACAATAGAAGGTGGAGGTGAAAACAAAAAAATCAACCTAATGTGAAGAGGAAGATTAGAGAACTATTCGGCATTTCATCCACGCGCGTGTCAATATCTTTCATCACGTCAATTTGACCAGAGGATTAAACCACACGGTGAAGAAAAAACTGACCCAAATCTTTGAAAAATTTGCAAAATTCAAGGAGCCAGTCAAACCCATCGAGTGTGGTCGAAAAAACAATTATTGATTGAAGAAAAAAAAAGTTCTACACTACATAAATTGTTCATGAGCGAAAGAGTGAGACCCAGTTATCCATTTTTGGCATCAAAACCATATTTGGAAGGTAGTTTGCCTGAAAATCACCCAATGAGTCGCTTAAATAATCAATATTGAAACCAATAAGAACACTGGGTCTGTGTCATTGAGAAGTGAATCTCTTTACGAGATATTCAAGTACACATCTTGTATGGAAAGAGTCTTTTTTTTTTAAATTGTTTCTTGGAAAGGGAAAAGATAAAATATCTTTTCTTTTTTTTTTGCAATACACCCTCTCCCTTGCATTTCACGCAATTTATGCACAAGTAGCAACATATTGAGTGAAAAGTACAAAAGATGATGTCATCAATATAAAAACGTTGGAGTCAGCATTTGTTGACTCTCAAAATAAATTATTGCACATTTTATATACTATTTACTTTTGTGTTTATTCACAGGACAAGGACACCTTATTGACGCTGACACAGACACTTTGTCCTCGAGAGAAAAATGGCATCAGAACTGGTGGATTTAGCATTGATTCAAGATGAAGAATTGCTCCGTCGAATGGTGAGTTTATGCAAAATTAAAAAACCTCTAAAAACCAAACACCCATATCAATATTTTTCCAATAAAATAAATCCATCCAATTAGTGAAGAAAATAAGAAAAATATATATATATGGGAGACTTTTAAAACTATTTCATAGCGGCCTTTCATCTATCCACCAACGATTTGAACCAATTTTAAAACCATTAATTGTAGCATGAGTAGCACGAGGTAGAGACGAATCATTACTAACTGTTTAACGTATTTACCCATAAAAATAGCAAATGAAAAACAGCAACTATAAAAAAGTGCATTTTAGAGACAGAAAATTCAATGAAAAACTTTAAGATGAGATTCAACATAACTTGCTGCTATTTTTCCAACAAATCCACCCACGCTGGATTCAATTACAGACCGAATCTTTCATTTCACACTCATACTGAGGCCCCCTTCTTTGCTACCATTGAGCTCACTTCAATGAAAAATTTATTGCTATTTAGCGAGATGACAACTTTTGCGATGACTCCATAAACAAGTGACGTATGAATTCTAAATCTCAATGGATTTGTCTAACTAGGAAACGTTGTTCTTTTCATTTACACCAATAAAATAAAATTAAAAAAAAAATTAGACAGTAGGGGAGACTGGGGCAAAAAGTCACAAATTGAAAATTTGAAAATTCAATATCTTCCAAGATAAAAGAGATAGCGGCTTAAATTTTTTTTTTCATAGATGGCCTCCATAGACCTTCTTCAAAGTCGTAAGTTTCTTAGAATTCAAACAAGGATTTCAGAAAATAAAAAAAAATATTGAAATTTTTAGCCCTACTTTTAAAATGTTTTCCTTACAGAAGATATCATCTTTGACCTACTTATTTTCCAAAATTGATGCAATGGTAAATATTACCTAAATATGATTTGGACTCTTCGAATACGCAACCACTATCTATTTTAGAATTTTACAAACATTCTTTTCTCCAGAAATCCTTTTATTAAAAATGGCCACTTGGGGTAAAAAGTAACAAAAGGTATGGAGCAAAAAGTAACAAAGACCGAAGCAATTTCTGATGTCTCACGGCGAAAAGAAACGTCATTACCATGTTTCGCCGCTTGTTGTTTGCATTGGTCAAACGATTAGCAGTCTCTTGTGTTTTTTTTTTCTAAAATAGCTTGAAAAGCACTTTTCTCGTTCAGATAGAGAAAACTGTATTTTAAAAAGGTATAGAGGAATAAATTTTCTATAAAAATATGTCACCTAGCTATTTTTTTTTTAAATTTACGAAAGCCCATAATAAAGCAAATCAAAATATGATAATATCCCATACCTGGTACTATTTGCCCCAGCATTTTTGAGAATGGTCACAAAATTACCTTTTAGAAAACAGCTCGATAAATGTATTTCCTTACGCAATAAAGGAAATTGACTTTCACAAAGTTGTAGAGCAGTAAATTTCCTATAGGACTGCACTAATTAGAAATTTCTGGGGCGCTAGGGTAGCTTGTAAAAAAATAAAATATCCGTTTTGTGACTTTTTGCCCCAGTCCCTCCTATTTTCCACGATTCAAGTATTTTTAATTTTTTAGTGTTTAAATTTAAATAATCCATAAACATTTTTTTTGTAGACTATTCAAACATTTTAGAATTTTTTAACCGAATATTAAATTAAAAAGTCTTTTTGTAAAATTTACCATCTAAATATTATTAGAAATTAGAAATTATATACATATATTATTTAGAAATTAGAATTTAGTGCATGCGTAGCGTAAGCCAATGCACAGGGAGTTCCGCGATTATGCACATTTTTGAAACCGAAAAATTCGTGGGAAATGACATTAGGAGGAATTGGGGCAGCTTTCAAGGCTGCCAAATTCAGCTTTTTTCTCCTATTTTTTTTTTAATGAAACTGAACCTTATAATGATATAATTTAGCTCAATAAACCAATTGGAAAGACAAGTTACATCATGGTAAGGCTCATGTGAAAAAGGACATTAAGAAATAAGCATTTAAAAATAGGAAAAAAAAACCCAATTTCAAATGTGACCCACTTCCCCTTATGCATATTGAGGCTATTGAAGCTAAAGAACTTCAAATCTTCAAAAGAAATACAGTGGGACCTCGATAGAGTCAACCCCCGATAGAATTAATCTCCAATAGAGTCAACAGCTATTTTTTTACTCTACGGACTCCAATAGAGTCAACTTGGACCCAAATTGACTCTGATAGTCAACTTTTCTTGAACTAATAATATTATACTATGATTTTATTATGATCTTTTCGAAATTAAAATTAGTTTTTTGTGTATTAGGGGAGACCGGGGCAGAATTAGCCACGTATAGTATTAGATAGTGGTATCTTATAGTTTGCCTGCGAAGGAATATTGAGGAAACCACTCTTTAATCTAAATATATACTTCCCTTCCTATTCATTGAAATATTTATCAGTTTCATACAAACATTTTTTGTAAGAATTATACGCAATTAAAAATCTCATTTGGTGGCTAATTCTACCCCGGTCTCCCCTAACGTAACACTTTTAATAAAAGAAAAAAAAATATATATAGGGGGAACTGGGATAGTAGTAAACAGGGGTAGTTGTAAACACTGATATTTTTCATTAATTTTAAGACTCCAGAGGATAAAACCCATGAGCATTTATAGATAGGATGGGGATATATGTCCACAGATGAATTGGTCAATATAATCCTAATACTTTAAAAATAAAAATAATTTTTCCTGAAAATGTTGATATTTCGATTATTTTGGTCATTTGGGTTTCCACCTGGAAATTAAAAACTGTGTAAAATAATCGAAATGTAGTAATACCAGTTCTTTCCTACATCTTTTAGGATTATATTAATGCATTTACTAAAGAAATTGAGATTCTCATTATTTTAAAAGAATTAATAATTGGCCAGAAAACATCATTTGGGGTAGATGTAAACAGGCAATTTCCCCGTAATTGTAGATGTCGCGAGTGTAGAATGAATTGCAAAATATTTTGTCTTCTTTTTCATCATTTCATTCGTTTGACAGCTGCATCTCATGGTGGGAAATCTTTCGTTGTGTTTAATAAGAAGTCACATGATGTCAAAATATGGGGAAAATATATTGAAAAATGTATTTGATTTGCATGCCTTTAGTTTTTTGCAATTTTAATTATTCTTTGTAAGAAGTGTAGTGATTTTTTGAAAAATATACAGTCTTTATATATCTCTTAAGTAATTAAAATAATTGAAAGTGGTGCAAAGTTAATTTCAAGGGTGGAAAAAAGGGTGTTTACATCCTCCCCAGAAAGTGTTTACTTCTACCCCAGGTATTTTGTGAAAAGAGAAAAATGCACAGTGACACAAATTTTGTTTTTATGGAAAACTCATTTGTTTTCCAACATCCGCATTACCCTCGATGTATTGCCTATACCCAAGGGTAAAACATGAGTTAAGAAAGATTTTCCAAAAAATCCCTGTGTGCTTGGAAAATCACCTCAAATTCGCATCTATTGAAAATGTTTACATGTGCCCCAGTCTCCCCTAACTCATTGCGTGTCTAAATAATTTAGACATAATAGTGAGTTAAATCATAAATCTAGAACCCTTTTAGAAAGTTAATACGTCGATTTCTTATTAAACTGACGGCTTATTTGAATGACTAATCGACAATTGTGTCTAAACTTAGTGCACGATTTTGCCTCATTTTATACACGACAGGGGACAGTCATTCCCAAAGGTCTTATGCATTCATCTTAAGATCAATGTCTGTTACGCCTTATTTGTCTTTGGAATTTGAAGAAACATCCCAGACAACTAGTCTGTGGGTACTCTTCTTTAGTAACATGCCCTCCTTCTGTTTAGCATATTTATAGACAGTGCGCAATAAAAAAAACAACTCTGTCACATTTATAATTACCTGCCACTATTTTCAATCAGTCATCACCTTTAGTCGTCACACAAATCGCCAGAGTAGACTCATTAATCGCTCGCCCAGCAATCAGACCAATCAATCTCCCGCATCTCTCGTGGGTACTCTATGTGGAAGTCTGAACGGAAGATGTGAAGCATTGTGTGGAAGAGTAGATCTGGACTGTATTGAGAAGATGGAAGAGAAAGGAATTGGCGAATATTAAATGTTTTAGCACACTTTGACGTCACGAGATGCTGATTAGATGGTGTATAACACACATATTTAGCATAAATAGACCAACATTGGCGTTAAATCAACTAATAATATCAAGTTATATGGGGAAGCCACAATACACAAGAGTGAAGATGGCGCAAAACCTCGAAGAATTCATATCGCTCCAAAGATCATGATCTTTTTATTTTTGCTCCTCTTGTGTATATAAATATTCTCTCTCTTACTACTCTTCTTTACTTTTTTTTTTAACCAGAAGAACCGGTTCTCCTGACCATAAACCCATGACATTCTGTGTGGTTTAAACCCCTTTTCAGACACGAGATGTTTCCCTCCTCCACCATTGTCCACCGTTCTTTTTTTTTCCTACGTCTTCTCAACTACCTCTCAATATCATCTTCACTGGACAAGATCTCTTTTTTTTTGTTGCCTTCATGTTATATCCGCAAAATATGCAATGTTCTCAAGATCTGACACAGAGAGCAGACTCCTGCCCAAAATATATATTTAAATAAATTTCTTTTGCGTGAGCGTGAGACTTTTCATTCTGTAAGATCCAAAAGAGACAATTCAGTGTATCAGATAACGCTCCATCCCTGAAGAGATCACATAGAGCAAAGTCACTTAAAATGTGAGTGGGAATATGTTCAGTGGGCTAACAATTAAAATTCCCATGAGCAATTGATCCACTTTTATGGACAAAAGCCACACCATGTTATATGAATTATTAAGAGGGATTCACCAATTGCGTAAAATCAAGGAAAGAAGAGTCACATCTTGTTGCATGATGTTTTCCTAACAAGTGACTTTTAAGGCAATAGCACATCTCACAATCTACAATTATACTGTGAGATGTTTATTCAACAGAAATTGCAATAAACTACTTCATTAAACTTTTGCTTAAATAATCGATTAATTTTCAAAGGAAATATCTCGATATTCAAGTTTCTTTTTCATAAACGTATATTGACATGAGAGGTTTCTATAATGTATTTCAATGTGATTGTAAAGAGAAATTAAAATTAAAATTCAATAAGAAATTATTTGTACATTTATCATTTACAAGAACTCTGTTAGATATAAACAACAATATAAAGACCTAGATGAAAGCTCGCACTTGTAAGTTCAATGCTATGCACAGAAAGTAACCCAATTTAGAACTGTTTGTAAATAAATCTTTTATACAAAGCCAAACCAATGGTTAGACACATTTCTTCACTGAGAAGAAAACGGGGGTGAGATTAACTTTTTTTCCTCATAAATTTAACACTTTTTAGGTGTAAAAATATATAAACATTTTTTAATGTTAATTTTACACCTTTTCAAGGGTAAAATTAACATGAAAAAGGGTAACTTTAACCCCTAATACACCTAAAAAGCATAATATTTACACTGATTTCGGATCAATACTGCAGGGTAAAATTAACATTTCCGGAATGTTATTTTAATTTTTTCGGATTTCTCTCAGTGTTTGTTTTGCTTTTCAACAGTGCAATACGGAATTGTCAGAGTTCTTGGGGACTCTGTACTGTAATTCAATTCATTATAAATTTTACTTTTCTTGACTGATTATGATAGTTATTATGCATCTTTCAAAAATATTAGATTCCTTTTTTCACAGAGATAGGGGAGACTGGGGTAAAATTTGTCAAAACGAAAATTTCAATATTCACTATTTTCTAAAATAAATGAGACTAGGGTAAGTGTGCCAAATTCCGGCCAGCTTGCAATTTCGGCCACATTTTTTGTTCCTCGAATTTCAATAAATTTTTAGTTTTTGCATACTCTAGAAATAATACAATGCAAAAAATGTCGAAAGATGTGTACAAAGAAAAAAATGTCGCTTAGACTTAGACGAACAAGATGATCTGAAAAAGACATTCGACAAATTCCGGAAGAGCAAGGAACTATGAAAATGAAAGTGGCCGAAATAGGCCACCAATGTTCTGTCAACATTTTTATTCATTTTAGAATGTATTAAGAATTAATTTAGAGAAAATAAAGCCGATAGACTGTCTACAAGGTTCCAAGAACCGCTCCTTACAAAAACGTAAGAAATAAATTCAATTTGTATTAAAAATATTACATTTCAAACTTGAGACTTTGGCGATTGGGGCGATTGCATGCAAATATACCGAAATTTGGCACACTTACCCTATGAGGCTTGAAATTTTTATTATAGATAGCCTTCATGAACCTTCTTAAACTTACAACGTTTCAAGGAATTCGAGGAAGGATTATGTAAAATAAAAAATAATGAAATTTTGAGACCTATTTTTGGAATATTTGGCTTATAGAAAATATCAATACTGATTAGTTCAATTTAAGCGCATTTCTACTTAAGATAGAGAAAAATTATCTTTGACAAAGTTGTAGAGGAATAAATTTCCTATTAAAAATATGTCTATTTGATATTTTTAACATTTGCGAGAGTAAAACGTCACAAATTATCCGAAGACTGACAAAATTTGCCCCAGCAATTTTGAGAATCTCCACAAAAATCGACTTTTAGAAAATGATTCGAAAATTACATTCCTTTCGAGATAGAGGAAAATAGTCTTCTGCAATGTTGTAGAGCAGTAAATTTCCTATAAGAATATGTTCATTATAAAATGTTTCAATTTTCTCAGAGCTCGTGAAAGAACTAAATATGCGTTTTGACAAATTTTGCCCCAGTCTCCCCTATAGATCATAAAATGAACGCTGCTAGTTAATAGCTCCTTCCAATATATTGAAAGTTTTTTTTTGCCACAAGTTCTTTCCTATAATTAACCTTATTGGTTCTTTAGAGGTCTAATTTGTATTAGTTTTTACCAATATAAAAATTTTGTAAAGTTTTCTATTTTGCTTCATTTACCGATTCATAATCGGTTTAAACCGGTTTATGAATCATTAAAAAAAATCTAAAATAGAACTAACAAAATTGAATTTAAAATTAAAATTAGTTGTCTGTTCATAACTGGTTCATAACCGAATAAAATCGTCTCGAACTTGCTAGACCTTTCCAACGAAAATACACGGCTATCTACTTCAATCTAGCTTTAGTATCTCCCTCTGCACCTTCAAAATCAGTTTCGAAACATGCGTAAAAAACGAACTGTTCATAATAACTAATATCAAATGATACACGGCGTTCCGCATTCAGTGGCAACGAATCGAATAACTTTCAAGTTAAGTTAATGAGATCGGCAGATCGCGCCGATATGTCATTAGTGAGCGGCTGATCGAAATTCTAGTAAAATATAGCTACCTGCAGATTATATGTCAAAAATCGTATTAAAATTCCCGATTTTGAAAGTATAGGGTATAAACCAGGGGGGTGACAATAGCTCTGAAAAATGCGGCCAGTTTTAGTGTAAAGTTTTTCCTGTTTTCGTACACATTTCACGAGATATCCTCGAAACTACGTATGTTGCCAATTTGGGGTTTTCGGTTGCCTCTTCGCTCTTAAATTGGCTTTTATTTTGTATTAGTATTTTTGCTAATTCATTCTACAATGACAGAAAACAGCTAATAAACTCAAAAGTTTTTTCCGCGCGCTAGAAACATTTGGGAAACATACGAAATGTCATGCCCCTGGTATAAACAAATATTTGTATTATAAAATTTATATGACAATTCTAATGGATAGCATACTTATGCTAAAAATTAACCTACTGAAATCAGTTATGAATCTGTCAAGATTAAGAATCGATGATTTACTGAACCGGTGCAATTGGTAAGTGATTGAATCGATTATCGAACATCTTTTCCGGTTTGCTTTCCCATTTATCATCATCGATTGAGACCAAACGGTTGTAGTTATCGACTATGTGTCTTTCAAAAATTCTACTTAGGATCATAATATTCTTCTTTCATTCGATTTCGAGCCATAAAATCAAATATAACAGTATTCCCTTATATGATATTGCTTGTCGAAGGCATTGGACAATGCATTGTTGTGCTATTTTATTAATAAAACATTTTGCTAATATTTTCCCCTCTCTCAGCACTTTTTTTTTCTTGCGTGGGTGACACATTCTAGAAAAGTACTGTGCTTGAGAAAAAAAGTGTATCTTTGAAATACATCCCACTCTCTGCTGGATCATGCTTTTTCTTTTCCCATTTGACAAACAATAAAAATTGCGAATTAGAATTTATTGATCAATTTGCACAAGAGAAGTCACACTTTGGCGGAAGAGAATTTTTTTCTTATATCAACATCCCGCTGGACCACAAAAGTATTGTAAAATGGTAACGTGATTTATGATTCAATCAAATTTGGATGACAACATCACTACCATTTGGTAAATTCCTCAACTCCCAATCAAATCAAAGTTTAGAATTTAAGTAAAGGAGAAATATCTTTGATAATTAAAAGAGAAACACATTGTGCTCAAACTTCTAATAAAATCACCGTCTGTGGGCATCATATATCCCAAAGTCGAAAAGAGTGCGCCATTTATCGCAACCAATTCCAGATTATACCATCACCATATTATAATATTCTACCCAATTTATTGCTTCTTTTTTTTTCTTGATCTCCCCCCGTTTGTGCTAAAAATTTGAATAACAGACACTTTTTTTTTCCGCGGAGGTGAAGAAAAATACAGTCACAGACATTGCACACACTGAGAAAACACCACCTCTTCTTCTTCTTCTCTCTTGTTATATTTTTCTTCCAAAGAAACTCTCATACTCAAATGGACTTGCAGAGAGTTCTTTCTCCGGACACTGAGTCAGTTTACTGGCGATTACCACACGAGTCAGATTGTTTAACGCGCGCGATTTATTGGTGATCATTTCTTTCCCATCTAGGAAAGAAAAAAAAAGTTCTTTTACCCCTTTTGTGTTCTGTTCTTTCTGCATTAATTACTCTCGAGAAACTTCAACTCGTGAGTTTCCAGTGAAAAAAAAATAGAATTACATATTTAAAACCTTCATTCATGATCGAAAATTGCAAAAAGAAACTGCAAAATCAATTATTCTAAATACACTATTCATGAGCTTTAAACATTAGACTAGGGTACAATGCGGTAATTTGGAATCAGGCTTAAATTGGAATTTTGAGCTTTTCTCATATTGTTTCAGAAGATCAAATAGAAAATGAAGAAATACAAGCCCTACACTCAAGAGTACTTCTCCGTGTTTTTCTTTTCTTTTGCTCATGTAAAACAGTAGGGGAGACTGGGGCAAAAAGTCACAAATCGAAAAATTCAATATCTTCCAAGGTAAAAAAGATAGCGGCTCAAATTTTTTTCTATAGATAGCCTCCATAGACCTTCTTCAATGTCGTAAGTTTCTTAGAATTCGAACAAGGAATTTAAAAAATAAAAAATATCGAAATTTTTAGCCCTATATTTGAAATATTTGCCTTGCAGAAGATAACAATTATTACCTACAGTGCCCGATTCGTAATCCGGATGATTGGGAGACAATATGACAGATGTCCGCTTCGTAATCCGGATGAATTTTTTGAATTTGTTCAACGTCTCGAAAATATAATACAAGTTTTTTTTTCTAGAATTAGAATAAAAGTTTTAAAGAAGTTTAAAAATACATACTTAGAGAATTCTATGCTATTATACTTCATTTATTAAACAAAAACATCACAGGATAATTCATTTTCATTGCTGAATACTCGTGCATACATAACCTCAAAATGATTTTAAATGTAACCGTCGATAACTCGACCGGATTACGGCGATCCGGATTAGAAAGCGGGCACTGTACTTATTTTCCAAAATTGATGCACTGGTGAATATATTTTCTAAATAATTTGGATTCTTTGAATACGAAACCACTATCTATTTTAGAATTTCACAAAAGTTCTTTTCTCCAGAAATCCTTTTGTTATAAATGGCCACTTGGGGTAAAAAGTAACAAAAGGTATAGAGCAAAAAGTAACAAAAAAGCAAAGCAGTTTCTGATGTCTCACGGCGAAAAGAAATGTCATTACCATGTTTCGCCGCTTGTTTGCATTGGTCAAACGATTTGCAGTCTTTTGTGTGTTTTTTTCTAAAATAGCTTAAAAAGTGCTTTCTTCGTTTTCTCACTTTTCTCGCAGAGAAAATGGTGTTTTACAAAGTTGTATAATAATAAATTTTCTATGAAAATATGTCCTCTAGGTATTTTTTCAAATTCACGGAAGCCCGCAATGAAGCGAATCAAAATATGATAATACCCAATATCTGGTACTATTTGCCCCAGCATTTTTGAGAATAGTCACAAAATTACCTTTTAGAAATTGGCTCGATAAACGTATTTCTTTACAAAATAGAGGAAAATTACATTCACAAAGTTATAGAGCGATAAATTTCCTATAAAACTGCGTTAATCAGAAATTTGTGTGGATCATAGCTCGTAAAAAAATAAAATATCCGTTTTGTGACTTTTTGCCCCAGTATGATCATACCCCAGGAATTCTTAATATTACAATTTAGGTTCAATTCCAAATAAACCTTATTGCATCTTTCACAGAAATGTATTGATATCATAGGAATATTCTTAGCCTTCTTAGCAGTTGTTACTTGTAGGTTTTAAGAGGTTCTTATGGCCTTTCTAAGCTTTCTGATATAGGGGAACGCGGGCTACACTGAAAAGTGGATTTTAAGCCAAGAAGTAAAAACAAGTGGAAGACGACAAGTATTTAATTGATGTGATTGTAATTAAAAAAAAAGAGTAATAAATATTTACTTGTGAGTGAACAGACCTGTCCCGCCCAAGGATAGGACAACAAAAAGTGGAAAACCGAAATATTTTATTGGATTTTATTAGTGCCTAAACAATAGTGAATTCACAACTTTTTTTATGTTTTAAAAATGGACTGAAAACACCTTTATGTGAGTAGTTAGCTGTGATTCCTAAACACAACTACTATTGTGATACTGTGGACCAGTCAGTCACTTTCGATCGATCTTATATTCACAGGGTATATGTTCTAAATCGGTCATAGTAGGGGAAAACTTTCAGGCTTCGAATACACTCTGGCTTCGAATACACTCTGGCTTCGAATACTTCATATTTTTTTGCATATTCCTTTAATGAATCTGAGCTATTTTTTTTTAAAGATATGCATGACTTCAAGGCTTCTACAATGGGAGCAATTTTCGTCAAAAATTTCGTTTTTGGGTGAATTTTTACGTTTTCTTTCTATAGCAATGTAGACGATTTCCTTAAAAAAAAGCAATTTTTGACAAAAATTGCTTTTTTGAAGGGAATTCCCTGCAGCGTTGTAGGGGGAAACGTCAAATTTCTGTCAAAAACGCAATTTTTGACGAAAATTGCTCCCAATGTGTAGACACCTTAAGACTAGGTGTTCGAAGCCAGAGTGCGTGCGAAGTCTAAAAACCTTCCCCTACTGGATATTTCTTGTCAGGAAAGAGAAATATACATATTTTTAAATAAAATAACTTTTTCATTTAGAAATATACCGGTTCAAAATTGTTTTAAATCTGTTTTTCTATATGCTACCTCGAGAGCATTAAAATTAACTTAAACAATCTCAGCTAAAAAAATGGGTTTAGCCATTTTTTATATTCTCTTTTCTATAAATTTTTATTTTTATTAAGATTGCATAAAAACCCCGAATTTATAATGAAACGATCACAGCTTCTATAATTCATACAAGATACAAGCTTATCAATCACTATTTTTACGTTTTGTCCTAGGCTATTCTTATTTAGTTAAGTTTAATTTCAGTGGATCTTTCAAATAGCAGCTGCCTTTAGTTCGATAATTTTAAATTATTTTAAAATTATTTTAACTATCGGATTCTCGTAGAATACCTTTTTACGTTAGTATTAGTAAACTACATCTTTCAGTTATTACAACTTGCATACGAAACGTCAAAATAAATTAGATAGGCGTCATTTTCTGGAGAATTCACTCCGATCTCCGTTATCTATATGATTAAAACTGAAAATGACTTAGAAAGCTCATACGCGAAGGAAGATATTTTGAATTTTGAATGTTTGACAGCTGTCATTTGAATTTTGATTGTTTGACAGCTGTCATTAGAATATCGTAAAGTTTAGTGTGTCATTTCGTACCTAAACAAACTTCTTACCAGAAAATATTCTGTTAGCACAATATTATTATTATAAACCTAATATTATTTATTATTTCAATTACGATGCGAGTGTCTTTCATTCAAACCCCATTTGGATTACCATAAATTTTTCGTTAATGAAAAGGGATCTATATTAAATTATCTAAAATATCGAATGATATTCTTAATTTAAAATAATAACATGAAAATGTCACACGATAAAGTTATAAATCACAGCCTCAATTTAAACCAAAATTAAGTATAAAATTAGGAAAATGTTAGTGTTTGATTACTTTGAAGTTATATTATAAAAATAATTCCTAATTTCGAAATTTCAGAATTTTAAATTCTTTTATTTTATTATTTTTAATTTATTTTTATTTTGTTTTCATAGTTTTGATTTTACCTCTTGAACAGGGGAAACTGGGGCAAAAAGTCACAAATCGAAAATTTCAAAATTCAATATCTTCCAAGATAAATAAGATAGCGGCTTAAAATTTTTTCCATAGACAGCCTCCATAGGTGTTCATCAATGTCATAAGTTTGTTAAAATTTGAACAAAGAATTTAGAAGATAAAAAATATCGAAATTTTTAGCCCTATTTTTGAAATATTTTCCGTGCAGGAGTAGCTACTTATTTTAAATTTGATGCACTGTTGAATATTTCCCAAATTACCTGGATATTCTTTGAATACGAATCCGATATCCATTTTAGAATTTTACAAAGATTCTTTTCTCCAGAAATCCTTTTATTAAAAACGACCACTTGGGGTAAAAAGTAACAAAAGCTATGGAGCAAAAATTAACAAAAACTGAAACAATTTCTTATGTCTCACGGTGAAGAGAAACTTCATTGCCACGTGTCCGTAAAATATCCGTTTTGTGACTTTTTGCCCCAGTCTCCCCTATTGTTTCTGGCGTCAAAGACTTAAACGGGCTTCAGACCTAAGACTTAGTCATATGGATTAAATAATGTAATTCCTTATCAATCACGATTTTTCGGAAATTTAACCTATTAGGCTTTCAAAAAGCAATAAAATTGCTCGCTATATAGGATTAGGAGACCTTCGGGAACTGGGCTAAACCTCTAGTCTGAAGACCGCTTTATGGTGCTATTTCAATGAAAAATCAACATATTATCAAAGCTCTGTTAGTTCTTGTCTCGATTGTTTTCCACAATTTCGCCGTGTTTTAAAACCGCCAAACAGTCGTGACAGGAACCAATACAAAGAAAAGTCGATAATGCAGATGCACTTGAGAACAGGGAAGTGCTAAAGAAATGCAAATTTTTCATTAGACACCATTGTTGAATAAAATTTTCCACATTTCAATATAAAGTTCGATGTAGCCCCAATCTCCCCTATACTGATACAACACATAATTCCACCTCTTATCCTTGGATTAGTAGAATTTAGACACCCAGGAAACTACTTATATTCCCAGTGATTCATTTTTGCACACAAAGAATTGCATTTCTTTAATAAAAAAAAATCCGTGTTGGTGGCAAATGATTGGTTTTTTCACCTGAAAACTTAATCCCATTTCAAGCAACCTACGCTCATCTCAGTGGCATATTTATCCACAATAATGGGCCTCTCTTTCAATAAATAAGAAGAAAGAAAAAATGCAACATTTCACAAAGTCCATTTACACACATATACACAGACAACATTTGATGTTAATGAAAAGAGCTCAAGTGTATCAGATTAATTGAATAAGAAGTTCATAAAGAGGTACTTAATGCTTCGAATAAAAATTAATAATATAAATTTCTTCTTTTCAATACTTTTGCAAACACGATATAAATCACAAAATTGGGGACGGACTATAAAAAAAAAACAACAGTGGCAACAGACGGAAGATTTTGCGAGGAAGAAGGAGATTCGGGCTCATATGTACAAATTGCGTGAGAATCGCCTTCGTGATTTCTACACTGGTGACATGGATGCATCAACAATTGGAATCGGCAAAGGACCATTGGGCAGTAGCCATGGGGATTCTTTGCAGGATCAATCCTTTCAGAGTTTCAAAACAAAAGAAATTCGCGATTCTGAGAGTCCAACGAGGTAAGATTTTCCCACGATATTTTTTTAAATTTTTGTATGTTTCCTGCAATCTTTGAGCTACACAGTAAAAAAATGTTTAAAATTTTACTACTATAATAGTGCAAAATTGACCATTTTAGTTGTTTAATTTAAAAATGTTTAAAAAATGCACAACATTTTGGTAATTTATTGTCATGTGATTGAAAATTACCACTAAGTTGAAAAATTTTCAACAATGCTGTTTAATTTGAAAATGTGTAAAATTTTAACACTATAATAGTGTGAAATCGGATAAATTAATTATTTAATTGCAATTTGTGTAAAATTTCTCACTATTATAGTTATAAAAGATTTTCAACAATATTTTATAATTAAAAACTGTTGAAAAATTCTAAAAATTACCACTATTATAATATGATTATAGTTTTGCACATTATTATAGTGTGAAAAAATACACAACTTTATGGTATTTTTAGTCACATGATCAAAAATTAACACTATTATAGTTTTATTATAATATTTCACACTATTATAGTGTGAAGCCTTGTGTATTTCAACCAAATTCATTGAATTTTTAAACAAAAGTTGTTTAATTTTCGTACAAAAGTTGTTGATTTTTTAAAACAAGTTGTGTAAAAATTGTTGAATTTCCATTTAAGACATATACTTCAGTCGAGATGCCTTTCAATGGGGAAAAGTCATATAGAACATCAAATATTTATATGCATAATAAGTATATCATGAAGATACAAGCATCAGATGTAATTATCTCACATTAGGGAGGATACCAAGTACAGGAAAAAACATTACAAATGTCCAAAAAGGCAAAAATATAAATAAATAAAAAACGAAATGAAATGAAAAATCAACAATTTTTGAGTTTACACACAAAAATTCAACAACTCCAAATTCAACAACTTGAAATTCAACAACTTTAAATTAAACAATTTTAAATTAAACATTTTTTGCAAAGGACATTGGGCAAAAATGTATGGGAGTTGGTCTATGTTGCGACCACAGATGGGACTAGGCGCATTTTATAGGTAATGGTGTAGGATGAAAAACTACCGAGACCCAGGACTATATTCGCCGGGAGTCCTTTCCAAAACGCCTTTATCCTTTCGAAAAAATACTACTTTGACATCGAATTACTAAAGATCGGCGAAACCAATTATGATGAAATTCGGTATGGAGTCAATGTATGACTTAAGCTATTTATCCATAGATACTACCCCCTCCCCCCACCCCTTCTTCCAGTAGCCCCCATACAAAATGGGGACTTTTTTTCATTTTAACTTTTCTCGGAAAAGAAGTAGAATGCTGAAACTTGATATGGGATCAAGGTTTATGAAAGGTTCCTTATCCATGTATATAGCCTCCTCCCCCTTCACTCCTTATTGTAGCCCCCATACAAAATAATGACTTTTCCCACTATAACTCCTCTGTGAAAAGGAGTAGAAATCAGAAACTTAGCTTATGATCAAGGGCAATGGAAGGCTCTTTAGACGTGTATGTATACGTTTCCCCCGCCACTCCTGCCAGCAGTCGCCATACAAAATGAAGACTTTTTCCACTATTACTCCTCTCTGAGAAAAGGTAGAAAGCTGAAACTCGGCATTGGCACAAGGTTTATGGACAGCTATTCATTCATATAAAATCTGATTACGATTTCAAAAGAAAATATATAAATAAATCACATTAAGAAAAATAAGTAAAAATATGTAATGATTCTATTGAAATCGATGAATACAATGCGGCCATATCTCTCTCTATAACACATTAAAAGCATCTTATAAGATCATTAAAATCGGTTGAACAGTTTTGAAATTTAACACATTTCTTGTTAAGTGAAAACTTTGATAACCTGGAGCGACTCTTGCGGTCGACTTATGAACTTATCTATAAAGTCATTTTGTAGGATTTTTCGAGACCTTTTGATTGACTATTCATTGATTAAATTCGGATGATAAATCTTTCAGATATAAGGTATAAGTTTAGACCTTGAGCCTTTATGTTTCAATGTCCTCTTACGCATGTTATGCATTGTAAAGAAATATGCTTTTATACCCATTTCGAGAATATACGGTATAAATACGGAATATATTTAACGTATTTCATGTTACAATTTATTCTTTCCTTTCAAAAAAATACAATACAAATGCGCACATTTCATATAAGAGATTATTTTTCTTCTACGAAAATAGTTTTTTTGTTCTAGAACTCCATGGTTTAGAATTTTGGTCCCGGAACAAAAGTTGTTACCTATACCAGAGGAGTGCAAGAACCGTTGAAACCGAATAAACGTCAAATGAAACACGTACGTCAATGGTCAAAACGCTACTTGAGCAAACTTATTTTGACGTTAATTCGGTTTCAACGGTTTTTTGCACACCTCTGACCTATACCAAGGCCTATTCAATGATATAGCTCTTATTGGTGGTCGAACCATAGATCACTTTTGCCTATTGCCCTTTAACACTATAATAGTGGTGTGAAAGATTACACACTATAATAGTGTTAATTTTTTTTACTGTGTAACATATAGGCACCTGCCCATTGTGCTAAACTCTCTTTCTCTTCTTATATTCTCCTTGGGTTCCAGAGACTACAAGTTTGATGTTGTGGCGCCAGATACGAGTGGATGGAATGTTATTACATCATCGGAAGTGACAAATGACGGAAAAACTCATACAACCCAATCACTAGCAACAACAGCCGGTGTACAAGACATTTCTGGTGGGAAGACATCGTATTCTGGTCGCAATGAGCAATTATCATCGGTAACCCATGAAGGTGATGACAGCAATTACACCACAACAGCCGGACAATCCTCCAATACCATCCTCCAGGAGACATCTGTGACAGGGGATGAGAATACTGGACGAACTGAGAGTAAATCAACATCAGTCACCTCATCATCTCGTGTTATCTCATCCCATCACACATCATCTGGCGATCAGGCAATTCGTGATCACAGAAATGTTGCCGACGAATTCGATGAATTGCTCCAATCAACGCGAAATACATCATCCAAACAATCGAACCACTCATCAACCACTCAGCTCACAACATCCAATGAGCAACAGAGTGAACAATATACTGGGCAGCAAGAGCAGAAAATCTCCAAGACCACCAAGGAGACAATGAGTGCTGAAGCCCATCAGAGGGAAGTTGAACGTCTTGCCGCCCTGCCGGGTGAGATAATATCACGAAAAATTGACTATCCCGATGCCAATACCAAGATGATCACTGAAACAAAAGCCCTGGATGATGGTACAATTGTCACAACTACTAAATACGAAACACGATCAGCATCTTCAAAAGTCTGGAGTTCCGCATCAAATAGACAAGAATCCACTTCATCGCGCAGCATCACGGAGGAACGTGCTCAAAAACAGAGAATTGAGTGTATCCGTGATGACAATGCTGAGATTGATCGTGAAGTGGAGAAAAAGCACCAAGAAACCAAGGCAAAATCGTCTGAGATCACAGAGAAGTTGCATGAGATATCGCAGCGCGACCATGAAACCAATCAACAGCAAATATTCAAATCAGACACAACGGTCAGAGATGATTATGCACCCAGTGAGGCATCTCAATTCTCACCTCAATCCAACAAGACCTTCGAGATGTTCAATGAGGACTTTACGGAGAGGCATGAGGACATCACACAGCAGACATCTGAGAGTGTTGTGATCAAAAAACAAGATCACATGAGCAAGAGAGTTAGTGTGGAAGTTGATGCTGCTCATGAAGCTTTTGCACGCTCACTCAGATCAATTTCCCCAGATCGTGGTAGCCCTGCAAAATCATCAAATTTCCGCACAAGTTCCACATCCATTCGGAGCACCGACAGAGCCCAATCCCGACGAAGTCCATCCCGTGACAGTGATATTAGTCGCATTAGCTCAAACACTGTGACAAAGAGCAAGAGTGATCTCACAACTCATGATTATCAGAGGTCAACCATCAGCTCTGAAAGACGTCAGGCACGAGGATCAACACCCAAACGACCATCTCCTGTGTCAGAGACAACAGAAACCGAACCAGTTGATCGTGTTCCGGTGAAAGAGACCTCTCCAGTGAGAAGACCAACTCAAGCCAAGATCAAAGAGACAAAATCACCAGAAAAACCTTCTAGGACTCCAGAAAGGATGCCAACAAAAGATTTTGAAACAGACTCAGCCCGATCAACTTCCCCCACAAGTACAGTCAGTGATCTTGTGTACCATCAGGGAAGAAAGATCATCACAGATTTGGACACCGAAGAGATCACTGAAACCTTCAGAACTGAGAGAGCTAATGAAGTGAAGAAGACAACACAGGAATTCATTAACAATGAATCAACAATTAAAATTGAAGAAGGATATGGAGATGAAAATGTCCAGGAGAAAATCCCCAAAACCCCTACAGCACAGCCAAGAAAGAATTCCATCAAGAAGACAAATGAGGAAGTCACTGAAACTGTTGATTCTGTCGAAGAGACATCTGAAGAAATTGTGAAGAGACACAAATTGTCCAGAAGTGAAACTTATGAAGAACGATGCCGAAAAATCCTGGGAATGTCTGAGACATCAGAAATTCAGGATAGAGATGAAGAAAATCTGACCAATATTTCAACCACTGTAGAGACGCAAGAGAAAACAACATCCCAGTCAAAGGATACTGTAGATTTCCTGGCCAATGAGATCAATGTGGAGACAGCAAATAAATCCAGGACTAAAACTTCCAATGAAACTCCTAGGAAAATTTCTTCTCCATCCAAGAAGACACCAACAAGTAGTCCTGAAAGGAAGCCATCCTTCAAAGCTTCTGAAGTTGGAAATGTTCCTCGGGAGTCCAAACCTCAGGATAAGAGCCCAGAAAGGAAACCATCCTTCAAAGCGAACGATACTGGAAACATTCCTCGGGATTCCAAATCTCAGGATAAAAGCCCAGAAAGGAAGCCATCCTTCAAAGGTTCTGAAGTTGGAAATGTTCCTCGGGAGTCCAAACCTCAGGATAAGAGCTCAGAAAGGAAACCATCATCCAAAGTGACAGATACTGGAAACATTCCTCAGGATTCCAAACCTCAGGACAAAAGCCCAGAAAGGAAGCCATCTTTCAAGATTACAGAAACTGTAGAAGTGAAGACGAGTTTGACTAAAGACAAGGAAATTCTTAAAGAATCTAAGCTTCAGGATAAGAGTCCTGAAAGAAAACCATCTTCCAAAGCAACAGAACCTGGAAATATTCCCAGAGATTCCAAGCCTCAAGACAAAAGCCCAGAAAGGAAGCCATCTTTCAAAGGAACAGACTCCAAAAATTCCCCAAAGGATTCAAAGCCTCAGGACAAGAGTCCAGAAAGGAAACCATCCTACAAAATGACAGAAACTGTGGAAGTAAAGACAAGTTTGATGAAAGACAAAGATGTCCCTAAAGATTCCAAGCCTCAGGACAAAAGTCCAGAAAGAAAGCCATCAGTTGGAGATCGTGGCAGTAAGAAAGCACCGGTAAAATCTGAACCAGTGCGTAAATCGAGTAAGAATGAGATTAAGAGGGAATCAATGACAGAAATCTCAACTCAATCCTCCAGAACTGTGATTAAGAAGGAATTGAAAGAGGATGAGAAGGAAATAAAGTCTTCTACAACAATTATCACAAGCAAAGATGCTCCGGAGAGGAAGACATTGGGTGAGAGAAAGAAGTCTACTGGGTTGGAAAAGAGTCCGGACCGAAAGCACGTATCAACAGCTAAGATAACAATTTCTCCGGTGGCTTCCAAGACAAAGGCCAAAGATGAGAAATCTTCAACAAAGAAACCCAAGAAAATCACTCACAGTGACTACTCATCCGAGGCTGAGGATTCAGAGAAAGAACTTCCTGTTCCCGACCGAGCAGTAACCAAGATAACAGAAAAGACAACAACAACTTCATCCAGACGCATCAATAAACTCCCTGTTGTGGAACGCAAGGAATCAGCTCCGGTGTACAGCAGTCGCCAGGAGAAGGAATCTGTCCATAAGATGGCAAGATCAACAAGTGAAAATACTTTTAGATCATCTGCACGAAAGCGCTCAAAGCCTGATATTCCGGAAATTACAGCACGAAAGTCACCAGAAAAGACAACAAAGCCTGACTCCAAACGACCAACAAAATGTATTACGACGAAAACGATCAATCTCACAGCAACCAATCATACCGAAACGACAAAAACGAGTGAAGATGTTGATGTTATTGTTGATATTCAGCAAGCAAAATCATCCCGAGAACCTACACCCAATCGCATCATTCCTGTTCCTGTATCTCCAGAAGAAGATACAGGAAAACCACGGTATCCGGATGCTGTTCATGAACCTGATGACGAAAGACGTCAGCCTAAAATCAAAAACATTCCAATTTACGAGGAAGAAACCAGTGACTACATTGGATGCAGTATTACCGAAGTGCCTGAAGATGACACTATGCTATCAGTAACTGAGAAAGTTAGTCTCTTTACAAGTCTCAAGGAGACTTCCAACTATGAGAAAACCAAGGAATTTGTAAAGGAATCCTCCGTAGATGTCGATGAAGAGCTCAAGAATGATGAATGCCTCCTAAGTGTATCTGATAAGGTCAATAAATTCATCTCAACAGCTGAAGAAGTGAAGAAGATCAAGACATCTACCCCCTTCTCACCAGATCGCGATCGAGATGATTCTGTTCTCGTTGATGAGGATTGTCTCCTCAGTGTCACAGACAAGGTGACAAAGTTCATTTCAACAGCCGAAGATGTGAAGAAACCCAAAGTTTCTGCTCCCTTCAAACCACAATCTCGCCCAGAAAATGGGGATGTAATCACTGATGAAAGTCAACTCAGTGTCACTGAGAAAGTCACAAAGTTCAAGACAAGAGCTGAAAAACTTGCCGAATCCACTCCTCAGAGATCCCCTGAACTTGTTGCAAAAATTGACAAGCAGGTATCCCGGTCAAAGGCACCGGCATTTGATAAGCTGTCCGAGGAGGAATTTGGTGATCTTGAGGAAGACAGGGTATCTAGTCAAACTAGGAGGAGCAGTGTCAAAGATCGCTATACTCCTAAGGAAAAACCCACAGTTACAAGTACTTCCCCAATCCTCAGAAGCACAGAGATTGTGAAGAAGGCAAAGGCTGTTTTTGAGCAGAACAAGTCACCAGCTTCCAAGTCTAGAGACATCCTTTCGCGTCCTTCCGTCTTCGAGGGAAAGAAGTCCACAAAGCTCTCAGATATTGGAGTAAAGGGGAAGAAAACCGAAGTTGAATCTACCCCAGAAACAACACCAAAATCCGAAGGATTCTTCCTCACAGAACCCCACAATCGAGACACCCCTCGAGAACTCGATAGGGCCTTCCAGAACTCTATTGAAAAGTCCCCAAGTGATTCTATTCCATCCTACCTGAAGGATGCTGTGGCTTCCAGAAAACACATATTCGAGAAGAAAATCTCGTCATCTCGTCTGGAAACAGAGAAAATCCGAAGGAAATCCCAAGAAAATGTTGAGCGGAAAATCTCAAAGGTCACAGATGACATTGAACCTGTCGTTGAGGAGCTTTGTGTGAAAAAAGTCGCTTATCAAACCCATCCTTCTGAACCACAAGAAATCACACCCAAAGATTCTGTTGGTGCTAAGAGGAGTCTCTTTGAGAAGAAAGACTCTGTTCCATCGTACATGAGTCATACAGTGAGTTCCCTTGAACACATGAACAACATCCGAAAGGATTCAATTGACATTAACAAAAGTAACTTGAGGAAGGCTTCAATGGAAAAGAAAGAGGAAGAAGAATTTGATGGAAATCCCAGAAGTACTGTAAAATTCGGTGTGGCCCTCAAGAGAACCGATTCAGAGACTTCTCAATCACGACGAAAGTCCAGTTGCCCGGAAATTCCTCATATTGAAGAAATATTTGAACTAGAACTCTTGGAAAGAATGGTAAGAATTTTTCTCAGTAGGGTAAATTAAGCTAATTCAAAACCTACTCCAAATGGAGATTTTTCGCTACTCCAAAAGGAAACATCACTGTTTTCATGATAAATACAGTACTAAATTATTATATCTATATATTTTCTATACCACAGTTTCATTATTTAGTTAATTTTGCTCCAAATAAAGCGAAAATCCAGTCATATTCACAAATTTTAATTTGTTAATTTCTCAGAAAAATTAAAAGTGTACCTTTTCACCATTGAATTTTTCATCGATCGACCATGTTTTCCAATGAAAAACACAATAAGTTGACTGTTGTTTGTTTTGTTTGACATTTATATCGTACTTCTGTCTAATTTTAGTTAAATTAAGTGCTAATCTTTATTGTTAACGGTACGTGAAGTTTTCAAATGAAATAATTACCTATTTCGTGAACAAAAAGGTTTTTTTTTGAAGTGTCTGCAAATGCTTCAATAGGAAACCCTGGAAATATGATTTTTTTTTTAGAGATTTTCTTATTGTTTTAGATGGGAAAGGAGAAAAGACCAGGAATAAAAACAAATCCTGCACTCAAGAGCAACTCAACAAGGTTTTGGAAGCCTTTCGTCGCGGTTTCAGTTACACAGTTTGTTTCCATTTAGAAACTTTCCCTTGTCTCCATTTGGATTAATTTGTTTCCAATTGAAGCATTTTACACTTGCGTATTTTTCTTGTATTTAAGAAGTTTTCAAATTATATCTAAAGAATTTTCACTAAACAGTAACATTCTAGAAGAGTCAAGGACCAAATTTATGTAACTCTCTTCAGAAAAAATATGAACTTAATGTATTGAATCTTCTGCCAAAGTTAAAGCATCTGGAAATGGTTTTGAATTAGGACATTTACCGTAATCTTTAGTTAAGACAACTAATCAAATCACCTTTTCTTTTACGTAGCTGGAGACTGTTGTTGGATATGAGCAAAGGAGAAGAATTCGTGCACAAATTCGCCTGGTTAAAAAGCAACTAGAGAGTCAATCGACTGAAACGACTTCCAATCGAAAAACTAGTCCTACGAGAAAACTCTCACCCCGGAAAATCAGTGGAAAGCCAGTAGAAGCTCCTGAACATGCCCAATTGAACGGACACAAGAGCGAAAGTGAAACCATTGAAATTTTGGAGAAACACATTTCTCGGAGTCCAAGTCCACCAAAATCTCTACCCAATCTTCGGCAGATGCGTCAGATGGCACCTGAACCCAAGGATGATAAACCCATCTGGGCCACCAAAAACATCCTCAAAAAGGCATCAGAAACCAATCGTACATACACAAGTCGAAGAGTTGTTAGTGATAGTAAGAGTCAACGAATTAAAACTGAAACAATAGCTGAGCCAAAATCCATCGATTCGGTAACATCAAGCTACGGAATTGGACCTACAGATGACAATGGACAGCCCCTGTTTGGTCTGAGAGCACTGAAGAAGAAGACTCCATCGTCGAATGATTCCACGACAAAAGGTATTTAAAAATTAGTGATAAAAGTCCAGATAAGCTTATGGTAACTCAGATTCTTTATAGGCAATCTCTACAGAAGGCCAAAAGCAGAAATTTCATTGAACTCGGTTAATAAACGTTAGAGTCTGGTCAATTTAAGTATAGGGGTCAATTCAGAGATTCAGCTGATTACTGATTATACATTTATAAATCTGAATTCCAATTCAGACATTCCAGCTGATTTCTGATTACTGATTTAGCTGATTAAAAAAGGGAAAAAAATAAATGATCAGTAAAAAGTCAAAAGTGATCAGCAAAAAATTAAATTTGATCAGCAAATAATTCGAAATAATCAGTAAAAATTTTCAATTTTGTCAATAAAAAGTAAAATTTTATCAGTAAAAAGTTAAATTTGGTCTGTAAAAAGTTAAATTTGGTCAGTAAAATCTTCGAATTGATCAGTAGATATATTCGAGTTGATCAGTAAAAAATTAAAAAGTAATCAGTAAAAAATAAAAATGGTCAGTAAAAAGAAAATATTGTCAGTAAAAAATGAAAAATTAACAGTAAAAATATTCCAGTTGATCAGCAAAAAATTAAAAATGAGCAGCAAAAAAATTAAAAATGCAGTAAAAAATTAAAAATGAGCAGCAAAAAAATTAAAAATGCAGTAAAAAATTAAAAATGAGCAGCAAAAAAAAATAAAAATGCAGTAAAAAATTAAAAATGAGCAGTAAAAAATAAAAAGTGGTCAGCAAAAAATTAAAAATGATCAGTAGAAATATTTGTATTGATCAGTGAAAAATTAAAAAGTTTTTATTTTCTACGGCTCACTTTTAATTTTTTGCTCACCATTTTTTTATTTTTTATTGCTCTTTTTTTAATTTTTTGCTGACCAATTTTTATTTATCACTGATCACTTTGTATTTTTTACTGACCAGTTTTTTTTATTTTTTACTGCTCATTTTTAATTCTTTGCTGACCACTTTTTATTTTTGATTGACCAATTTTTATTTTTTTACTGCTGATTTTTAATTTTTTGCTGATCACTTTTTTATTTCTCACTGATCAACACGAATATTCCTACTGTTCATTTTTAATCTTTTGCTGACCGCTTTTTATTTTTTTTCTCCTCATTTTTAATTTTTTACTGCTGTTTTAAAATTTTTTACTGATAATTTTTAATTTTTTACTGACCAAATTGAATATTTTTACTGCTCATTTTTAATTTGTTGCTGACCACTTCTTATTTTTTACTGATCACTTTTATTTTATACTGATCATCTTTTACTTTTTACTGATCATGTTTTATTTTTTACTGACCACTTTTTATTTTTTACTGATCGTGTTTCATTTTTTGCTGACTACTTTTCGTTTTTAACTGACTGCTTTTAATAAAGTACTGCTCCTTTTTAATTTTTTACTGCCCTTTTTTAACTTTTTACTGCCCCTTTTTTATTTTTTATTGACCATTTTTTTTACTTTTCGAATTTTTTACTGCCCTTTTTTAACTTTTTACTGCTCGTTTATTCAATGCCATTAAAAAAAGTCTACAAAAAGCTCCTAGGCTGTTTTCGTATTCAGACACATCTGTCTAATCAGCAAAATACTGATTAGCCGCTGATTTATTCTCGACCACCTCTCGCGGTGGCCGATAAACTGATTTAAGTTAATCTGACATTTATGAAAATGTATTAATAGTGAACCGTATCATATTTTTCATGTGATTTCCTTTAAAAAAAAATATCTAAAGTGCTTGTATTTTTTATTATCTTTACTTTTCTGTCGTTTTTTTTATTCTTTAAACAATATTTTGTGGCAATCTGCAAAGGACCACCGAAAAAAAAGTGTTAAATTTATGAGGAAAAAAAGTTAATCGCACCCCCGTTTTATTATCAGTGTACGGAGGGAACACTGAAAGAAATCCGAAAAAGTTAAAATAACATTCCGGAAATGTTAATTTTACCCTGCAGTATTGATCCGAAATCGGTGTAAATATTACCCTTTTTAGGTGTATTGGGGGTAAAAGTTACCCTTTTTCATGTTAATTTTACCCTTAAAAAGGTGTAAAATTAACATTAAAAAATGTTGATATATTTTTACATCTAAAAAGTGTTAAACTTATGAGGAAAAAAAGTTAATCGCACCCTCTTTTTTTTCTCAGTGAATGGATCAGATGTGACCATGTAATTTCGCCAACTCGATATTTAACTTTTGCCAAAAATCGCTTGTCGATATTTCTTTTCGTTCTCCGGCCAGAAGCTTTTGGTATGAACTGAAATTATAAAAAATCTCAGCTAGGATGCAGAACTGTTTAACCTTTGACCTTGAAACTCGTTGGAAGGAATGACCCAACACTGAGAAAAATCCGAAAAAGTTAAAATAGCATTCCCGAAATGTTAATTTTACCCTGCATTATTGATCCGAAATCGGTGTAATTATTACACTTTTAGGTGTATTAGGGGTTAAAGTTACCCTTTTTCATGTTAATTTTACACTTAGAAAGGTGTAAAATTAACATAAAAAAATATTGATACATTTTTACACCTGAAAAATGTTAAAATTATGAGGAAAAAAAGTTAATCGTACCCCCATTTTGTTCTCTCAGTGAACGTAATTTTCAACTCACTTTCATTCAAATCTAAAATTCCTTTGTCTTTTTTCAGTATCCGGAAGCATTATCAAAGAGTCCTATCACTCTATCAATGGAACAGAACCTGTCGGTCATCGCAGTGTCACCCTCTATTCATCAGATCCTGCAGATTTTGAGCAAATTGGGGAAAAAGTGGACAGAAAGACACCCTCACAGATCCGCGATAAACTTCTCGAGAGTGAACAATCCCGGAAGATTCTGAGTGTGACAAAAACTCAAAAAATAGGAGAAACTCAGACAGAAACATCACCCAAAGTTGTCCGGCGAGGTTCCGTTAAGGAGCTCAGTGAGAAATTTATCCAGAAAGAAGCTGCCATCACGGACAAATCTACCACACAGAGTTACCCAAAAGCTGGTCTTATTCTCCGTACACAGACCAGCCGGGAAGATCGTCGTGACTCCGACAGTAAATCCGTAATAAAATCACCCGAGAAGCAGCAGGGGAAGGTTGTAGTAACCAAGTCACAAACAGTAACTGGTGATAATGGGGGATTTAAAACAACTATGACAACGACAACAAAGGAATCTCGATCATTTCTCAATAGTGCCAGCAGCAAAGTCACGGACGTTCAGGATGTCCTCGATCGAATGAGAAATGCCGACAATGGTCAGTTCATTGAAAACACCAAAGAAAAAAAACTTTCCAAACATCCAAAGAGCTCTAAAATCAACTTTTAAAATTTCAGTGGAAGAAGCCGAAGATACCGCTGATGATAGAGAAGCCAGAGCCCTCCTGAATAAATTTATAGGAGCTAGTGTCCTCATGGCTGGAATGGAATCAATGATGCCACAGCAAATGAATAAAATCGTTGGATCACCCGTGGGAAAGCAGCAGGTCAGATATTGACACATTTTACATGTTTTTTTTTGTAATCTAAATTTTGTCAGAAAAAAATAACTTGCCATTCCCAAGGGAAGGTTAGGGAGACTTATCGGAGAAAACTCTTGAGAGAAATCCCCTGTGAAGGATTTCCGTCTTCACATCAGCAAGAGTTAATAAACTCAATTGCTTTCCCATTAGACAAGATCACCATAATTTTCTCTCAAGGGGTTTGCCATTTTCCAATTGATGTACATAATTCTAATATTAATCGTAATTTCTTAAAAAGTCATAAACTTTAAAATATATTATATCTAAAAATAAGACATTGAAACATTCTGCAAAGTAGTCCAATGAAATAATTAAATATCTCTTAAAAGGAAGAGTGATTTATCTAAGACACTATTCTTGTTTTATTCATCCTTAAAACAGAATATCATTCGAAAAAGATTATACTTATAAAGTATAGTTTTGTTTGAAAGTTTGCTTGAAATCAAATTCGCGAATGTAATTAAATTGCAGTCTAACTAATTACAGTTTGCATATTATAAACCTTATTATGCTTTCCCGTATACAAGAGAGGAATGTGTCTTGGATTAAAATGGTGTATTGCATGAGATTATTATTTTCCATAGCAAAATTTCCAGTTTGTTAAATAAGAAAAAGAGTTAATATTTTAACTCTTTTAAGGACGATTGGTTCAACGGTTATCTATAAATAAGTTTTTTCTGAATATCTAAAGTTATTTTTCTCTAATGTTTACGTAATCGCAAAGTAGAAAGTTGCGGGAATCTAGGATATTTTTTGCAAATCTCCAACTCCTCAAACTATTTGCTCTATAGTTTATCATTTATCATTTATCAAAAATCATTTAAACTCAAAAGTGAGTATAATTTTTAAATTTTCAGATTGATAAATTGAATTTTATATTTTTTTCTATATAATATCCAATTTTTTAAAGCTATTGCGTAATAGCCTTTTGTGAAAAAAATCACAATACTAATACATAATATTTTTCATTAGAATGAAAATTATCATTCATTGGTTTTGTTAGAATAAAGATAGCCTTAAATTCTTGGGCTATTTTTGTCTCTATCGTCTATGTATGTTAAAAAAATCTATTGAATCCAATTAGTAATTTAACTGCATTGTAGGTTCAAGGCTTATCATAAGAGCTGTAGATAATGAAAATGTACGTTTTTTCTAACCAAAGTAATTAAAATTATATAATTCGAACCAAGGATATAAATTTAGAAAAACAAAAACACTTTAAATAAATATAGAAAGAAATTTAGGCTGTGGTAGCAATGAATAGATTTCAGATTTGAGATCCTTAAAAGATATTCTAATATAATATTATCACTTTTGTCAATTACAGTGACAAAAGGTTATTTTTTGAACAATATTATCGTGTCAGTGTCAATATTTGCAAGAGTAAATTCTGCTCAAATTTTATTCACCAATTTGATGATTCTGACCTCCTTTACCGTTATCAAAAGCTTATGATGTTTTTTTGCGATCACATTGATCCTTCTTCGGTTCCTTAAAACTTATTTGCCCTTTTCACAACGTAAATGCGTGAATCGTCACATAGAACAATTTCATTGCAACTTTTTTGTTCGTTCAAAATTCATATGAAATTGTTCTAAGTACAGCGTCGCAGCGATATAGAACAATTTCACAGAATAATTTAGTGAATTCATGCACATAGAACAATTTCATTTCATTTAATCATATTAGAAAAACAAATGGTTTTCGGGGAAAATTTTATGCATTTTCCGATAGTATTGGATTAATATAGTACCACTATGGCAATAACTCAAAATCGACCAAAATGTGAGTTAGAACACTTGCATTTTGAGGAGACGATATTTTTACACCAAAAAGGTGTTAAAATTATGAGGAAAAAAAGTTAATCGCAGCCCCGTTTTTTTCTCAATGATGGACTAATTTTTAAATAATCTAAATTTGAACTTTGAGATTTTTTCACTATTTTAGATGCGTGAGAAGAAAAGAAGACCATGAAGAAGTCCTATTCTCAAGAGTACTTCCTCTTTCAAATATAGATTCTCTCCACAATTGCCCAATTTTACCCTAAATACTGAATATCCGCACGGCTTTGGATTCAGTTTTTGAGATTCTAGAAGATTTTTATCAATTTCCAATCTTAAAAAAATATAAAACAATAATCTATGAATATTATTTTAAGATTTTGGGTAAATTGGGATTTAAAAAATTCGGAAGGGAAGATCTGGCTTGCAATGTACAGTGCCCGCTTTGTAATACGGATGATTGGGAGACAATGTGACAGATGTCCGCTTAGTAATCCGGATCAATTTTGTGAATTTGTTCAACGTCTCGCTAATATAATACAAGTTTTTTTTTGTAGAATTTGAATAAAAAATTTAAAAAGCATTAAAAAGACATAATTAGAGAATTCTATGCTATTATACAGTAGACTCTCTCAAATTCGAGCATATGGGGCCGAAATGTCAGCCGAATTAGACAGAAATTCGGGCGACAAACTTTTTGAAATGCAACAATTTTTTATTCATGTGCATATAGATATTGAGTTTACACACTCATATATAACGTAAATTGCATAAAAATCCCTCAATAATGCAAAATCACATCAAAACTAAGACAAAACATGCCAAATTTGAGCATATTTAATTCATTTGATAATCATAATCAAATTTGAAAAATGACAACAAACTTTTTTCAAATGTAACCGCTGCCCGAATTAAAAAGTAGCCCGATCTTAAAAGAGCCGAATTAGCGAGAATCTACTGTACTTCATTTATTAAACAAAAACATCACAGGATAATTCATCTTCATTGCTGAACACTCATGCATACATAACCTCAAAATTATTTCAAATGTAACCGTCGATAACTCGTCTGGATTAGAGAGCGGGCACTGTATAAATTAATTTGTACTGAACAATGAAACTGTACAAAAAGTCGTTTTAACAATGTCAAAATTTAATCCAGCGACTTTTATCTGTTCCGTATTTTGAATATAGTTGAAGTCAGGGGCATGACGTTTCTTGTGTTTCCCATATGTTTTTAGCGAGCCAAAAAAACTTTTGAGCTTATTAGCTATTTTCTGTCATTTTAGAATGATTTAGGAAATAATACAAATACAAAATAAAAGCCAATTTAAAATAGAATAGGCAACCGAAAACCCCAAATTGGCAACCTACGTAGTTTTGGAGATATCTCGTGAAATGTGTACGAAAACAGGAAAAAATTTACAATGAAACTGGTCGCGTTTTTCAGAGCTAATGTCACCCCCCTGGTTGAAGTATACCTGGAGTTTCTTTTTAGTCTTTTATCCTACAATTCGGTTTCTCAGAGCAAGAGTGGTCTATTTTAATAAGGAAATGCATAGACAATAGCCTTCTTTAGCGCTGAGTGTCTTAATTTAAATTTTACCATAAACGACAATATTTTTGTACATCAATCAGTGCAATGGGATACCCCTGAAAAATTCTCAATGTTCTCGATCATCATCCTCGTGGGAGAAGAAAGAGAATGTTGTCTTGGTTCTAGGTCAAGTAAAACACTCTCTCTAGAGATGATCGTAAATAAAATTTGCGCAGTTTTAGTATCCAAAAGGAGACAGAGGCACATTATATACAACGACCCCATGATTTATGACAATTTAATTGTCACAGAATTTTCCTCCTTTTTAGGTGTCAGAGCCACGAATATTCACTAATCCTCAAAGAAAATCCAAACACACCACATGGGATTTCTCATTTTCACAAATATAGGAAACAATGAACCAGAAAAACCACGTGTCTCGCAAATACACAAAGAGCACATTTTCTCTCTGCTCGCATTTTGTCCAAATCACACGATCAGGCAATTTTAAAGAGAATATTTTGTGGTTAAAATTGGTTAGAGAAATTTATGCTATTTTCTTTTTTTCATACAGGCACTTTTCCACAAATTCTCCTTCGTACAGACATTTCCAATCGAATGAAAACTATAAATACATTTTTTGGGGGGGAGGGAAGGGAGAGATTTTCGCAATGTTCCTTCATAAAATTTGCTTACACCATGGAGGAGGCTGTACAAGAGATCGAATATTGATAGAAAGAAAATAAATAATATATAGGAGTGCGAGTGAGATAAAAACACCCATGAAGCCCATTGACGTCGAGAAAGTTAATTATACTATACATACTGAAATATATTCTCAAATGGATTATTCCTTGGAAAAAGAACCACTAAGAAAAAAAAGCGTATTCTGGGAAAACAGCTGAAAAAATCTAGTTTGGTAATCATTGAATGTGATGATCGTGGATAAGAAAAGAAAAATTACAAAAAAAAAATCGAATACAAATAAATTCAAACATGATCTATTTTTCTCCACAAACACTCATACACAGATAAAGGTTAAAATAAAATATCGAGGGATTTTCTTTTGTGTATGAGAAAAAAAAGAAGTTTTTCTCAAGATATAAAGAAAGAAAATTGCAAATGACGATGGTTCTATCGAGTAAAAAACTCTCATCTACTGTACAGAAAATTTGATTCATTGCTCGAATTTTAAATATACTGACTGAATATAGTCTACCAATAGTTGAGATTTTTAGATTAAGAGTTAGGTTATTTTCTAGTTTTTGAAGCTGAAGAATACAAAAAATTATAGATCTTCATTATTTTGGTCTGACTAACATCAGACATTTTGAGTCAAATCGTTTCAGATATCAACCTGCTTCCAGAAGCGACCCCCCTCCTTACTAATAAGGCCTTTACTTTTTAAATGAGCCTTAAATAAACCTACTTAAATCTTTGAATTAAATAATTAAAAATAAAAATAATTATATTTTGAAATACATTATAAACCATTTTTCTTACAAATGATATCCCTTTAAACTAACATAATTAATCAAAATTTAGGCATTATGGCTCCGGCACACCTTTTCGATCAGGAAAATTTCATGAAATAGAAATTCGAAACCTTTTCTTTCTCACATGTTTTGCATATGACTATCTCATTCTTTCGCATACCAAATTCTCTTGAGCTAAATTGAATTTGGAGTGATGTTTAAGAGAAGAAGAAGAGTGCGAGAGAATGAGATAGACATATGCAAAACATGTGAGAAAGAAAAGGTTTCGATTTTCTACTTCATGAAATTTTCTTGATCTAAAAGGTGTGCCAGAGCCATTAAAGAGTGTTTTCAGATTGAATTTGATCTAAAGAAATTAAATAGCACTTGGGGTAAAAAGTTGCAAAATTCTATATTAAGTACGTTACACTCCAAACGTCCTGCCTGTATTTTTAGAACTTCCAAAACAACTTTTAGAAAATGATCTAAAAACGTAAATAAAATACATTTTCTTTTTAAATAGAAAATGAAAATGGTTTGAATTTGAAAAATTGCCTTTGGCAAAGTCTTTAAAAACAGTAAAGTTTCTTCAAATGCTTCTACAAGTACTGATTATAAATCTCTCAGGTCTTTTGCGAGCTCATTAAAAGAAATAAAGTACTGTAAAAACATATTATGGAACATTGTGCCACTTTTTGAAGTTTTTCTTGAATATTTTCCAAGTTAATTGAGATAACTGAATGTGATTTTTATCCAGCATAACTACACATCTCTGAATTGCAGCCTAATGGTGGTAAAAAATTTCTTGGATAAGGAGAAAAATTCTCTTGTAGGGGAAAGCGCGCTACCTTCAGACGATTTAAGCTTCGAACAATTCATTTTTTTAATGTAATAGGGTAAGGGCTCATAATTTGGTCCAGTCTGCTTATAAGCATCGATATTGCAAGTTTGAAGTGCGATATTTTCAATACTACAGTAGACTCTTCGATATCCGGCTGACTGGGGGACAAATGACATTTAGGTTTTTTGAATGATCAACGGTTTTTCTATTTTGTGCAGTGTGAATTTATTTTCTGTCTGACAAAGAACAAGAGAATTTTCTTCATGGTGTGCTTATGTTTCATTTTTTATCACAATTATGTATTAAAAACTTCGATACAATGTTAATAATACTTTAATTCACTCTGGACAAACTTCATGTTTAGTGAAAATAATTTTGAATATATCAACCGCCAGTGTTTGGCAGCTGTCACCCGGATATCGAAGTGCTGGATATCGAAGAGTCTACTGTAATTGACTTTTTTTGTTACTCTCTTTTCAGAAGAGTTGTTTAGAAGCTTGTCAAGCTATTTATCGTCTTATTTTTACTAAAATTAGTTTTAATACGTTTAAAAATAAATTGATATGTAGAGGTGAATTTGACTCTTATTTTGGACAACTTGGTTATTAATTTGGACAACTTGGCTGTAAAAAAAGCGAAGAAACATTGTTAGTACTTCACCACAGCTAAATAAGAACTAAAATAAACACAAAGTTCTTTCATATTTCTCGTGAGCAATTGCTCACACTGAATTTTCAACTAAGCAATTTCAACCCAGATCATATTCAAAATTTGACGTATTTAGTATTAAAAGCTTTCAAAAAGAACATATATTTTAAATGAATTTAGCCCATTATAACATGATATTTTAATAGCTAGTTCAATGCCTTAAATTTCCAGAAAAGAGCTATGGGTGAAATCCATGAGGAACATAGAAAAAAATTGAATTGTCTGAAGCTTGACTCGTCCGAAAGTAGCGCGCTTTCCCATAGATGGAAACTTCAAATTCTCTCAAAAATGCAATTTGAAGAATCTATGTGAATTCAGATAGATTTCGTCATCTGAAGTCTAATATTCATTTAAAAAAAAAAATCATAGTGTTCACAACTAGGGGAGACTGGGGCAAAATTTGTCAAAAAGAAAAATTCAATATTCACTATTTTTTAAAATAAAAGAGACTGAAGCTTGAAAGTTTTTTTTTTATAGATAACCTTCATGAACCTTCTTAAACTTACAAAGTTTCAAGGGATTCGAGGAAGGATTATGTAAATAAAAAATAATGAAATTTTGAGCCCTATTTTTGGAATATTTGGCTTACAGAAAATCTCAATATTGATTAGTTCAATTTAAGTACATTTCTCGTTAAGATAGAGTAAAATTATCTTCGACAAAGTTGTAGAGGAATAAATTTCCTATAAAAATATGTCTATTTGATATTTTTAACATTTGCGAGAGTAAAACGTCACAAATTATCCGAAGACTGCCAAAATTTGCCCCAGCAATTTTGAGAATCTCCACAAAATCGACTTTTAGAAAATTATTCGAAAATCACATTTCTTTCGAGAAAGAGGAAAATAGTCTTCTGCAATGTTGTAGAGCAGTAAATTTCCTATAAAAATATGCTCATTATAAAACGTTTAATTTTTCTCAGAGCTCGTGAAAGAATTAAATATGCGTTTTGACAAGTTTAGCACCAATATCCCCTATAGATCATAAAATGAACGCTGCTAGTTAATAGCTCCTTCCAAAATATTGAAGATTTTTTTTGCCAAAAGTTCTTTCGTTAACCTTATTGATTTTTTAGAGGTCCAATTTGTATTAGTTTTTGCCAATATAAGAATGTCGTAAAGTTTTCTACTTTGCTTCATTTACCGATTCATAATCGGTTTAAACCGGTTTATGAATTATCAAAAAAATTATCTAAAATGGGACTAACAAAATTGGATTTAAAATTAAAATTAGTTGTCTGATCATAACTGGTTCATAACCAAATAAAATCGTCTCGAACTTGCTAGACCTTTCCAATGAAAATACACGGCTATCTACTTCAATCTAGCTCTAGTATCTTCCTCTGCACCTTCAAAATCAGTTTCTAAACATGCGTAAAAAATGAACTGTTCATAATAACTAATATCAAATGATACACGGCGTTCCGCATTGAGTGACAACGAATTGAATAATTTTCATATGTTTTGCCTACTTTTCAGAGTTAATCTATAAAATAATTTTTGAAATGCCCTTCCACAAAAAATACTTCGAAAAATTGTTCGTAAATATTTGTAAATCCCTACTGGGGACTTACGAGAAGCTCTTAAATCCAATGGTAAAGCTAAATTTCATTATTATAAGGCTCATATTTTAAAATAGGAAAAATCTCAATGTGGAAAGTGCTCCAAATCTAAAGTTCTCCGCTTCCCCCTATCAATTCAATTATTGTTTTTTCTTGATATTATTTAGACCAGGGGCATGACATTTCCTATGTGTCCCATAGGTTTCTAGCGTTCCGAAAAAACTTTTCAGTTTATTAGCTATTTTCTGTTATTGTAGAATGAATTAGCAAATAATACAAATACAAAATAAAAGCCAATTTAATATAGAATAGGCAACCAAAAACCTCAAATTGGCAATCTACGTAATTTTCAAGATATCTCTTGAAATGTCTACGAAAACAGGAAAAAAATTATACTAAAACTGATAGTATTTTTCAGGGCTAATGTCACGCCTCTGATTTAGACACTTTTCATGACTATGCAATTGTTTAAATTGTTTAACGATCTCTTCAAATTTTGAGAACTTTTCTTCAAAATGAAATATTTTGAAGAAAATCATGTCAAAATGCTCTACTTTGACGAAAATTTTTCACAATCTGTGAAAGTCATAATGAAATTTTCAAATTTGTAATAGATTGAGCATACTGCGAATTTTCCCATCTTTTTGTTTTTCCTTCATGATCTTCCTGACCAAAAGATAAACACACACTGATGGCTTTTTTGGCGCGCAAGCGTCTGGGAAAATTAGTGGATTACTCTCTCAATTTTCTCTCAATTTAATCTCCCATCCGCTAAAATTGACTTCTTATATACATCTACCGATCATTGGGATCGCGAGAGTATCTTGAGGCAAGACTCACAGTACAGTTTTGACTATCGAGTGAGGAAGACACCCAATTTGTCCCTCAAATTCAGTGTGTGTGATTTATATAGAGATTTTCCTGTTGGAAAACCTCCTCAATTTTCCCCGTTGCAGTTTTCTCTGTGTTTGTCAGTCCGCTCAGTGCCTTTTTTTTTAATATTTCAAATATTTATATAAATATCGCAAAATTTTGCGTTGATCTTTGAGCAAGTGACGTACAAGAGTTTTTCACGATTCGATTTTCCTCACAGATTGTGTGCTCATGGTCTTATGAACCACGAAAAAAGAAAAGTTCTCATCTTGTGAAGTGTATGAGATTTTGAGAGCGACTTACCTAAAATAGTCAACAAAGATTGTAACTTTTTAAATTTGTTCTTGTGCGAGGAGACAAGAAAGAAAAGTGTTTTTATATAGTTTTTCATCTTCAATCTACCACAAGTTAATTAAGTTTTTTACGTGAGAACAAAGAATTGTGATTTTTAACCAAAAAAAAACAGCCTTTCATGTGATTTTCTACGTTCTTCAGAAAAATCTGCCCAATTGCGTGATATCATTTTGTTCTCTTAATACGTCGTAAACAAATTTTATAAATTACTCAACTGTAGCCAACAAAGAAAGTAAGTTCAAGGTGAAAATATTTAATTAGAAAAAAATGCATTTTCATACTTGGTCGTGTGCAACTATTGCAGGAAAATATTTTTCCTCACAAATAAATATATATAATATCCGGCAATATTGGCCAAGAAACTTTGTGGGATTATATAATGTCTGTCCATTGCGCTTCTCGACGCATTTCTCTTGCCAAAAAGTGTGTGAAAATGCGGAAAATGTGCACAATACATTTTAATTTCCCCCCAAAGAGATGGGAAAATTTGATTTCAACAGATCCAACACGAAAAACACCTACGCGGTTATTTATTGAAGAGAAGAGTCTCTCCAACTAAACCACCTACTTCAATGGTATTATTACACAGTCTTTCGCGTCGACAAATCAACATTTGTGAGAACAAGAATTGAAGATAAAAATAAATATTGACGAAAAATTTGTTAGTCCAATCGTTTTGGTGCAATTTGGAAGTTGACAAAGTGCCCCTTTTTCGCGCACGCAGCAAATTAGCAAAAGTTAACATCACCAGACACTAAAGAAGAAGGCTAAAGAATAAGAAGAAAACCTCATGATGAGCATTTTGTGAAAATTCTCAGCATTCCAACTAAAAATATAATTGAATAGTGAAAGAGAGTGTTGAATTGTTCAACAAGAGAAACTGGATTAATGGTAAAATTTTGCAGTTAAAACCACAATCAATTTTCGTACTAAATTACTTCACCAGACATTTTTTTTTTATTTAACCTCTTCTGCGTGCAATGTTTTATGTTTATTTTCTATTTTAAAGAAAAAAAGAAATCATACTTCTCTGTGGGTTGTTTATAGAACCAGAAATTAAATTTAAATTGAAAATTTATAAAGTGCAAACAGAGCATGAGAAATTCATGGAGCAAACTTTTACAACAATCTCTATACACCAGAGTTAAAACATCATCCGAAAATAATAATAATCACAGTGTGAAGAGAGATGAAATCCTAATCTTACCCTCATCAGACAAATTGACCTAGAAATTTAAATTTATTACACATTTTTCTTCACACCATGTCTCTCTCATCAAATTAATTTCCTATTATTGCAAAATTAAAAAAAAAACTAAACTCTCATTTTTTTATTGACCTTTTATGTTGGCACGAGAGATGAGTAATAATGAAGAAGATGAAGAAAAATTACACTTGAAGATGTAATATATAAAACATTTTTGTTTAACATCGAAGAAAGTTATACTTTCGATTTCATTCTCAAAACCATCGACAAAAACAATTAGGTTGAAAATAAATCCTCTTGTACTTTTCACCACGATTCTGCAAATTATCCCAAAAATAGTTAATTCAATCATCTCAATTTTTATACAATTAATCTTAAGAGCAAAATCTCTCTCAAACACTTCTATGATGGTTAATTTACAAAAATAGCCCTCATTATATTGTTCTAAATTTATCCATAGAGAGTGCTTTTTAATAGCTTAATATTGACTTCATCGTGAAAAGCATCTATCAAAACAAAAATATTGGAATATTCCTGATTTCACTCGTCCCTGCATTTGGAATTGAGCTTTATCGTTGTTTATAGCGATGTCGTTTACTTTGTTGAGCTAAATTGAAGGTTCAGTTTCATTTAAAAAAAAAATATGACAAGAAAGCCCAATTTCAAAGCTGCGCCAATTCAAAAGTGCCCCACTTCCCCCTATATAATTTTTCAGACAAAGAGATCCGATATCGTTTCTAATATTTAAATTCACTTGTCTAAACAGTTATCAAATAAAACGTAACTTAAGTTTTTTATTCTAAAGTTTCTATCAGGGAGTTGCTTATCAACAATAAGGCGGCGATGGACGCTGACATACCCCAACTTACTGATCTTTCATTTCCTTTTATATCACGCCTATCTATGATTATTTTTAGTAGACTATTTTCCATATTTACTGTCAAGAGGATCAACAGTTTTCAAATAGAATATTAGACTTCTGAACATACTTTTAATTAATTTTAATTTTAATTAGGGTAAAGTGATATAATTTGGAATTAGTGTTACAAGATGGACAATTCGCCGGTACAAGTTAAACATGGCTTTTTTCTTGATAAATACAGTACAAAATTTGTTTTTAAGCACAATGAACCAAATTACAAAACTAAAGCATTAAAAATATACAAATAAAAATTAAGTACTAAATTTAAGACAAAAAGCCCTGTCCAAATTATACCATTATTGTCTAACTTGTACCACAGTCCAACTTGTACCACTTTTCCCTATAAACTTTCTCAGAGACCCAAACTAAAAGTGTTCTTTTGAACCTCATCTGGGTCTCTAAACTCTCCTCCACTCTTCTCAATGTACAGTTAAAAATAAAATAAATAAGAAAAATCCTTCACTCATTTGTAATGATGAGGTTTTATTGTGAAAGTTCCATTGATGTTCATTTTTTTCTTATATTGACTTGTAAAAAAGTAGGTTTTTGCTGCAACGGCTTATACAACTTAGATCGTCTTCAGACTAGAGGTTTAGCCCAGTTCCCGCGGGTCTCAAAACCTTAAACAGCAACCGATTTTGTTGATTTTTCAAAATGTTATTACATTTTGTCATTTGCCCTTAATAATCCAATCCTAAGTCAAAATTTTCAAGTCAAGAGAAGTTAGCCTTAGGTCTGAAGCCCGTTTTAGGAAGGAGGATTTCTACCGTTTGTCTCAGGGACATGACATTTCCTATGTTTCCCATATGTTTCTAGCGCGCCGAAAAAACTTTTGGGTTTATTAGCTGTTTTCTGTCAGTGTAGAATGAATTACCAAAAAATATAAATACAAAATAAAAGCCAACTTAATATTGAATAGGCAACCAAAAACCCAAAATTGGCAACCCACATAGTTTCAGAGATATCTCTTGAAATGTGTACGAAAACCGGAAAAAATTTACACTAAAATCGGTCGCATTTTTCAGAGCTAATGGTTTTTCTCTATAGGTTGGTCACACATGCTAAGACAGCGGTGAACGCAATAGAAAGAAATCACTTTTTTTCTGTAAACATGCAATTGTTAAGCATTTGTCGATGAATGAACGAACATCTTATTAATTTAACAAAAAAAAATCTACATTGTAAATATTTTTGGAGAGCGAATAAATAATAATAAAAATAACAATTTACCATCTGAATGAATCGTGTTTGTAAAACTTGTATACGGTAAAGTGATGATCAGTCTTTGAATATTACATTTTTTCTTTGTTTCTTCTATTCAATTTTTCGGATAAAATATAAATAAAAATAAAATAGGATTAATATTTAAGACAAGAATTGTTAAAATACATTTTTTGCTTTAGGAAAAAAACAAGAAAAAAGTGCAATATTCAAAGACTGACGAACGCTAATCAAATATAAGTTATTAAGAACGTAAATTCAGTAGAGATATTCTCTGTACTGAATTAGAAAAGTACCAATAAAAAGATCGTAAGAGTTCGTATTTTTCACAATCATTGTTCGTATCATAATTACTTGACGAGCATCTTTTGTTCTTTTACAAACATTTGATCATAAATGTTCGTAAGCACAGAAAAAATGATCGTAAAATTTTGTCATTTGCTTGTAAAGCTTTTTTTCAGACAAACAAGAATTTACGAACAAATATTTGTAAAAGAACAAAAAACGTTCATCAAGTGATCATGTTACGAACAATATTTTTGAAACATTACAAACTTTTACGAACGAACATTATGTAAGTTCCCAATAGTAATTCACAAACATTTACGAACTACTTATTTGTGTGCTATAAAATTGATTCAATAGTTCTCTAATATCAGTTTACTTAGTTCTCCGTATCCGTATCCTAGAACCGATCAAAAACCGTTTGTGGATGATTCGGATGATTATAAACTATGAGTATTATAATGTCCAAATCTAAGACATTTTTGATCAGAAAATCCAAGCCCTATATATTAGAATGTTATAAACCGGATTAATTATTCAGATTCTTTAAAAGAGATCAACACTTAAGTATATACTTCGGGAGAGACAACCATACGAAATTAAGGAAATAGAACACTTTGCAGAGAGAGTGCGATCAGTTGCATTCCAAACGATAAATTGGCAAGAACGCAATGGGAACAACACAGGAGAGCTTTTTTTTAACCAAAGTGCTATTTTACCTGTACAGAAGGTGAATTACATTAATGTGAAACGTTTATTTATTATTTTATTTAAAGAAACATTGAAAATTGGCTGATACGCTTTCAACTGTGATTCTATCATTATCACAGCTATTTTTCCTTTTTCTCTTCATTTTTTTTACTCTCGGTATTCTCAATTAAGCTCAATAAAGCAGTAAAGCTCCTGTGATGGATTTTCAAGGATCAGCCCTTGTGAAAAAAAAGCTCAAAACGCAAAGTAACCACATGATAACTAAAATATCACCGAAAACGGTTTGGAAGGAGAAAAGTCATGAAATTAGTGTGTATTTTTGTACAGAGACAGCACACACCATGTGTTAAAATTGATGGGAGAAAACATGTGAAGCCATCAGAGAGTGAGATTCATTTTTGCATGACAGAAAAACTTGGACGGAAAATCAGGAAAAGAGTAAAATGATCAATTGAAAAGGACAATGTTGAGCATTTTTTCTCATCGCTCTCTCTCTCCATTTAATAATAAAAAAGAAGCTTTTCTTATGAGACAAACAGGCCACACATAAATGATTCAATGAATGTGTTTCTTCTGAGAGAGCTTTTTTCAAATTTTGGCACATCTTGTCTCTCTCTCTTCGTTTCTCATAATACTGTTTAGTTTCACACGAACGGCCCTATTTTGGTCACGAGAGAGAATCTCGGCAGCATTTCTCAATATACAACAAGAAAATTCTTAAACTCACACACGAGAATTTTTCATCTTCACGAGATGCTCCTAATTTTGTCTCGCGTGAATTTTCAATCTTAATAGCCAATTGATTGCTTATCAATCAACACTTTTGAGGATCAATATACTCTAATTTCAAATAAATTTAATTTTAAAGCAACGAAAAAAAACTCAATTTTTTGTCAATAAACTCTTACCTGAAGGATGATGCTACGTGGCCTCGACACAGTGAATTTTAGAAATTCTCCTCTTCATCAACTCAATTCCTCCTCTAAGCTATCAATTCCCTCACGAACGAAAGAGATATCGTCGATCTAGAAAGACAAAATACCACATTAACAATCTATTTGTGAATTTGTAGTTCAATAAGATTCTCCGCTCAAAGTCTACGAGTGCAATATCCCAATAAACTCACAAAACGCTCGCAATCCCTTTAAGACACATTCGCCTAAGAAATACGTCACAAGATGAGCTCATCTCACAGATGGACTTGATCTTTTTCATTCCTCAGCATTGTGTCTAAAAATTGCCATGCACAAATCAAATGATAAGACCATAAGACTCATCGCACTGGCAAATGTTCAGATCTTGTGTTAAGATGAAAAACAATTAAATGCATATTCACTGTTCTAATATTAAAATGTCCCCATCAACATCAAAGGGCAGGCGGTTTTCCTTAAGGCAGTATGGGGCAGTTTAAAACACATTCTCATCATTTGATTTTAAACAATTTAAGACAGTTTTTTTTAGAAAACTACACTGAGAAAAAAAGAGGGTGCGATTAACATTTTTTCCTCATAACTTTAACACTTTTTAGGTGTAAAAATATATCAACATTTTTTAATGTTAATTTTACACCTTATTAAGGGTAAAATTAACATGATAAAGGGTAACTTTAACCCCTAATACACCTAAAAAGCATAATATTTACACAGATTTCGGATCAATACTGCAGGGTAAAATTAACATTTCCGGAATGTTATTTTAACTTTTTAGGATTTCTCTCAGTGTAGAAAATACTAGGGTAAATGGCCTAATTCAAAACCATTTCCAGACGCTTTATTTTGACAGAAGATTCAACACATTAAGTTCATTTTTTTTTTGAAGAAAAGTACATAAATTTGCTCCTTGACTCTTCTAGAATGTTACTGTTTAGTGAAAATTCTTCAGATATAATTTGAAAACTTCTTAAATACAAGAAAAATACGCAAGTTAAAAATGCTTCTATTGGAAACAAATTAATTCAAATGGAGACAAGGGAAAGTTTCTAATTGGAGACAAAGAGTGTAAGTGAAACCGTGACGAAAGGCTTCCAAAACCTTGTTGAGTTGTGCTCCTGAGTGCAGGATTTGTTCTTATTTCTGGACTTTTCGCCTTTCCCATCTAAAACAATTAGAAAATCTCTCCAAAAAAATCATATTTCCGGGGTTTCCTATTGAAGCATTTGCAAACACTTCAGAAAAATCCTTTTTGTTCACGAAATAGGTAATTATTTCATTTGAAAACTTCACGCACAGTTAAAAATAAAGATTAGCACTTAATTTAAGTAAAATTAGCCAGAAATATGACATAAATGTTAAACAAAACGAATAAACAACAGTCATCTCATTGTGTTTTTCATTGGAAAACATGGTAGATCGATGAAAAATTCGATGGTGAAAAGAAGGTACACTTTTAATTTTTCTGAGAAATTAAAAAAATTAAAATTTGTGAATATGAATGGATTTTCGCTTTATTTGGAGCAAAGTTAACTAAAAAATGAAACTGTGGTATAGAAAATATATAAATATAATAATTTAGTACTGTATTTATCATGAAAACAATGACGGTTCCATTTGGATTTTAGAAAATTTCCATTTGGAGCAGGTTTTGAATTAGCTTAATTTACTCTATTGGAAGGAAAACGAAGTTGACGAGGGGAGGGAAGTTTCAAACAGGGATACTTACGATGTGGTAGATTTTCCCTTTATTTTGTTCAAGCAAATTTTCTGTGTTTTTTTTTTAAACTCAGGGACATAACCTCCTTCCGAGTGCGTCAGTGGCGTTTCTCTTTTCTTGTCCTTGCTTATGCCCAGCGCACAATAACTTTTGTTTGTAAACATGTTTTCATAGCTTCCTGTGAGACGGAGTGAAATCTAGATCTCGTCATCTCGCTCACTCTCATAGGCAGTTTTGAAAACGTGTTTACAAAACAAAAGTTATTGTGCGTTGGGCATTAGACTCCTTGCTTAGAGGATGTTTTTTTTTCGACGCACTGCAGCGCCGAAAGCTTTGGCAGTGAATTATGTGTGTTTTTCGTGTCCCTGAAAAGAGAAACACCACTAACGCACCCGGAAGGAGGTTATCTCCCTGAGTTTTTTTTTAATTCTACATAACGTCAGTTACCACTCGAACGTTTCTGTGCTTTCAAGAGATTTAACCTCAATAGCACGCATTGTCATTGTAAATAAAATAAATAAATAAATAAAGAAAAATTTAATCTTCATTTAAATGCAAAATAGCAGAATATAGTAGTAATACAGTAATTTAATAATTTTAAAACTAATGAAAACAATTTTCTCTAAAGTTTAATTATATTTATAGAACTACCCCACACTTCTCTACAAAAAGAAACATTTTACGAGCAATTGAAATATTTACTAATTTTCTGTGACTTTTCTGTCTGTCTAAACTTTCGTGTAAACACGTGAAAAGTTAAATTGAATCTCAATTTTTATCTAGAGATTGTTGACCCTTATGGCCTCTACACACTAGAGAAATTTATATCCATATTGAAGAAATTTTCCTATATAAGCGTAGGGAATTTGCATCAACATTGACATAAATTTCTCTACTGCGTAGACGCCATTAAGGCGTCTATATACTGGGAGCAATTTTCTTGAAAAATAGTTTTTCTGAAGGAAATTGCCTTTAGTGCTGTAGGTAAAATCGTCAAAATACTGCCAAAAATGCAATTTTTAACGAAAAGTGCTCTCAAAGTGCAGAAGTCTTTAATAAAAATAGAAAAACATTGCTTCTTTAAAAAAAGGAGTTTTCTATGCACTGAATAACATTCCAGAAATGTTAATTTTACCCAGCAGTATTGATCAAAAATCGGTGTAAATATTACCCTTTTTAGGTGTATTAAGGGTTAAAGGTACCCTTTTCATGTTAATTTTACCCTTAATAAGGTGTAAAATTAACATTAAAAAATTTTGATATATTTTTACACCTAAAATTGTTAATCGCACCCTCTTTTTCTTCTCACTGTGTTTGCGTTTCAAAGGAGAATTGCTCTTGTATGAAACAACCCCGCATATCCCTATCATCAATTACACATATATTTTGATGGAAATTTAATAACACGGATTATGACCTGGATCAGAATTTATTCCTTCTATAGCTTCACACTACGTTTCGGGGATGTTTGTCCCCTTCTTCAAGTCTACAAATTTAATATCAAAACAAAATGAACATTAAAATTACTTGGAATTACATTACTTTGATATATACTATACATTTACATGGAGATATTTGGGATAAATTGGGTCAAAGGGATTTTTTGCTACCGCTTCACATAACCCAGATATTTTGATTTTATTTAAATATCTTTGGGTTTTTTTAGATAAAAACCACAACAAAATCGGTTAAAACTGCAACATCGGCGACTTCCACCAAGAAAAAACCCACTAATATTGACGAAATTTGGGACGAAGTTCTTCTAAAGCAGCTGGTAAGTGTCCCCCATTAAATTTGACATGAGAAAAATTATCTAAATTAGAACATTCTAATTGAATGAATAAAAAAACCAACAATAAAATGTATTCTCCCTCAAAATAAAACATCAACAAATAGTTGGAGCAAACAACAAATTACGAAGAGCGACGAAAATTGCGAGCTAGACTCAAACAAGTGATGGCTGAGAAGGAAGGTCAGTTTGCATTTTTGAATTTAAAAAAAAAAATGACCAAATTATGACAGAAAAATAAGGGAATATTTTCCACTTATTTTTTTTCTTTTATTTTTTTTCTCTTTCTATTCAACTCAAAAATACACACACGCACTGAAAATCTTTCTACACTTTAAATCTGTTTTCAACAAAAAAAATCAATATTGGCAAATTTATTGATAAAAACATTTTAAATTTGGCGGGATGGTGTTGATTTTTTTTTCTAAAATTTCATTTTGATAAACAGAAAAATTGGATTTTCCAGAAGACACACATTTGCAAGAGTAACAAAACTTTTGTTGAATTTACAATGCAAGCGAGCTAGAGACAGAGAGACACGACATCAAACTTATTTTACAAATCAAATAAGTCTGCATCATAAAATCGGGCGCTTTACAACAATTCCACTCTTGCATCTTCTTTTCAGCTAAAAGATATCTTCACTTTTTTTTAAAAAAAAAATCTTTTTACATAATATCTATCTCTCTCTCTTTCTCATCTCTCTATCAAAAAAAAACCACGAAAAAATACCAATTCAACTTAGCTTGTGCTGACATCATTGCGAGTGTCAGGAAGGAATTGAAGCAGCAGCATCTGGAGGAGAGTGAGGAAGAAGAGGTAGTTGAGGAGGAGGAAGAAGAAGTTGAGGAAGAGGAAGAAGAAGAAGAAGTGGAAGAAGAGGAAGAAGAGGAGGAAGAAGAAGAGGAAGAGCAAGTCGTACAAGTGAAGAAGCCACCACCGGCAACTAAAGAAGTAGCTCCAGCACCACAAGTGGCGGTCAAAAGTCAGGGTGAGTCACTCTTATTACCCCTACTACAGGGACTCCTGCACAAGAAATCACCGCAACGATCTAACTCCAATCAGAGCACTAATGATGAGTGTGCTGTTCACGTGGAAGACTCCGGCACCGAAAGTGGTGAAGATTTGAAACTCCTTGCAGCTGGATTGCATGACTCCATGGAGATGAATCGTGGAGAAGAGTCAACAAGTGGCGTTGCTGAGGGTCTACTGCATGATGTAACTGCAGCCCTTGATCGCCTGGAAACATCCCTACGCGAGGGCAAAGACATCAATCTCGATACACACAAGAGATCAGCCTTACTCGGGCTCGTGTCTAGACTCCAAACCGGCCTTATATCACCGGATAAAATCTCTCCAGCGGACAATGATCTCTCCTCGCCGGAAGTGGAAACCCGACCAGAACCTGGAAGACGACCCTTTGGTGGAGCTCGATTTGCCAAGAGACGTACTCGACAAAATCGTCATACCGTTGGTGTGAGTCGGGAGGAATTGGCTGATGCCAGAAGATACATGGAGGATATGATAATGAGGGAAAGTCACTCAAACACGGGAACACCCGAAGTTACCTCAACTCCCCCAGAATTCCCCTACAATCTACAGAAACAAGCCTCAGCTGGAGCTCTACTAACAACAGAACCCACAACTGTCCTCCATCGTCCTAAGGAATTTGTCAAGGAAATTCCAAGTCCAGAAATTTCCCATCATAGTGCCCCATTTGTTCATATGCGAGATCGTAAGCCTAAATTTAAATTTATGAGACAATCCCTAAGTTTAGATGCAAGTCTCCATGATGATATTGCTCCACTTCCGCCCCCAGCACGTCCCACATACCATGAAAGTGTATCTGTTGACTCCAGTCAAAATCACGTTCGGAAAACCATTCAAGATGCCGTGCATAAGGCTAAAAACAAGAAACTCGATCGACAGCTGTCGCAGGAGACACCAGATGGGCAGAGAGTTGAGGAGAAAAATCAACACAATCGCTCAAAACATGCTGCAAATCAATCAGTAGTGGGAAAGAAAACTGGGCCACGAAGTCGAACACCACCAGCATCGGCGGCACAGCGTCTGCTGGAAATAGCCACAACTGACGGGAATACACGCTTCTCCAAGAAGATGAAAATGAAGCGTGCCAATACCATTGATATTCCCAAGCCTCTCAAAATAGCCTTAAATGTTGGTGACAGTGATGATGCACTGTCGGAGAATGAAAGGTCATCATCAAAGAGGTCTCAAGGACTCAAGACAGCCATTAATGTTGGTGATAAGAAAATTCCCGGAAAATCTGTCGTTCCGGTTTTTATGCCAAAAACCGAAAATGATCACAAATTCCTTGCATTCATTCACAAACAGAGTACCAATAATGGATTGTCTTGGTCAAAGCCATCCAATGATATTGGTAAGGTTGCTTCAACTGATCAAAAGCAACACAACTGGAGCAATAAGTTCGGCAATATTAAGAATACCTTTGAAAATGTACCCAAAAATGCATCAACTGGAATAAAGGTGACATCACCAATTGGTGGGAATTCTGCGAGGAATTTCTGGAAGACAACTGAATCTACAGTTGTCAACCATAAGCCTCTGTTGCCTACTCCACCGCTTAAGAAATCCCCGCAAAAACAGGAAATTCACCAGGTGACCTCTAAGCCACCATGGTCATCTGGAGAAAAGGGTGTCAGTATGAAAATTGAGAAATTCGAAACACCATCAACACATGATACATCTCCGCAATCCCCAGTACTCCTACCCAAACCCATCCCTGTCAATAAATTCTCTCATGCCCCAATGTCAGCTTTCAAGCCCCCTGCGCCCAAAAAGATCATCCAACAGATTCCACCCTTCAAACCAATTGCTCCAGAAACAATTCCGCACACTGTTCAACTTCCCCATCCTACAAACACAACAGTCAAACAACTGACCAATGGTTTCATGGAACCACCAACTGGACAGAGAACGAAACCCCCAACTGGCCTAACGGCATCCTCACCAACAAGAAATCTGGCCAATTATCAATTTTCTCAGCAAAATCAAACCAACAAATCCCCAACGACTGTTCTACCCTGGACAGCTAAAGTAGTACCGGAAAAGAGAGTTCTCAATTTAGCAGCAACAAAATTCGAAGCACCACCACAGCAGAAAGTTCCAACACCTCGGAAACTCTCTCCAAGATCACAATCAATGAAATACCGATCAAGTCAAGAGACCTATCCTATGCCTCAGCCAATTCCATCGAATCGCTTATATGAGAAACGACCATCACTTCCCAATCCTGACTACAATTTTCTAGATGATGATCTCAGTACATCCGCCTACGATGAAACATACCACAATACTCAATTGAATGAGAACATCTTCCAAGTAAATCCGTCCTATATTGCACCGCAGAAATTCATGGGAAGTGTACCAAATCTCACGGAACTCAACTATGATAGTCCAAAAATGAGTTATACTGTCACAGATTACACACCACCTGGATGTGTTTCGACATGCGTACCCAAATGGACAGTAGATAGTCCTCGGGATTCCATAACGAATCCAAATGCTGAACCCTTGGTACTGACATGCGATCGACCAGTTTACAGTCCCAAACAACAACAGCAACAACAGGAAACCCTCAAAATCTTTGACTACCCAAGTCCTGTATCCGTCTCACCGGCAAAATCGTCAAATGACGCAACTGACGATTGGGATGACGATCAGGATTTGACTGATTCAACAGAGTACAAGGCTGTTTCATCTCGCGTTATGACTGGACCTATTTGTCATTCAGCCGTTACGGTATCCCACAAAACATCTCATTTAGGAGATGAAGATCCCCATGGAAAGGGTTCAGATGCCGCTAGGAGTCTTCATAGTGTCCTACGCGGCATCAAAAAACCCACATCACCTAACTCCCCAGCTTCTAGGAGCCCTGTTAAGGGTCGAAAATCCCCACCAAGTCCCATTGTGATCAAGCCACAGCAACAATCTCTGGCAGAGAGTCAGAAAGTTGTTAGATCTGGCCCTAAGATTGTTGAAACGCCCGCGACACCACCTCATGCACCTAGTCATGTTCCTAGTCATATAATCTACAATAATGTTCATACGGCGGCAATTCGACCACCGGCACCAGTTCAGCAGGAAACCTTCGTTAGCACCCACAATCACATGGCACGCGTTACAAGTCACAGCACCGCCACCGGGCCAAATGTACTGAGTAAGTCAGATTCCTGGCATCAGATATGTCAGAACAGCAATAGAGCGCCTTCGCCAAAGCACTTTATCGCTGATTCTAATCGTGGTGGGCTACAGCGTGCCAAATCAAATCACAATTTGCTCACGGTACCCAAACAATTTGAAGCCGGAATAGCCCGTGATCAAATAACGGAGAAACAAAAGACTGTGGCTGCCTATTTTTCAGGGCAAAAATCACCAAATCCAACAGCTACAGCCGCTGCCACCACAATGGTGGCCGCTAAGAAGACAACAACGATAAATCGTGTGAAAACATCATCAAAGGCATCAATCAATAATCAAAATCCCAGCTCTGGATTGGTTCGAAGTCAAACGATGCCACATATGAATTTTGCCAAAATGCACCTCCTCGATGAGGATAATGTTGAGGATGCCTTTGAAGATCTCTTCAATTCCTCCATGTCGTAGAATAACACAAAACCTACGCATGAATGTGGTGCAAGAACGCAATCATTCCAAAACATTAAAAAAAAGAAAAACCGGTCATAAGCCCTGGGCAAAAAAATTTCTTTTTGATTTTTTTCATTCGAGGATTTCCCGCCCTTCTTGACGGAGTCAAATCCACAGTGACCACATTACTTTTTTTTTGCTGAACGCAGAGCAACGCAGATGTTAATGTTTTTTAAGTCAAAGTGTTTTCTAGGTTTTTCTTTAAAAAAAAACCATCCGTAGTTCGTGCGTAAAACAAGTCCGCCCCATATGAAAAGAAAATGATATCACAGTCTTGAGCAAGATGTGTTAAAAAAAAAGAATGATCAACCGTACGCTTTGACGCAATAACCACTTTAGAATTTATGATTATTTTTGGGGGACATGACGGCTGTATTTCGCTCTCGCACAACAACAACAACAAAAAAGTCACTTCTCAAAAAGAACAAACACTTCTCTCAAAATATTCTTTTTTTGTATCGAGCCTTAACAATTTTCTTTTGGTGGCTGCTCATCTTCGCAACAAGTGCAATTACATCCCCACAAAAATGCACGTTAAAAAAATAAAATAAAGAATCTCAGCTAAAAATCTTTTCGAGATGATGTGGGATGCATTGAGAGCCCCAACGCGGTTTTTTTCCCAAGAAAAAAAACCATTTATCAAATGAGTGAGTTTTTTTCTCAACAAGTGCATAAATTTGATATTGCTTGTTTGACTTCACTTTTTCAACTCACAAAACTTCTCAGTCTCTTTTAGACAGAGTCTTTTTTTTTCTTGTAGCATATTTTATAAAGAATTAAATAGTGTGTTATTAAATATAAATATCCTTTATAGTGGAAGTGTGCCTAAGTTGGTTGAATTACTTCAAATATCCGATGAATAGAGGAGACGGGGGCAAAAAGTCACAAATTGAAAATTTTAAAATTTAATATCTTCCAAGATAAAAGAGATAGCGGCTTGAAATTTTTTTCATAGATGGCCTCCATAGACCTTCTTCAAAGTCGTAAGTTTCTTAGAATTCGAACAAGGATTTCAGAAAATAAAAAATATTGAAATTTTTAGCCCTATTTTTAAAATGTTTTTCCTTATAGCAGATATCAATTTTTACCTACTTATTTTCCAAAATTGATGCACAGGTAAATATTACCTAAATATGATTTGAACTCTTTGAATACGAATCCGCTATCTATTTTAGAATTTCACAAAGATTCTTTTCTCCAGAAATCCTTTTATTAAAAATGGCCACTTGGGGTAAAAAGTAACAAAAGGTATGGAGCAAAAAGTAACAAAGACCGAAGCAATTTCTGATGTCTCACGGCGAGAAGAAACGTCATTTCCTCATCTCGACGCTTTTTGTTTGCATTGGTCAAACGATTAGCAGTCTCTTGTGTGCTTTTTTCTAAAATAGCTTGATAAGCACTTTTTTCGTTCAGTTATACGGGCTTCGGACCTCAGACTTAGCCATCTGGCTTAACTCTTCTAATTCCTTATCGGGCATTATTTTTTAGGAAATCGTTGTTTACGATTGGATATTAAGGGCAAATGATCCATTAGATTTTGAATAATCAGTAAAGTTGCTTGTTATTTAGATTTTTGAGACTTTCGGGAACTGGGCTAAACCTCCAATCTGAAGCCGGCCTTAGAGAAAACTGTGTTTTAAAAAGGTGTAGATGAATAAATTTTCTATAAAAAAATATGTCACCTAGCTATTTTTTTTTAAATTTACGAAAACCTAAAATAAAGCAAATCAAAATATGATAATATCCCATACCTGGTACTATTTGCCCCAGCGTTTTTGAGAACTATCACAAAATTACCTTTTAGAAAACAGGTCGATAAATGTATTTCCTTACAAAATAGAAGAAATTGACTTTCACAAAGTTGTAGAGCAGTAAATTTCCTATAAGACTGCACTAATTAGAAATTTCTAAGGCGCTAGGGTAGCTTGTTAAAAAAAATAAAATATCCCTTTTGTGACTTTTTGCCCCAGTCTCCCCTATTGAATTAAAAAAAATACATAGATATAAAAAAAAATTACTGAAAAATTTACTGATATTTTGCATGAAGGTAGTATTTAATCTGCTAGTAAGTTCCACCCATAAATAAATTTAGGCCACGCCCCTTATAGATTTATAATAAACACATTCTACAATTTCATTATTTTTTTACAAAAATGTTACGCCATTCTCCTAAGCAAATCATTCTAGCCATTAAAAAATTAAAATTATTCTTGGCAATTCCGGTCATAAAAAAATAGGCCACGCCCCTAGAAACTTTCTTAGAACTAGAATCTTTAAGAAGCATTTAACGACCGTTTGTCCAAACGGTTGAGCCAAACCATAACCCTACTTAATTAAAGAATATGTTCTTTGAGACTTTTTTCAAGCCATTCGCAACCGGTTCATTACCGGTTCAAAACCGATTGGAACCGGTTCAGTCTTGCCAGAAATTGCAAGACCTCTTCAACGAGCAAACCATGATTCTATTTGGTTAAGGAATATATTTTCTCTAGGGCCTTTTTGGATCCGTTCGCAAACGATAAGTAATTTTTGTCCCAAAATAAATTCCGATAATTCTCAGCTGTACTTGGCAAAATTTTAACTCACGAATTCAAGCATTTCGTAAAGCATAGGACGTTTTTGCCCCTTTTCATTCAAATATAAGCTCTTTTGAAAGAAATTTCCTCTTAAAACTCATACACTGAGAAAAAATGGGGGTGCAATTAACTTTTTTTCCTCGTAACTTTATCACTTTTTAGGTGTAAAAATATATCAACATTTTTTAATGTTAATTTTACACCTTTTAAGGGTAAAAATAATATGAAAAAGGGTTACTTTAAATCCTAATACACCTAAAAAGCATTATATTTACACCGATTTCGGATCAATACTGCAGGGTAAAATTAACATTTTCGGAATGTTATTTTAACTTTTACGGATTTCTCTCAATGTAGGAATATCCACGTTTTCTTAAAAAGACAATTTAAATACTTAGTTACCACCTTTTTAAAAAAAAATACTCCACCTACAATCCCAATTTTATCAGTGATCCTGAAAAATTAATCGTAGTTGGCAAAAGACAAGATTTGTAGGGGCGTGGCCTATTTTTTCTAAGCAAAGTTTTAATACAGAATGAGATAAAAATAATTACGTGCTTTATTTAGTTACAAAGTGTACATTGCCTTACTATTCTGGCATGATTTTCAAGTATTTATTGGCAGAACTTACTCAGAAATAAAATACCAGCCACACGTAAAATATGATATCCAAAACCAGTTACAAAAAAAATTGTTGTCATATTCTAATTTAAAATCAGTTGTACTAAAAAAATAAAATTGAATTGTGCATTTAATGGAAAATTATGAGATTTAATACAAACATAAACTTCCGCTCTTAAATGTTTTGAAAATTCTCAATAAAGATTCTATATCACTAAACTGATTTAGCACATGTGCTAAAAAATTTTCTTATAAAGAAATACCTACATTTATTTCTTAAATTTCTTGTATTAAAATATATAACTTAAAATATGAAGTTATTTTCAATATGAATTATGAAAATATCAAAAACGTATGGAAAGTGGGAATAAAAAAAAATAGTAGTCATGTACTAAACTAATAAATTATTGAAAGTTGCCTCTTTTTGCAAATGTTTCTAAGAACATTAAAGAAAAAAAAACAATCATTTCTACAATGGGAAACTCGTACGTTTTGAATTAGGAGAGTAGACTTTTATTTGTACTAAATTTATCACTTTGATAAATTTTAGTACTTTTTTTTAGTACAATTGGTAATGAAAAGATCAAATGACTTATCCGATTCTAAGAAATTTTTTAATATATTGAATTAATTTTTTAAGGACGCTAATAAAGAATTATATATTAATTTTTTTCAAGGAATTCGTCAACTTGAGTGCACTTCCCCTATTTCTATTTTTCACTCACCTGTAATTTTCACGTGTCTCCAAAAAAAACTCAATCATGCGTCAACGCTTTGAGTGTCTTCAGAAGCTTGCTGCATGATTTTTCTTCTTTCTCCAGAGCAAATTTTTATCGCGTTAGATTTTTTTTCTTCCTCATTAGCAGCAACATGTCCCTCATTGTGTTCTGTGTTGTTTTTCTTCATCAACATTATTTTTTGTCTTGTTGTGTGTGTCTAAAAATAACCAAGAAAAAAAAAGAAAGGAAAATCATTTTATTCGTCTAATTAAAAATAAAAAACCTCAAGACATTTTCTCCAATGAAAAGTTAATAATAATAAAAAAAGAGAATATAACAAAAGTCTTTCCATGATTAAAAACTTTTCGGGAGCAATAAATAGACGATCTTGGCATTGATTCGGTTGACACAGTCAATTTATTTATTTTAAAGTCAGCAGGAAAGATTATAATTTCCATCACGTGTTTCCTTTCTCAAGTGAAAACTCATGCATTTCCTCCATTCTGCCATCTCCTCAATGTCAAATGCAATTTTACCTCATTTTCAACTAATTTTCATCTTCACCTAACATGTACATTTCTCCTGTTTTTTCTTTTTGTCTCTCAAACACCTCTTTCAGTGTTTTCTTGTGTGTGGATTTTCTTTTTTATTTGTTATATTTCCTAATAATATATCTGACATTTTTTCTTATTGTTCTTTTTGTGATATCACATGCATATTCTGATCTTTTTTTGTATTTTTCCCCCTACCTTTTGCAGAATTGACGGCCGAAAGTGCAACAGAGAATGAATCTAAGATTGATGAAGATGGAGTCATTACAACAACAAAAAGTAAGTGAATAAACATTTCAATCTTAACCGCAAAAATTAATGAAAAAAGAAAAAAATATCAAATGTGACGCCCAAAAGGTCAATTGGTCAATGAGCACTTGCTTTATGAAGCAAGTGCCTAAGAGTTCGAATCCGCTTTAAGACCAAAAAAATTTTTTTTGATAAAGGTTGTTTCTTTCATGTTAAATTTAGCAATATTAAGTAATATATGAGACGCTTATTGTGAAATAGGTAATAGAGAAATCGTGGTCATTAAAAAATAATAACCTAGGCTTTGCGAAATGCTCGAACTCGTGACTTAGATGCTGTACCTCAAAACTACTTTCGCATCATAAACCATTTACCGATTCTCAGCCGATTTGAACCGATTCATAAATCATTCAAAAGATCCCCCAAAATTATTTTAAAAGTAAATAGAATTTATTTTCGGATAAAAATTATTTATCGGCTATGAACCGGTTCATTACTAGTTCAGAACCGATTGGAAGCGGTTCCAGTTTGATAGAAAATTCCAAGACCTTTCCAATGAGCCCAAACATGACCCCATTTGCTTGATAAATGCGCTCTCTAGTGTCTTTTTAACCTTTGACCTTGAAAAACCGTTAGGAATGATTCAACTGTATTTTCGTATATGGTCAAATGTCCGCCTATGTAATCTCTAAAACATATTCGAAAATGAAAACAAATCGCACGACGCGTTTTCGAGCAATCCCAAAAAAAACCTGGGATTGAATGATAAACTTTTCGACACTATCGAATCGGTAGTATCGATAAACCTATATCTGTTAGATAAAGTGAATGTCGACATTTTATGCATTCTTGGGCCATTCATTGTGTCATCTTTAAAAGAATGAGACTGATGATAAACACCTATATCAGTTACAGGAAGTGCAGCTATCGTTTAAAGTTTTCAGAATCAACAGTCGATAGTATCGAAAATAAGTTATCATGTCACCCCTGGTTTTGGAGGGGCAGGGGAGGGGTGGGGGAAAATGAGGAGCATCGTAAATGTTTGTGAATTACCAATTTGGGATAGGGACTTACGAAATACTCGTTCGTTAAAGTTTGTAATATTCATAGTTAGTGAAATAATCAATTGACAAGCATTTTTTGTTCTTTTACAAACATTTTTTCGTACATTCTTGTTTGTCTGACAACACTTTATGAACAAATGACAAAATTTTACGAACATTTTTCAGCATGTTTACGATCATTTACGAACAAATGTTTGTAAAAGAACAAAAAATACTCTTCAAGTGATCATGTTACTAACAAAATTTGTGACAAAGTACAAACTTTTACGAACTTTCTGTGGGTTATACGATTTACGAGTATTTCGTATGTCCCCAGTGAGAATTCGCAAACATTTACGAATAATTTTACAAAATATTTTTTTTCTGTTTAATGACCAGCGCACAATAACTTTTGTTTGTAAACATGTTTTCAAAAATTTCAATGAGAGTGAGCGAGATGACTAGATCTAAAGCTCACTTACTCTCACTGAACTTTCAGAAACATGTTTACTAAACAAAAGTTCTTGTGCGTTGCGCATAATTTAAAATAATTTTTGTATTAATAAAAATACTAAATTCTATTTATTCAACTACCTATTCTCAACAGTTACCACAAGAACAGTTCAGTCGCGAGTTGCTGCCACCAACAACAAGCCAATGTCACCATTTGCTAAGTTCCGCCAGTTGGACAAGCAAAATTCTGCGGCTTCTCCGCCAAAGTAAGTTTAATTACATTGATTTTTCTCATTCTTGCAGGACATATATTTTTACTCTGGATAAAAGCCTTCAATACCAAGAAAGGTTATTCAGAGTAAATGTCTAAAAATAAAATATTAAAAAAAAAAACAATTTATGCCCAATGCACAATAACTTTTGTTTTGTAAGCATGTTTTCGAAACTGTCTGTGAGAGTGAGCGAGATGACTAGAGATTTCATTCACTTTCACAGAGATTTCAAAAGCAAAAACTGTTTAAAATTAGTTATTGTCCGTTGGTTTATTATACTCAACGCACAATAACTTTTATTTTGTAAACATCTTTTTGAGATATCAAAGAGAATGATGATGAACATGCATTATTATTTTTTTCTTGTACGGGATGAGGTTGTCAGTCCCATGCCCGTGGAATCAAATGCAGTGAAGCTCACTGGATGCAATCCGAACACGTTTAACGCCAGAAAAATTCCTGGTGGCCTAAAGGGGATTCGAACCCGGGACACTTGCATCATAGAGCGAGTGTTCTACCACTTGACCCATTGAGTGCATCAAAGAGAATGAGTGAGATGTAATCTAGCCATCTCACTCTCTCTCACAGCCAGCTTCGAAAAGATGTTTAGAAAAACAAAAGCTATTGTGCGTACGTCATTAGTTTCACACTCATTTTAGTTCAGGGAATCCATTTTATTTCTATTTTTGTTTTTTTTTGTTTATTTTGTTTTATTAGTGACTAACACTAGAGATTTCTTTTATTCTCATCCAAAATATTCATCCACTCATATTTTAGTAGTATAGTTTCACCTTTATCTTTAGCCAACAAAAAAAAAATGCTAGTAACTTCTAAAGAGAAATTAAACTTAATATATTTAGCTCCCCATTAACACCTTCAACTCCTAAGACACCCGGGGGATCTGCAGCCCCAATTTTTAAGTTTACCGACCCAGCGTTAAGTGCACGTGCCGCCACTGTTAAGGAACAGCTATTGCAGTGGTGTCAGAGTAAAACAAAGGAATATGAGGTATTGCTAAAATTGACCAGACAAGATGCTCAAAAACAAAAAAACACCATCAGCAACACTTAACTGGCCGTTTGAAACTCGTTTCATTGTTTTTTTTTACTGCATACTCCTTTCCCTTGATTTCTTCTCAAGAGTGTCCTAATCTATTGATTTGTTTGTGAATAGCAAAAACAAAATGCAGCGTCTTGAGAAATATCTCCCCATCTTCCCTTCTCTAATGTGTGTCCTTTTGTACTATAATGGTTTTATTTCTGAGTGAAGGATTTACTGAGAGTGTTATTATTAGATATTTCTATGCATAATGCCCAACGCACAATAACTTTTGTTTGTAAACATATTTCAAAATTTCCCATGAGAATGAGCGAGATGACTAGATCTAGATCTCACTCACTCTCATCGAAATGTCAAAACATGTTTACTAAACAAAAGTTATGGTGAGTTGAGCATAATGCCCAACGCACAATGACTTTTGTTTGTAATCATGTTTTCAAAATTTACCATGAGAATGAGGGAGATGACTAGATCTAGATCTCACTCACTCTCATTGAAATGTCAAAAACATGTTTACTAAACAAAAGTTATTGTGCGTTGGGCATAACTCACACTATCTTCTGCATGATTTCGTATTTAAAAAATTGAGTGCATGACTGCTTAATTACTTCTCACGTTAACTTCCATACACACTTGCATCATTTTTTATGCATGATTGGAGAATATTTGTTGATGAGATTTACGTTAAATATGTAATGGATTGGTAATAATTTCTTTACTTTCAATGACGTCATATACAGATCTTAAGCATTTTATAATATACACGTTGATTCGTTAAAAACGTAAAGAATAATAAAATCGAAATCGTTTTGCTGTTTTATCAATTTTATTTAAATACTGTCGTTATTGCTTAACTTGTCTTATTTATTATCAGTCAAGATTTTTTTTGGAAAATATGACTTAGGATTGAATATTATGGGTAAATGATTTGGTTAATTCTGAAAAATCAATAAAATTGGTTACTATTTTGAAATTTGAGACTTTCGGAAACCGGGCTAAACCTCAGGTCTGAAGCCGATATAAGTTTGTGGCTTGTGATATCTTCCAAAGCCATTCAGAAATTCTTCACAAATTATACTTTAAATAAATTATCTATCCCTAAAATACTCATAAATTGAATGTTTTTAGTTAATAAAAATAAATAAAAACATTCATTTTCATTCAACACACAGTGGAACCTCGATAGAGTCAACTAATTATTTCCAGGCCTGTTGACTCAATTGGATTCGGTGACTCTATCGGAGTCCGAAAAAAAAATTCAAAAAACTATTCATGTGATAATATTGAGGTCCATCTACGATGTTAAGATAAGGAAATGGTGCCTTAAAGATTTCTTTTTTCACGTTTTCTTTAGAAGATCTCCGGTAGATATTTTATTGTTGAAAATGTTGATGCAATTAACGTTATTAATTAGAATTTATTTTAAACTTTTATTGTATGAAAGAAGAGATTGATAATAATTGTTCCTTTTGTTATATCATAAACTATGGCTCTAAACTTCACAAAAAGAGCAATAAAACCAATTTTTCTCATTTTCTTCTTATTCTGAAAAATGGGCGCTACTCAGTCCCGGGATTAAGCACATTTCCGGGACCGAAAAAACGCACGAAATGACATTACGCATCGAGAAAATTTGCATACCCGCAGGGGCTTTCTTTTAAATAAATCGGCCGTAGAACAAATTTCGTGCGGAGTAAAAAAAAGGTTCAAACAGAAAGATTCAACTGTTTAATAGAAATGCATGAACAAACAGTAATTTTTGGCCAGAGTTCTTCAATAAATGGTTAGAATATTTAAAAAATTTACTTTTACTCTATTCGGACAATAGTATACATTCAGGCGTATTTCAAAAATGATTTCATAAATTGACTCCCAATGGTAGGCAAACTTGCATAATTGTATGTGAATAATTTCGTCAGGTGCATAATCCCAAAGGACTTAATGCCGGGACTGAGTGTAAATGATTTGAGATATCTATTTGAAGTCTTCAGATAACCCCCTAATAAGTCAACCTGGGGATTATTATTATGACCCTCATTTCCTTCCTCCCTACCACTTCCTTTCACCACCAAAATCGTTTTTTTTTGTGATTACAGGAAAACACGTTATAGGGCTTAAAAAAAAATCTTAAGACAAGTGAGAAAAGATAAGAGAACTTTCAATCGGTCAAAACGCTTAAAATCACGAAAAAAAATTATTTTGACGAAATTTGATTACACGGTTAATGCTCAACGCACAATAACTTTTGTTTGTAAACATGTTTTCAAAATTTTCTATACGTCTGAGGGAGATGACTAGATTTAGATCTCACTCACTCTCATTGAAATGTCAAAAACATGTTTACTAAACAAAAGTTATTGTACGAGGCAGGGGGGTGACATTAGCTCTGAAAAATGTGACCGATTTTAGTGTAAATTTTTCCCTGTTTTCGTACACATTTCGCGAGATATCTCCAAAACTACGTAAGTTGCCAATTTGGGCTTTTCGGTTGCCTATTCAATATTAAGTTGGCTTTTATTCTGTATTTATATTTTTTTGCTAATACATTCTACAATTTTGGCGCACTAGAAACATGTGGGAAACATAGGAAATGTCATGCCCCTGGTGCGATGGGCATAATATACGAATTTTATAATAATATTATTTTTCTTGTGTTAAAAACGTTACATTGATACACCAAAACACTGATATAAGTTTCGAAAAAGTTATGCAATATTATTAGTTCAATAATAATGGAAAAGTTGACTCTATCGGAGTCAATTTGGGTCCTAGTTGACTCTATCGGAGTCCGTAGAGCAGGCCTGTGCTCGTTAAAAGTCGTGTAATATCGGAAATTACAGATAGCCATACCGGTAACACTAATCTCGCTTATTCACGGTGCCATGATAAATATTTTTGCGCCAAAAAGACATAACAGAAATAAAAACTATAGAAAGAAATTGTCTTCTTGATATCTTTGTCGGAAGACGGATTAAAATTAAATTCAAATATCACTTTAAATGGAAAGTTCTTGAATCGCGCGCAATTCAACTGTGAGAGAGAGATAGAGACACAAATGACTCACTTGATAAACGTCTGGCGGCGCTGCGGTTGCAAAAAATCTCTGAAATGCAACAAAATATTTTCTTTTCTATTTTATCCTTATTAACAGGTCGTGTCCTTTCTTGTAATATGTACTTTTGCATTCCTTATTAACCAAAATAGTGTTCTACAAAAGGGTTTTTCTCAAATCTATCCTAAATTTTGGGACAGCTCAAAAGAATATGAGTCTTCCAGCTCAAAATTTCATCCCAATGTTTTTGTTGTAATATCGACAATTATTCACAATTAACCCAAATAACTGTATTCAACTAAATTAAATTATTAAAAGGATTTTCTTGTGAAAATGACTTAACTTTAAGGAATTAAACAATTTTCACATTAAAAAAACTCTCATTTTCTCTACGTGAATTTTCGCGGCATTTCGAAGAATGCCAACAGGCACCACCAAATTTACTTCGGCTTTTCTTTTATCTCAGGCCTACCATAGAGTAAAAAAATAGCTGTTGACTCTATTAAAGATTGACTCTATCGGGGGTTGACCTATCGAGGTCCCACTGTAGTTATATTTCCGTTCTATGCTTATGATGCGGCTACCGCCGACTTACTGCTATCGACCTATTCGAGAAATAGCAAAAAATCCGAATAAGGATTCATTTATTTTGTGATAATAATTGTGTTAAAATTTTAAAATGCTTGAACTTTTTTATAATGACGTCATTGAGTTTAAAGTTAATTGTTCGAAACCAAAAGAAAAAAAAATCCTTTAAAATTTAACGTTAAAACATTATTTCAGAACGTTCAAATAACCAACTTCTCAACGAGCTGGTGTGATGGACTAGCATTCTGTGCACTCATTCATCACTTCCTGCCGGACGCTTTCGATTACAGTGCCCTGACACCCCAGCAACGCAAGCACAACTTCACACTCGCTTTCCGAGTGGCTGAGTAAGTTTACCCCGGAACCCAAAATTGTTACTGAACCGAAAAACTCAATTTTTATTCTTATTTTTTATTTTTTTGTTAAGTGAAAAAGCCGGGATCGCGCCTCTTCTCGATGTCGAGGACATGGTAATGATGCGAAAACCCGACTGGAAGTGCGTCTTCACCTACGTCCAATCAATCTATCGACGCTTCCGGAATGCTGAATGAACAACTCAATTTTAGAAAGCAAAAATGTGTAGTCAAAATTTCCTTAGAAAAGAGTTGCATTGTTGCTAAAGCCATTTGTTATCAGCTCGTGTTATTGTTTTTTTTACTGCTCTTTGTTTCACTGTCCCCCTTCCTATTTTATATATTTGAAAATTTTACTGAATATTTGACAGAACAAAAAAAATTGTAATACTTTCTAATAACGTAGATTTAGTGATAAAAACAAAACATGTTATACCGTGATGAAGAAAGTTAATTGTATGAAACTTGCATAAATGTGTATTTATTAGATGTTTAGTCGTTAACTTTGAGATTCTTTTTCTACCAATATTTTATTTTATATTGTGGTGCAATTAATATTTTAAAAAAAAACAAAAAGGAAAAACGATAAAAAATAACTCTTATATAAATAAAAGCCTTTTCATGAAAAAAAAAACTCATAAAATGAGATAAAGTACTCTCTTCTAACGTATAAAAAAACAACTTCTAAAACTCTTGAAGTAAACAAACTGATAAAAGATAAAATGTAATTTTTAATTTGTTTTTTTTCTGTTAATACTTTTCTTATCAATCCTATAAAAAGCCGAGGGATGATTAAAGAAAAAAATTGTGTAATAATTTAACCAAATAATTTTTATAAAAATAAAAAATTGCTTCGAAATAATCCAAGTTGGCGAAGTATTTTCTTTCTTTTTTTGGTTTTCTGTTTCTTTTTTTGGCAAAATGTCTTTTCAAAATTCCCAATGGAACCAGGATAAAACGTGTCGAATTTGTTGGCAAAGTGAAAGGCCAGTGATTGATCTTGGATGCAACTGTCGCGGAAGTTTGAGGTATGCCCATGAGAAGTGCATCCAAATTTGGTGTCAGAGATACCTTCGTAGCAATATCTGTGAGATCTGCCATCGGTACTTTCGACTTAAATTCAGGTAATTAATTGCAAGATACAGAAGGTATAATCAGGTACTCACCAATATTTCCCCCAATTAGCATGAACAGGGGATGTGGAAGAATTATCCTTTGGAGCATATTTCACTTCTTAATAGCGACTGCGATTTCTTGTAACATCGAAAAGGTTCCTCACAATTTAATCATTCTAATTTGCATTCTAAATCTAAAATATTCTGTTTTTAATACCGGACGAACTTGACTGAATAACTTAGATGCACATCACAATATGGAAGTTCTGGATGGGAGATATTTCAACCCATTTCCACCTGCCTATCTTTGAAGTGATTCTGCTTCATGGTGTTCATGGTAAAGAATTATTCCAAAAGTAAACTCAAAGAATGTCGTTGAAAAAGTTACAACAAATTTACTTAAAATTTTCACTAGGCTACTTGATTCACCGCTACTGTGATTGGTTCCAGACTTCACTTCAAATGGAACTCGATTTATGAGCAAAATCAAAGAGTTGTTAAATCCTAATCTAAAGTTAGTCAAGACCGTAATCAACTTAGCAATTTTTGGCCAAATTTATGAAAATAAATACAACCTTTTCAAAAGAACTCCAATATTATTGAGCTTTTTATTCGAATGAAAAAAATTGATTGGATCAAATTGTGACAACACATTGTTTCTTTTTTTTCCTATTTGTTGTGGATTTTTTTTAAATAAATTGAATTAAAAAATAAATTATAAGGGGAACTGAAGCATCTTTGATATTTGGATTTTCACCTATTTTTTTAAAAAATAAATTAAGCCTTAGCTACACAAACAGATTGAGAAGCTAAATCACATTATGATATGGCTGAATTCCACTTAGGAGAAAAATCCCAATTTCAAAGGTGCCCCACTTCCCCTAAAAGTTAGTTTTCCGAAAGAATATGCGTTAAGAATAAATGTAGAAATAAAATGAATTGTATAAAAATGTGGAAAAATAGAAAATAAAAATAGAATAGAAAAGTACAATATTTTGCTTGGTACTCTCTCTGGACACCTTTGGTCTCTATTTCGGTAACACTCGTCAAAGGGTAAGAAACGTAAAAAAAAATATTAACTTAGTCTTTTGAGGTCTTATCAGCATATCAGACAAAATTTAAAATTTTCACTTATGATTTAATTAGATAGAATGGATAAATAATCCATTCAATTTCGACAAACAAAACGCACTAAAATTGGATTTAACGAAGATTTCGAGGCATTCAAGAACTTGACAAAAACTTCCAGTATGAAAAACCCAAAACAAGATCCGATAATTTCTTAGGCTTTCAGAAATAATTTGGAAGGAACTCGTTTATGCGAAAATGTCATCCATTATTATCTGACGGAAAAATCGATTTCGAATTTCCCACGGTCAAAATTAAAGAATACTCCAGAAAATTAATTTTTCAACAGGTCTAGACAATTTTTTATTTATTGGAAAGGTCTTGAAATTTTCAACTAAATTATCTGTATCTTTTTCTCTCTCAATCGGTAATCGATTGGTAAAATACCGGTTGGTAATTTATTTGACTCGAATATTCTTTTTTTTATGACCGAAAGATTATTATTACCGGAGCAGAATCTAAATGGTTGATAAAATTCAACCCTTTTTTTAATATTTAAACTTATATTTTTTGAGTTTGCGTGAAAATGGTTTCACGGATTTCTTTATTTTTTAAATCAATTTAGGCGAACTTTTTTTTAAAATGAAACGTTTCGCTTTTAATTAGAGTGATTTTGAGGCAAACAGGAACAGCCCACTGCACGGTCTTATTCTACACCTGGATAATTGGGTTCTACTGAAAATCCGCAAGCCTAAATCTCAAAAGCTAAAATCCCGAATGAGTCTAAATCTCGAATAGTCAAAATCCCCGGAAGCCAAAATCATGAAAGCAAAATCCTGAAAGCTGAAGTCTCGAAAGGCTAAAATCCTGAATTCTTGAAGTGTCGTAGATACAGGGGCCAATCAAGCCTAATAAAAGGTGAAGCTATTTTTCACTTTTCCTTGTAAAAATTTTGCAGATATTGCACTGCGACTTAAATCGGCGAACATTATGAAATATGTATTTTTATTATACGTTTAATGCACGATTTCGAAATATATTAGGCTGATAAGTTAATTCTCTTTTGGAAAAAACTTGCCAATAGTCTTCAGTACCTCTATGCAAAAACGTATAAAAAATGAAATGTCGAGAGACTCCGGCGCAGATACGTAGATTATCCCACGATTGCATCCGCGCGTGTTGGAAGCATAGAGATATTTTCCGAGTTATGGGAAATGTCTCTGTATACTTCCATCCTTTTCAGGATTTTGATTATTCCCAATTTAGGCTTTCGGATTTTTTTCTAGTTATTTATTTCTAATTATATACTCTAGTTGGTCCTACTCTATTACCGAAAAAAATTTCGCGGAATGCTCTCTCTCCTCTATTTCGTAATTTCATTTTTTATTTGTCCAAAAGATTAATATTACCGGAGTAGAGGCAAAAAAATAGTCCAAATCGGTCAAATTCAACCCTATCTAATCTTTAAGAAACCGATCCTGTGCGAATATTTTGACCAACCTATGACCGAAGAAATTCAACACAGAATTTTTCAAGTTTTTCTAAGTTAATTGATCCACATTAGAGATATCAGGCGGTACACTTCGTAAGATCTCAGTTTTAAAGTACAATTTGTAGAGGACTCTAAGTAGAATTTTCTAGAATAAAATTTTCTAGAATTTTCTAGAGTGGTGATTATGAGAAGTTATGAAATGAGGTTAAAATTAAATTGCCATACAGCAGATTAGATTTGCTTGGCAATCTTGCTCTCTCTTTCTGACTGGCCTAGCCCCAATGAAATGTAAAACATATTGTAAAATCGAAACATACAACCAGAGGAATAAAAGTTTATGTTGTTATTTGATTAAAAAGTTCTAAAAATCTAAAGGTCATATTTACGTTGAACCCTGTTCTATGGCTGCATAGCCACAGGAGACTTACTTAATAAAGCAAAGGGGGTAATTTTAGAAGCAAGAATTATTGGAAATGTTTTTTTTTTACTTATTCTTGAAAGCTCTTTACAAAAGAAGCCGTCCAGCCCGTCCAAGCATAGTGGGCCATCCCTGGAGAGCTTTTAATCAGCCATGTTTTTTCCTTGCGCGTGAAGGAAATATTCTCTTCGAAATATTGACTAAGAGATTTCAATTGAAGCATGCAAATCTTACCAGAATTCTTTAGAGTTTATAGATGTGACGATTTTCACATGATTTTACATCCACTTCAATAGGTATTTGCCACTGAAAAAACACTATTCATGGAGCAATCGTACATAACAAAACACAAAACTTAAAAGAATATAGTGTGAAGTTGGCTGCAATTAAAAACATCGAAAACTGCGATTTTTTTCGTCCTCCATTTTGACAGAAAGGGCAAAATATATATGTTTCCTTGTGTTTTCTGTGAATCAATTATATACTTACAATAAGTTTTTGAAAATTATGGAGATCAATGAGACAAGGAAACGTGGTAAAGAAAAGAATTTTAAACTCCCTGTAGAAGAGACTTGTACATTTATTAACTCCACGAAAAAAGGAGGATTTTCAGGTCCTTCCGAGCATGTAAAAAAGCACATTCATACAATACACACGGCACATCAGCCTTTTAAATAACATTTAATTCTCTTTAATACTGAAGACGAAGACTTTCACACGTATTTTGTGATTTGAGAGTAGAAGTCCTGGAGACAGATGTCCAGCTGGTCAAAGGTGGGTCTTTCATGTGGCAGCAGTGCCCAACAGTAGGCCATAATGGCGAATAGTTCATCAGGGCAATTGACGGGCTGGGATAAGCGATAGCCATCCCTGAGGTAGTGCTCCATCTCGAAGCAATCCACTTCGGCGTAGGGTTGCTTGGCCAATGTGCAAAGCTCCCACATGAATACCCCAAAAGCCCAGGTATCCGAAGCTTCGGAAAAGAGTTTCTCCTGCAGAGCTTCCAGGGCGAACCACTTGATGGGTCGATTTTCGCCATCTCCAAGGCAGTGGTAGTCGCCTGGAAAGAGATCTCGCGACAGGGAATTATCTGCTAATTTGATTCGCAATTCATCATTTATCACACAATTCCGAGTGGCGACGTCCTTGTGGATGACTCCATGACTATGCAGATGAGCCAGAGCCAGTGCAATCTGAGATGACATCCGGACAATTTGGATGGTGGTCAGTGTTCGAGCGAGGGGAGTTTGCAGAAAGAGCTTGAGATTTCGGGTGTTATCTGGAGCTGGATAGAGAAGGAATGGTGCTGTATGGTCTTCAATGGAGACTCCCAGGACAGATAGGATTCCAGCATGGGAAGCTCCATACAGGCTCATGCCTTCCTGCAGCAACAGAGACACCTGAATCTGACTAGCATGCTGACCAACAGTTTTCACCAGAACCTCATCTGTATCATTGTATGTGCCTCTGTAGACCTTCCCGTAAGTTCCTTCCTGCAGCAAACTGGATAGACGTACTCGACATCTCTGCACTGTCAACTCAGATATCCTCCGATGGAGCTCCTGGGGCTCAGATGCTGGCGGCGGAGGCACAGTTTTCTGTGCCTTTGGGATTTCCGGAAGCATTTCAATCTTGTTGAAAGTGGACTTTTGATAGGTCAGGGAATTCCGGAAGCAGAGAGCAATACACATGAGAGTCGTGGCTATTACCAAGGATACCACACAACCGACACAGATGGCTAGTAAACCATTTTCTGACTTTTCCGGAGGGACAGAATTACTCACAATTGGATCTTCTTCCGACACCACCGACGTATAGCACATTTTCCTCCGTCTCAAAGTGAATTCCGTGACATTATTGAGAGCTCTGTTGAGGGTTACCTGGATGGTGATATTGACATCAGCTTCAACGTTAATTCCCTCCCTACACACCACTTGAAGCTGAAATGCTTCCAGTTCTGTTGGGATGTAGCCACTTTTTGTGATGTTGAGATTCACAGAAATAGCCGATGGCAGGGAATTGGACACGCTGATCCCATAGGAAATTGGTCTTCCAATGAGGCTCTGCCAGTTAATAAGTATGCTGCTTATACGACTTGGGATATTGATTACATAGTCCAGAGCATTAGTATTTATAACTCCTGCCCGGATATAGAAGATTTCTGCAGAAAGACCTGGAAAGAAGGGAATTTTTCTGATCCCTAACCCTACTTTGCACGAAAATCATCTGTTTACCTAGCAATTTCTGTCCTTCCTGGACATTTGTATACACATTCAGGTAGCTCTGAGTACCGCAAACACAGAGGAGGATCAAAAGGGGACAGGAAATGACTTTTAAATGCATTTTTCTCAGTAAGAATCACAAGAGAAAAATAAACATAAACATTGCACGAATGTTTCACAACAAAGCTTCACCATTTTTGACATGAAACACGAAACATCATTGAAACATTCCCATAGCAAAAATTTCCTGAAAGTACGGCGCATTTGAAATTTCAAATTATCCAATGGAAATCCTGTGGAAGATTCCGCGGAAGGTTTATATGACAAATCAAATCGCGATAGATTCACTTTTTTTATAAATAATTATCGCAATTTAAGCATTAATATAAACATGAGAACCATATTTTTACCTTTCAAAATATTTTTTCTGATTTGGTTCCCTGTCATTCTAAAAATCATGGGCAAATCTTCCTGGAAGAATGACATCGGCATCGAATCAACTTGCTTGAGCTAGTCCTTTGTTTCACGAAAATATGAACGATGAACCTATTTTGTGGCTCTTGATTTTAAACAAATTGTATAATCGAAAAATAGTAAAATTTTGAAAAAAATTACGAAATAGTTTAGTGAATTCTATCATGAAAATTTGTTTAATTTTCTAAGTGCACTATAATCTTAAATTCGCTAAAAAAGTGAATAATCCCCTTCTAATTTTCAAAGAATGAAATGCAAAACGTCCACGATGAAAAAAACCTTTGGAAATTTCACTATATACTGAGAAAAAACAGGATTGCGATTAATTTTTTTCCTCATAACTTTAACACTAGGGGTAAAAATATATCAACATTTTTTAATGTTAATTTTACACCTTTTTTAAGGGTAAAATTAACATGAAAGAGGTTAACTTTAACCCCCAATACACTTAAAAAGGGCAATATTTACACCAATTTAGGATCAATACTGCAGGATAAAATAAACATTTCCGGAATAACTTTTTCGGATTTCTCAATGTATAGGATTTTCCATGGATTTTTCCATTTTAGATAATTTTTTTTTGAGAATTCCCGGTTCTTTTCTCTAGTAAATCCAAGAAGCACTTCCATGGAAGATCCAGTATCGTTTCCGAAAGTATTCCTGAAAAAATCCACAATTTTAGGGAATGTAATGTTCTTTGAAGCTCACAGTAATTAAAATGTGTCGCAATTTTCGAACAATTTTCCAGAATTAACCTAATAGAAATTCCAAATTTGTTATATGACAATGCCATACGGTTATAGAAGAATTCCCCTACAGGGATTAAGACCAGCAGCATTGTAGAGAATTGGGCTGTCCTTAAACTTCAGTATTTAACAATGACAATATTTATCAAACAATGCAAGAGGGGCGGACCCTATCTGTTTGAGAGAAATAAATATCAATATCAATTTATTGCATCACAACAATAGGGTCAACCCTCTTACAGTTGCGAGAAAAAGAAAAAATTAAAACGATTTCAAAAAGAAAGAAATTAAAATGAAAGGAACAAAAAAATGACAAGAAACTGTGAAAAGAAGAAAAAAAAATAGAAAGAAAAAGAAAGAAAAATAAGTAAAGTCAATTACTCCCAGGTCCAGACTGAAAATGCAGCCGAATAGTATCCGCAGAAGTGCGATTGTCAGCCGGAATGGAGTTAAAGAGTACAATGCCATTCACAAACAGTGTACCCCCCCCCCCCCCTAACCAAAAGATCCGACAGGTACCCAGGACATTCAGAAAGCAACAAGTTGAACAAAATGAGCACTGCTCTCATGTTCAGAAGAGAAGGTAAATCACAGCCAATAAATACATTTCTATATGGGGTAATGTAGTCTCGTCGGTTTAAACCGCAGATATACCTCCCAGCGAGCACAGTTAGCAGAATAAAATAGGATTTTCAGCATTTTTTTGCTGAATCGGTCTGCTGGCCAATCAGCAGCTCTCGAACAAAAAGTGCTAAGCAAATACATGAAAATGGCACTGTTTAGCGCTCGCAGTGGATGATGGCAGAACTAAATACTGCCGGTAGATGGCGCCAGGAAGCATTTAGCAGCAAATTTTCTCTTTCATTTTTTTTCTTTTTCTCTCAAAATGTCAAAATGGACTTGGAATTTCCCCTGAAATTATTTATCAACTTGGGGGATATTATAATCACGATTTTTATTACTTATATTATTATAGGAATTATGCTGCGGTATGCTGCCTATAGAGAATGGTCAAATAAGAGTATTAAACATACTCCCGACCAAAAATGTTGCATTTTTTAGTGAATTGCGTCATTATTTTCCCGAGAAAAAAAAATATTTTTTTCTGAGCAAATATTCAGTCGGGGGTTATAAAATTATTCTTTATTTATGAAAAATATGTTTTTTCTATTGCAAAAAGTATATTTTCCTCAATTTTCGCAATTAAATATTGGCATCTTTCCTGGAACAGCCATTGATGTATTATGCTCACAGTCGGTCACAACTATTGTAATTGATCTTGAAACAGGATTTTTCTACTTTTTTAACTTTTTTATGGTAAATAAAGTTGCAGATGCATTTAAAAAAATCCATTTAAAAGTTGTGACTCCCCCACTTAACTCTTTCGCCTCTTTTGGGACTCTGAGTACACAAAGCAGCATATGAATATTTTGTGGAAAACAATGTTTTTTTTTTTAATTATTCAGAACTGATAAAAATCCTATTCTTGTGAATGATTACAAACTATAAGGATGTCTAAATGTAAAATATTTTTTGTAGGACCTCAATTAATTTCTGAGCAAAGATATTTTTGATTTAAAAAAAAAGTGAAATTGGCTTGCAGCATATGCTGCGGTCCGGAAAGAGTTAATGAGTTCAATAATGCCTTTAAAAATACTACAAAAAAATTTCTATGGATACTACAAAATAAAATATAATTGTTTTATCACAATTTAACTTGAAAAATTTACATAAAAGCGTTTTTGTTTGTTGCGACAAATGCGGAAAATATATTTTTTTTATGTTATAAAATGTTTTATATTTTACAAGTGAAATAAATGTATGATCCGTGCACGATGCATATGCATAATGTATATGCTGCACTTTTCTATTTATAAATTTTCGATTATAAATTTTCTAAAGCGCATTTTTACGCAAAAAGCTACTTTTATTATCGTGGTAAAATAACAAACCAACAGTTATCGTTTTTTTAATACTGTACGTATTTTTTTAAATGAAAAATTTATTCAATTTGATGATTCATTTGTTAAATTAAAATGATATGCATTTATATTTTTTAGAAGAGAGTTTTTAAATACCTTTAAAGTCAGGAAAATATGCTAATTTGTTGGAAATCATTTCAAATAATTTTGAGTAGACTATGTATACCATTAAATAAAAATGATAGAGGCTCTAAATTCTATATGTTCTTGATCTTCTTGGTATTTCCATGAGGTTCCGAAGTTTTTTCAATATTTCTCGAATTTAGAATTCATTAAATATCAAAATATCTTGATAATTCCCAAGAATTTCTTGGGTTATTAATTTTCTAAAATCACAGCGGGCAAGAATTCTTGGCAATGCAATTTTAATTTAGGTGAAGTATATTTTTTTATAAATGAATTCACAATATATTTTGATAAAATTAGACAAAAAAAATTAAATTTATTGGTCGGAAAAGGTTTAAGAATACATATTATTCAAAATATATTATAAATATGATTTTTTAAAATTTTTGTTAATCTTAAATTTTTTGCTTTATTTTTTAATGTCAAATGTGGTTATTGTAAGAATCATAAAATTGTAATAATGGAAAAGGTTAACCTTAGCTTCTACTCAACTCAGCAAAGACAAAAACCAAGTGCATTAAAGTCTCTCACTCGATTGGGGAAAAAGAATAACTTTGACTAATTGCCACTGCGATCGCTAGTGTAACTTCGAGGTCAGCAGAGCTCAGCTGAAAAAATATATGTTTTCAGCTGATTTGAAAAAGCTTAGCATTTGGTGCTCGCTGGGCTGACACAATAATTAAAGGCAACGGTTAGGCGACGAATTGTGTCACTATCCGCCGCAAAGACGAGCTCTGCTCTGCTGGCGCACTAGCGCCATCTATTAATTGGAGAACTTCACCACGCTCGGTAGTTCAAACATACTTGAAAATTAGCCTTAAATGCCATGAACTTAAACCAACTAGTATGGTAATTTTTCACTTTTTATCATCAATTCATTGAAATGTCCACCATTTATTCAAAATTTTCTCACTTAAACGATAAAAAAAGATTTTTCCCCGTCAATTATTACACAAACTCTTTCAGCAAATTGAAACATTTTTCTAATTATTGTTAAAATAATTTATTAAAAAAAATGTTTTGAAGCAACACAAAAAAAAAAAGAATTTCCGCAAGCAAGACGCGCCAAGTCTGAATATTTTCCAAACTTTCCACTAGATGTAGACAGTGGCTGGAATTTCTTTTTCTTATCACCATGGGGTTTGCAACGTTTGCAATCGATCTTGAACGAATGCTTTTAAATAACTCCAACACCGATCTCCCTTCTAGAGGTATTGAATTATTTGGTCTACCCTCATGTCGTATTTTCCCTTCTCTCAGTCTCTAGTTATTAAAGCATTTAGAATTAGAAGCGCTGCAATATAGCCACTGCTCTAGCTCTCAAAGTATTGCTTTCTTTGTCATTCCAATAATGGAAAAATTGTGGTGTCCAGTTGATTACTGACCAGCTTCACCAATCTCGCTTCTACAAAGCCACGACGGCACATCTATTGTAATCAGCAGAGCTCTTGGACTGAACTGATCTTGCAGTATTCGGAAGCACGACTTCGTGCTTGTCTCACCCCAATCGCCTCCTGTCATTTCGATTTTTGGACGAACTTTCAATTCCATTCCCGGATCAATGTGTAGCGCAAAGAATTCAATACCTCTAGAAGGGAGAGCGGTGTTGGAGTTATTTAAAATCATTCTTTAAAAGCAAGGACTGAGCATGAGCTGTCCCTCCTCACTTAGCTAGCTTATTGTTTCACCTTCAATTCTTCTCATTGCCAACTCGCTATATGTTGGTGGCATGGATTTTATTCTTCACCGCAAATTGCTTATTTTCTTGTACCAACATGATCCATTTTTCTAGAGTTTTTGGTGCTTTTGCATCGCATATCGTTTCCTCCTTCACCGAATTTATCAACAAATAAATTTTTCTTTTCTGTACCTCAGACTGTTCCTAGTCTACAGCATTTTCCTTCGTACCAAATCTAGTATAGGTCAATAGAACTGATAGAACTGGAAATAATTAGTTAACATTATATTAAAGTTATTGGAGTCGCATTGTGTTCCACAGAAAAAAATCACTCTGAATTTCTTTAGAAACACAACATTTTCCTAAGAAAAGTACAGTAAACTTCAGCGGAATTTTTTATTTGTAATTTCTCTTCCTATGCTTTTGCTACGGGGAAGCTTCTTAAGAAACACGAAACATCATTGAAATGTATTCTGGGGTAAAATATGAAACATCATTGAATATTTCTTTGATGTTGCGTTCAAATATTTAATTCTTTTTTCCTGGATGAAGAAATGTGCAGGAATTCTTAGACAGAGAAATGAATATTCAGGATTTTGAGAAATATTAAGTACACGGAAATTAGGATTTATTCCTCGAAATACTTGAAATTTACAGTTTTTATTTACACAAGGTATAAAATAGTTTTTTAAAGAAATTAGGAAAAAAAAAGAATATTGCTTAGCGGCAAAGTCTGTCCTACTCATTGTACATCCCATCGAGCAGGTAATCCATCCTCCGGTAGTGTCGCGTTAGCCAGTAATCCTTGAACCGACGAATGACTACGGTGGCGAGTCCCAGAATCATGGGAATCGCAAAGATTAGCACCACAATGGGAACAATGTAATCACGATGATTCACTGGCAATTCCAAAATGTTCTCCTGTGACAACTGAGCTACAGGTTCCTCCACATCCAATCTCCCTGATTCGGGAGATTGAGGATGCTTTGGAGCTGACTTTGATGCAGCTTCCAGGAGATTGGGATCATCGACCACACTGACCGTGAGGGTTGGTTTCTTTGGCCTGGGAGTCGTTGTGGTGGTTGTGGATGGTGTCGTGACGTTGATGACTTTCGGTGGAGTTGCTGTGGTAGCATTTCCATGCAGAATTCCTTCATCCTTTCCCGTAATATTCACTTTACTGGCATTTTTGTTGGTCTCCGGCAATGTTTCCTTGGCAAGAGGTATTGTGGTATTTTTGGCTGGTGTTTTCACATCAGGCAGTGTGGTATTTTTACTCTCCGGGCTATTACCATTTGTGGTATTCCCCGGAATCCCCTTTGTTTCATTCCCTGACGTCAAAGTTGCATTGGTGATTGGCGGAGGAGGCTCCACCAGTTCCTTCTTCACACTCTTCTGGGTTTCTTTGCTGGAAAAACTTCCGCCCTCGGTGTAGAGAAACTTTTCCCCATGCCCAGTGTGCTTTTCCTGGCCAACAGAGTGATTTCCAGGCACCTGTGCAACATTCCCATCTGCCACCACCACAGAAAATACAACAAAAACAGCCCAAAGAATCACCCAAATACGTGTCATTTCACTTAAAGTGCGAGATAACGAGGTAAATGATAGGAAATCGAAAGGAAAAGAAGGAAAATCCCACTGACGTAGATATTTTACATTTTTTTCCATGTGAAAAATATCACAAAAATATTTTGCAATGAAAAACTTGCAGACTGGCATGCCAATACTTGGATGATAGTTCCTCCTAAATGAGATGCTCAAATCTCCCAAAAATCTCCTAAATTTCAAATATTTAAATTTGAATATTCACCGGGAGTATTGCCCGTCAAGAATATTTCGTCAGTTAAATCAGCATTTATCGTAACTTCATTTTTGCGATTTTGTGATGTATACATATTTGGAATTAGCGTAATTTTGTTTGTTAAACGCACTTGAGAAAAAGAAACTTTTAAAAGCCCATTAAAAATTATTTTACACAAAAATTGTCGTAAGTGCCCTTAATTAATAAAAATTTCCCAGAATTTATCGTAACTTTCATTTTTGGGGAAGTTACGACAAATTTCCATACAAAATTTTCAATAATCAGCAATTGCCGTAACTTCTTTTGCTCATTTGCGTGGCTTGTAATTTGCAGCAAAAATGTAATATTTCTCAATAAAACGTTCACAAACTCTTCCAAATATCCAAAGACAGTGCAAATAATGCAACATTAAATCATTTTAATTCATTATTTGTGAGAAAAAAGTTAAAAAAAAATCCCTGACCATCTGTCATTAATTAAAAAGCGACACGTCGCGCAAAATTTATTCAATAAAATTTATGAAATAAAAGCTTTTAGAGACAGGGATAAGAGTTTAATTGATTAATTTAGTCAAATAAAGGCGCTTATTATCACTAGAGTCACTGAAATTGATATAATGCATTTTTGAAAATTGTCGTAACTTCTAAGATTTCCATACATTGGAAGTTACGGCTTTATAAACGATGGAAGTTACGATAAAATCTTACTGTGTTTCATCGAACATATATCTCAATATTTCAGCTTTTAAATCATTTTATAAAGATTTTCTCGAGTTAACTTACAGTTTATTAGTGCCACTTTCGTTCTTTTGACTCAAAAGTATCGCATTCGGGGCTCATTTTTAACACTTTAAAAACCCAAAGTGGCATTTTACTCCAATTTTAAGTTTGGAGCTTCATAGTAGGAATTCTATTCTATATTATGCTAAAGTGATAACACTAATATATTGAGAATTTAATTAGCTTTCGTTTAGTCCAAAAAAATAGTTGATAACTTTTTTCATATTTAAAATATTGGGAAAAACCCAAAAAATGGGCGTAAAATACCAAATTGGCGTAAAATGCCACCTTTTTTATATGGAGTTTGCATCCGAAATGGACATTTGAATGGTTTATTCTACATAACCTAAAAAATGTTACCATTTTTTGAATTTTGTCACGATTCGAAAAAATCTTAAAAAATACGTGAAAATGTAAAAATAATTATAAAAAATTAAATAATATAAGACCTAAAATTGTTGTAAAGTGGTACTACAGAGAAAAATAAGGTGAAAATTCACTTTACGTCTTATTTTTCTTTTCCGAATTCCTATTGGAACTTCACATAAAATTTTATTAAACAAAAAGCGCAAATTAATGAGAATTTGAAAATTTTTCAAAGAAAATATATAGATATGTGTTCTAATATCCTTACCAAATTGCTAAGAAAAAGGAAATTCAATAGAAATTGGCTTTTTTTCTACGAAAATCTGAAAAATTCACTTTGTCATTTTTTGTCCATTTTCACAAAATTTATATAAAAATGACAAGAAAAATGGGAAAATATTTATTCAAAAAATAATTTACGAGTCCTCGAACTGCTGTAGAAGTCTTACGGAACAAAAAACTTGAAAATTTGGTTTTTTGTGGAGAATATCTACACTGGCATTTTATGCCAATTTGGTATTTTACGTGATTTTTTGACTCGGGTTTTAAAGTGTTAATAAAAATAATGCTGAACTGAAAATTTCGTCTCCTGAAAAGTGTCAAAAGGAAGTTACGACAAATGCTGATTTAACTGACGACATGTTTTTTGGAGAGTGAATAAATAAAAAAAAAAAAAATAAATAAATAAATAAATGTCCACTCGAATCTCCTAAATGTAGGGAAAATCTCCTAGAGTTGGCAACACTGTTGCAGACTGGCATGCCAGAAACGGGGTGTTTCCAAAAATGGCCGCCAAAAAAGCGCCGCCAAAGTGACAATGAGAATTTCAAAATCAAATCAACATGGCGGATGTTTTTTGAATATTCGTATTATCGTGATTTTTTTGCAATTTTTCCAAGCTATTTTCTCAGTGTTGTGCAAGTGGAAAGCCCGTGGGAGTGAACCTGAGGATCCATTGGACAGCCTACGAGTGGATAAGGTGCAGGAAAAATTTGCAAAGTGGGCGAAAAGAGCATTTGAGAAAATTCGTAAGTACAGCGATAATTTTTCGTTTTCACGCAAAATGTCAAAGATGGAAAAATGTAAAAATTGGGGAGAAAATGGGTGAAAATCCCCCAAAGACCTTTTGATAATATCAGGGAATTATTGCAATAATACTGGGGTAGGGATTTTGCGGGAATTTACAGGAAGTTTTTGGGGAGAATGCCAAAGGAATTGTGCAAAAGGATTATTCCATATTTTGGGCATTTTTGGGTCTGGGGGCAGTCTAAGGGCTCCATGGGGGTCATTAAAGTCCATCAGGGAGTGTATTTGGGGCTATTTGAGGTTTTCCAGGGTGTTTTTCCAGCATGAAAACATAACATAACCTCAAAGTTGATTTGAATTCAAATATTTGAAGTGTGTCCGGACGCACTGTGTAGGATTCCTGTTGAGCGATTCCTGCGTGAGCAAGTAAAATGCCACGGGAGGATTTGAAGTTGCGTCAGGCGGTGAAGGAGGATGATATGGAGGTGGATGATTCCGATGGGGAACCACCGGCATTTGGGCCAGCTGCATTGGGGCTGCATCGCGTGGGTACAAAATTGCCCCCAAAACCAGCCCCAACTCAGCCAATTCAGGTGCTCAATGCCCGTGGTATGCCGGCGAGGATTAGGAAGAAGAATCGCCTGTTCTACGATGATAACATCATCAATGACAAGCCGCCACCGAAGCAATCCCCGCGTAAACTGGGCAAAAGGACCCCCATGAAGGTTCTCCAGACGCCAAGTCGCATCATCAAGCGTGGCCGCATGAAGCTAAAGTTCGCCGGGAAGCAGAGTCCAGCATCGGCAGGGAAGACCTTTGGGAGGATGCGTGGTCAAATGGGTCGTCCATTGGCTACGCCATCCCCCACGTTGCCGCTGGACAGAAAAATGGGCCAGCGAGTTGGGCTGCGCCTGAGGAACCTCCTAAAATTGCCCAAGGCTCACAAATTCGTCAGCTACGAATGGTTCTACAGCTCTGTCGATCGGGTTCTCTTTGAGGATCCCACGGATTTTGAGGCGTGCGTGAAGGAGTCTTTCCCGCAGCTCGTGACACGTTCAATGTCCCGCGTGGAGTGGACTCGTGTCCGGCGCATGATGGGCAAGCCAAGGCGTTGCTCTCAGGCCTTCTTCGATGAGGAACGCCGGGAGCTGGAGCGCAAGAGGCAGAAGCTGCGCCTGCTGCAGACCCGCAAAATGGGCGATGTGTCCTTCGTGAAGGATATGCCGACCAATGTGCCACTGCCATTGGCGGTGGGCACGGGTGTCACGGCGAGGTTACGGACGCCGCAGGATGGACTCTTCACAGGCACCGTGGCTGCTGTGGATTTTCACAATCACACCTACAGGATCGCCTTTGAGCGGCAAGGACTGGGAACGCACACCGTTCCTGACTACGAGGTCGTCTCTGACTCTGTGCAAGTAAGCGTTTGTTTTTATTTATTTTATTTCTTTTTTTACAGTTCATGACAAAATATTTGAGTCAGGGATTTTTCTACCCTTGTAACCAGGAGCATGACATTTCCTATGTTTCCCATATGTTTCTAGCGTACCGAAAAAACTTTTGGGTTTATTAGCTGTTTTCTGTCAGTGTAGAATGAATTAGCAAAAAATATAAATACAAAATAAAAGCCAACTTAATATTGAATGTGCAACCGAAAACTACAAATTGGCAACCTACGTGGTTTTGGAGATATCTTGTGAAATGTGTACGAAAACAGGGAAAAATTTACACTAAAATCGGTCGCATTTTTCAAAGCTAATGTCACTCACTTGCTTGTAACAGTGCTTTTACTCTCCTTGCTGGCCATTCCTCTCCTGTAGGGGAATTCTGTAATTTTCCGGGCATTGTCGAATAGGTCGGACGTGAGTTCGAAACCTGACAATGTCTATCAAATGGGTTAGAAAATGCAATTCATTGATTTTTTTTATAGATTAATTTTGATTTTGTAATGATTAATTTGTTTTAGAAAATTCATTGTCGTTCAAATTTCCAGAAATTTCCAATATGTGACTTCTGACAATGTCACATGACAATGCCATGGATACAGAATCACTTTTTCGAAAAAGCTCTCCTGAGATTCGAGCACAATTTGTCATAAGGCATTGCCATGTTTCGAATTTCTTTCCCTATCTTATATGCTTTTTTATTTTATTCCAGCTTAGTGTTTTCTTTTCCTTTGGAGTATTTTTGCTCCATTTTCATATTTTTTATGGGTGGAAAAAAATGTTTACAATTTTTCGTCGGTATTGGTTTGACTGAGAATCGAACCGTGAAGCCCTATGTCACAAAGCAAATACATATATTTTTTCAAGATGTTTACAAAGAAACTACAATGTTCTTCCGGGAAGTTTTTGGATAATTTTTTAGGTAAAATTTTCCCATAAATAATTTGATATAGCTTATGCTGAATATTTGAGACCTTTCAGACATTAGTAAAAGAAACGTAGCATACTGCTACAATCGATTGACGTTCCAAAAACTCCGGATCAAATCTCAGCATTGCCATGTTTTTCCGAGATGGCTTAACTATTTTAATTTCTTAATAGACATTTTTTTGTTTGGGAAAAAAATCAAGGGAGTTCCGTTCTCCGGCTTAAGTGAAAACGGATTGAAAGAATTTGATATGAATTGCCTACTATTGGGAACTCATTTATAAAATAATTTTTGAAACTTTCTCCTAAAGGTATGCAAATATTATATATTTCACGCGGCAAATTTGTAATGCATTTCTTATGAACCGTTGAAAAATTGACGCCGATAATATCTTGCATACATCATTGCGACTCCGTAACTTATCTCAAAGATATCGCCTGCAGATATGCAATTTTCTGAGTCACTTGAGTTAATTATTTCTCTGTATTAAAGACAGTTGATTGATCATCAGATGTTGAAAATTGCCTGCATTTGATTGTTGTTTATAAATGGGAAACTATCATAAACTGCTGTTTATAAATGGGATATTATCAAAATCGTCGCAATGTCAAACTTTTCGCACGCATGCTTGAGCAAAAAATTTGTAGACCTTTCCGCGATGTGGGAAAGAACAATAAAATGTATTTCTTTTTCTATATCTGTCGGACTAAATATTCCACATTATTGAAGCTAACAAACATAGTTAGGACAACACATATTTTAGACTAGTGGCTTAGTCTATAGTTCCCAAAGTAAAAAAATTGTAATAAGGTAGACTATAGGGATTTTTGTAAATCTAATTATTCATTTAACCTTAATACTCAGTACTAAAGCTGAATATATATGATGAAAAATGAGAGGTCCATAGCAAAAAGGAAACGTAAAAAGGTAGTTGACCAAAATACTCAAGTTGGTCAGAAGATTTCTCCTGGTTCCTCCACTTGAGGTAGCTCTTAATATCATACATCGTTCAATTGCTAAACGGTTATGATTGCGCTTTAAAACACACACAGCTCAAACTTGATTGAGTTTTACTGGTTTTTTATCATTGTGTTTTACAATTCAGCTGTGTGTGTTTTCAGGCGTGGCCTGAAGTTGAGGAAGCAATAGAAATTTTCTGACCAACTTGGGTATTTTGTGTGTTCTTGACAAAATACAGAAGAAAATCCCAGAAGATCTGTGATTTCCTGGGAGATCCAGGAGAAATCTTCTGACCAATTTTGGTATTTTGGTCAAATAATTTCCTGAGATTGTCTATTCGGAGATTGCTCTAATTCTGAAGAAAGCAGGGAAATGAAGATTTGGTCAGATATATGCTTTAGATTTTTCCTTCGAGAGTGCTCTAATTCTGGAGGAAGCAGGGAAATAGAGATTTGGTCAGATAAATCCTTGAGATTTTTCATGATGAAAAAAACTGTTGAGTTGTGAATTTTTCTTATGAAGTTTAATTTGGTCTCGTTTCCTTTTTACGGTACATTTTTCGGAACTACCTTTTTACGGCGCAGTTTCTTACTTTGCCTTTTTGTTATGAGACCCTCAAATATAAAGTCTCTTAAATATTTGCATTTTTTGCAAATATTATGTAAGTCAAGATTTTTCTGAAACTTTCACCTGATAAAATCATTAAAAAATTGAGCCATGCGGCTAAAACCTTAGATTTGATGACCGTATTGGATAAGTAGCCTGGTTCTTCATTGATCAGATTTCGGTCTCATTTATAATGGCCTCTACTCACTAGAGAAATTTATGTCAATCAGAAATTTGTACCATCTGCTTTTTGCTACCTTGTCAAATCGCCATTTTGAATTTTTGAAAGTCAAAGTTCATTCCGCCGCTGGAACACTAATTTTTCAACCAATTTGGTTAAATTTGGATTTTTTGGAAAGGTCTTGAAATCTTCTATCCGACTGCATCGATAAAATAGCGGTAACTATTTTTTTTAAAGCTTTATGGATTTTTTTGTCTTTTCACCTACTTAGACATTATTTCGAGATTAGATTTTATTCCTTTCTCCAAATCTCTTCTCAATTGCCCATTATGCTCCTCAATAGCTAGTTCAGCTGAACATTTCGTGCATAGACACCTTTCACAGGAAAAATCACCATTTTGAATTATGCAAGGTCAAAGAGGTTAATCGTTTTTGACACATTATTGTTCAACGGATTTGACCGAATTTGGATTTATATTTGAAAGGTCATGAAATTCGGAACACGACTGTGTCGCTTTCGATCGGTAAAGTCGATAACTTTTTTATTTATTGTTTTTGTAGATCTTTGATCTCATCTAGGTAGACGACTCGAGACCGATCTCATTTTTTGCCCCGTCCACTCCAATTGTTCACTAATTTCCTCAAATATTTTTAATAAATATTTTATGGCTCATACATGAACTTTCTAAAATGCCCAAAAAACATTAAAATCGGTTAAGAAAGCAAGAATTGGATACTGGTTGTATTACAGGGCTTCCATCAATTTGAGTCTGATTGAGGGCTTAAGGGGCTTGACGGCGTTATCACACTTGCACATTAAAATTTTAATGTGATTCACATTAATTGTTGCTCGTGAGCGTCCAAATATGTTATTTGTGTCTTTGAGTCACTTAATATTTGGGGTTTTTCTATTTATTGATAAAAAAGTGGACTTGGCCTGCAAAAATAAGTTTAAATTTGCCTAAAGCATAAATATTTTTCACATTAAAAAATTAAAGGGAAAATCGCATTAATTTTTCGCATTAATGGTATAAATCAATTTATATCAAATTTTGCGGACCAAGTCTACCTTTTTATCAACAAATAGATCAAATTTTGAATATAAAATGATTCAAGCACACAAATTACACATTTGGACTCTCACCAGCGACAATTAATGTGAATCATATTAAAATTTTAATGTGCAAGTGTGATAACGCCGTAAGGCTTTTGTTCTTTGAAGCAGCTTTGAAGAAGTGGTAGAAGGAGGTATAAGAGGGAATTTCTTTTTTTTTGTGTGTCCACAGGAAACAATACCTATCAGCAGTCTAACAAAAAATTTCCGCCAAAAGGCAAATTTGCCGAAGAATTTTGTGGCATCTCCGTTGAATTGTCTGACAACTCTGGGGAAGCATGATCCCATGCTGAGTGTCGATGTGTTCAGTCACCTGAAGAAGCCACAGAATCTGACGTATCCCACGGACAAACAGGTTGGTGGGTATCCGGTGAAGTTGCTGGAGTTGATGGTGCGCACGAAGAAGTTGCTGGCGTCTAAGCAGACAAAGTTGCAGCGTCTGCAGAGTTTGAATTCCGAAGTGGCCATTCACAAGAGCTACGACGAGCCCATCACGGAAGAGACCCAGAAGATCTATGCTAATCTCGTGGTGTCCCTGGAGAAGATTAATCGCAATATTCATGGCAATTTGAATCAGATTCAAACTTATACGCCACAGATTTCCAAACAGCCGCAGATTCTGTCGATGCTGACGCCCAGCTACTTGAGGGAGAAGTGCCGTGAGATGGGCAGTCAGACGGTGCAGAATAATAATCATGGAGTAGTGAAGGATCCCGAAGTTGTGCGTCTCATCTCGGATATGGCCACGATAATGTGGGTGGCATCGAGTTTATCCAATACCGAACAGTACACAAATGTCCTGCGAGTCCTGGAGGGATGCCTGGAGGAGACTAAGAGTAGGCTGAGCCCAGAGAATGTGGATGTCTTCCACAAATGTGTCATGGTGCATATTCATCAGATTAAAATGGGTTTGGGAAATTTGGCGGCTCCAACTACTTCGGCATCTTCAGCGTCAGCTTCAGTACCTTCTTCAGAAAAGCCTAGCAGGATTATCAAAATGGAACCACAGGAAGGGACATCGTCAAAAGGATCGACCACGGAGACGGTCAAGGTTATTATTGAGACGAAATGAGAAGGGAACTACCTTCTCAAAAGTAGAAATTTAAGTTTTTTTGCCTAAATTAAGGGATTTAATTTCTAATTTGAATTTGGAAATAAGGAAAATTCAATTTTTTTTCTTTAATTTTTCTTCAAGTTTTTTTTCTTGCATAAAAAATTAGAAACGTAGTTCAAATACTTTCAAGGATTAATTTTTAACAGAAGAGATGTAAGTTTAATTGAAAAATAATTCATTTTCAATATTGAGAAATTTCATTGAATTGTAACAAAGGTAATTATATTCGCTGGAGTTTATAACATAAAAAATATATGGATAAGAAATATATTTGGTGTTTTACTTTCCGGGAATTTTTGATATCCCTCTCATGGGGCTACGATTATATATGCCTGAGTTAGATTCGTCTGAACTAAACGGACATCGGGACAGAAGTTATACAATCTGCTTTCTGCCAGTCTAATCGACATTTTGAATTGTTGAAAGTCAAAGTTCTCGCTCTCAAAGGCTCGCTGGAGGACTAACTTTTCAACCAATTTGGTTAAATTTGGATTTTTTGGAAAGGTCTTGAAATATCCTATCCGATTGCATTGATAGAATAGTGATAGGGAAAAGTGGGGCATCTTTGAAATTGGGATTGAGTTTTCTTGAAAAATTAGAAATCTTATGAGTTGTTGATTGTTTCAGTGTGCAATTGCTTCTGGATATTTAGCTCCAGATCCAGAGCATCAATTTTACATTTGTGACCATGAACGGGGTAATTGTCGACCCACATTTACTTGAAAAGGTATTTCATTGGGACACGATTCCCCATATTTTGCTGAGAAATATTGAAACGGAAGGCGCTCTACAACATCAACTGAAAAATGTACAGAAGCAGCCCCTGAAGTCAAAGTAAATTAACAATTAAATCGTTAAACGTAATTAACAATAAATATACATTTTTATTTAAAACATTTGCATTTTTATTTAAGAAATTTGGTTCGAAATTATTGTATATCATCTCCCAACTTCAGCCCCAAGTCTCATTTGCATGCATTCCGGGTTGGCTAACGTTTAAAATCTTACAATAAGATCACTGCACTGGGATACTCATCTTATGAATGGAAGCAGAGTGTGATCAGTCTTGGAAAATTGAATAAAATCAGAAAATAACCATAAAAATTGAAACATGCTCTTTCGGCAAATTTAGCATTATTACTTTCAAATCCTCTTGTTTAATAAAACTGTGATTTAAAATCAGACAAAAGTGTCCCCGTTTCGGGGACGATTTCATTATCTTGCTTACAGAACATTTCGGGGACGATTTTGCTACTACTTTCGTCTGTGTCATTTAGACAGGGCGAAAAGGGGACGAATTCGTGTCTTTATTTTTTACAGTGCAGATTGAGAAGCTAAATTATATCACGATAAACCTCAATTTTATTTAAAAATAGGTGAAAAATCCCAATTTCAAAGGTGCCCCACTTCCCCCTAACTAATTTATTTTTAAAGGGTTTTTGGAGTTATCGACTTTCGGTCTTCGATGACTCCTCCTAAAATGACTATCTCGAGATTAGATTTAATTCATTACCGCAGGTATTCTTACCTTTTAGGTATTGCCAAATACAGTTTTTAGATCGTCCCAACTTCTTCCCAATTGCAGCAAAAGATTGCCCAAGATCTTTGTAGGCCCTAATTTGGCCTTTTTTGTTCTCCGTGAGTCTGCAGCCTCTTCTCATATCTAAGACCTTTGTTTTTTAACTTCACTACTATGATTACACTTTGCCAGCATAGGCCACAAAACTCACTACTAAATTTCCTTATTCAGGGGTGCCACCTCGAGCATCATCAACATAAAATAATTACCGTCCCTAATTTGAATTTCGCTTTAAATCACTTAAAAATTTCATATTTTGGCTGGCGTGCACTCACGAACGCAAGTTCACGTGGGTCACTACAATAAAAAGTATTTTTGGATAGGCCTATATTATACAAAAAAATATTAGGTTGATACGACTTACACACCATCCACATATAGGTCCGTCCCTATTTGAATTTCGCTCACTGTAGTTGAAGTTCACCAAATGAACACTTGGGGCGATCTGGTCGAAAAAACGAGTTAAGAAACAAAAAACCTCGATTATCTCGGCTTCTGATTAATCGATGAGATCTAGTTCTACGGCAAAATTATAGAGAACATTCTGGTCTACATTTCACCCATAAGGTAAAGTACCCTCACTCGACCGGGTTCCTCGACTCGACGGGTGGGTCAATTTTTGAATGTTTCATAGTCAATTTCTGTGAATTTGTCATTGGTTCATGTTAGATCATACGCAAAAAATTATAGTAAATATAAATAAATTGAATAAATAAATCTACCGGTCGAGACGAGGAACCAGTCGAACGAGGGCATTTTACCTTATATCACTTTCTATCACTTCAACCAAATCTTTGATATTTTGTTTTAAATACGAAATTTGTAATTTCACTCATTTTGATTCAAAATAACTGAATGGCGTCCCACAACTTCAGCTCTAAATCGAATTTGCATGCATTCCAAGTTAGCTCACGTTAAGAATCTTACCTACAATAAGCTGATCTAGACGTATCAATAGCTTTTTTTCTATTCACAATTTTCAAAAAACAAAAGTAAAGTATCTTGGCACTTCCGCAGGTCCTGATGGTTTGAAAAATCCTATCAATTAAGCAAATTTTAAGCCTCAAACTACAAATACTTCCAAGCAGCTAACAACTGCCACTATACATTCCTTCGGTCCGCAGTTATCCAAATTTTCGAAAGTGCAAATTGCAAATCCATCAAAAACCAAGCCATGAATGAAAAAGATCGGTAGTTTTACAAAAGAACACAAAGTAAAAAACTACAAGGTATCGTTTAAAAATATATTTCTCAACGCATATTAATTCAATTTTACTTCGGAGATGTTCTAAATTCGCTTACGATGTCTTTTTATCTTTAAACTAAATGAAAATTTGCCTTCTAAGAATTGATTTGTTGAAAGAATTCTCTTTTTATTTTCAATTTTTTTTATCCGTAACTCCTATATAGAACACATCGTGTCAGTCTTGAGGCCTCGTCACTGGAAAGACAATACACAACAAATATATTTTGAGAATCTTAGAATTAGCAAAAAAAAGGAGACCCCTTCCTTGAAACTCACCAGAGTTGTTCTAATCCCATTTCTAATGGCATTTTGGTGACTTTTCGCATCATTATTGTCCACATGAGTCTTCATTGTTGTTTTCACCGTTGACTTCCTGCTCTGTTTCTCATCCTCTGTATCCTCATCCGTGGGCAAACCCACAACAATCTCCCCGCTTGACTCACCATTTCCTATTTTACTGTTGCAATCCTACAATATCGGGGCACAGTGTCAGATTGTCTTGCATCAAATCGCAACACAAAACAAACAATAGTCAACAAGACAAACAATCTCAAGAAAAAAAGGATTTTTTTTTAAATGAAATATGGAAATTATAGACAAAAAAATCAAGGAATAGAGAATGCACTAAAATATCCTTGTGATTAGAACGAAAACAATTGAACTACTGTAAATTTAGATTAAGGAACACCAAGATTTGTCCTTTAGCATCATTGTATATTATTCTTCAACCAACAAATTGGCATCTTATATTAATTAGAAGTAAAATAACTTTGTCTAACAGAATTTTATAGATTGGATATTGTAACAAATGAATTCTGTTTTTTTTCTAAGCAGAAAACAAATTCAAATTTCAATTTTTCATTTATATAATTATTGTTATACTTTAACCATCTGAGGAAGACAGGGAACCTGGGGCAAAATGTGACAAAATGGATTTTTTATTTTTAAAAAAATAAGCTTTTCGAGCCATTTTTAGAAGTCGATTTTATTAACAATCCCAAAATATGTGTGGAAATTATAAGCAGACTAGGACAGTTTGTAGTATTTTTCTTCGCTTTATTAACAGCACCTGAGAAGAGATACTACGTACCGTGTAAACAGACGGAATTCCCACGGGAATTCCCATGAGATTTTCCATTCCGGATGGGAATTCCGGATGGAAATTCCCATATTGAACTGTCAAATTTTTACCATCCGCTCTATGCGCCTCTGGTGGACTTCAAGCGCAACACAAAAATGCTCCGAAGATTTGAATTTCAAATTTTGTTTTTTCCGAATATAAATAACGGAATATGTATTTAGAAGATATTTTACGTACTTTATTTTATTAAAGTGGCTTTATTATACCACAAGGATATTAGTAATATTATCTATTAATACATTTCATGGAAAATCTTTTAAAATTTCTCGAGAAATGATTAGAAACGTTGTTATAGCGTAAATATCTTGTCAAAAACCCCCAATTAAAGTGGATAAATCAACGACAGGCTTTGGATATCTTTGCTGATAGGACCTATTGATTAATTTTCGTTTAATTGTAGTGCTGATAATTTAAAATTTTATAAAGTGTTGGAAGAAAATGTATAAAATATCCTTGGGTGACCAAGCAGTCAATTCATTCGGAACAGAGATGTTTACAAAAATTAGTTAATTGTATAATAATTGAATACAAATTGTTTTAAAATACAAGAAGACTGTAAAATATTTTAAAATTTTATTTCCAAAAAAAAAGTAAACAATAAAAAATATTGAAGTAATATTTTATATCCGAAAAGGCAGTTTATATGGTTTCTGGCTATAATTTTTATCAGTGAACTTCGATAGTTCTTACTATTCTTTGTATTTCCTTATCTACATTATTATATTCTTTACATTTTTTAATAATGGGATTTATTGAAAAAGATAAATTTTGAATCTGCCTTTCCAATCATTTAAACCTCTTCTGAAATGTTATTGATGAATATTTAATTTAATCCAGAAACACTAATCCTTTCAAAATTATAATAGTATTATTATTCGATTTCAAATTTGCTTTTAAAATCAATGTTTTGATCAATACAGGAGATTTTACATGTTTTTTCATATATTATTTGCTTAAAAACACTCCAAATTAAATTTTCGGAATTCTCCGGAAGCAAAAAGCTATCTCAAGCGAGATAGCTTTTTTCCATTTTAGAAAATTGAATATTTCACCCTCCAACGGAAAATTTCCATTTGAAATTCAAAATATTTCAATACATTCGGGCAGTTTCGTGCACTTTTGCAGAGGGCGCTTGTATAGCAAATTTACCATTTGCTCGTGGGAATTCCCGTGGAAATTCCGTCTGTTTACACGGGTAAGGGGAAAATGAAGTGTTTTTCATTAATTTTAGAACGGCAAATTTGCAATTTTTCATCTCGGAATTATTTTTTTCAATAATATATTTTATTTTTCAAGCTTAAACAAAATTCAGTAAGATTGATGAATAATTTTAACTTACATTTACCTTATTTACTTGGTAAAGCAACTTACTTGAAAAGCAAGTTTAAAAACATTTTTGTTTAGCGGGATGAAAGCGATTCATGCGGAATCACAGAAAAAAATTTATTCATTATAAAGCTTGGGATCGTAAAAAGCTACTTTCTCCTAAACTTAATATTTTCAAGTGTTTTTGAATTTGATATTATTTGGAAAAAAAGTAAGATATCGAAAAGAATCTAACCTGAAACAAGAAATGCCGTAGATGACGTCCCGAGTCCCGAAACCGTTTTAAAAAATTGAGCTGTGCGTGTTTTTTAAGCGCATTTACCGTTTTATGATTGAGCTGTATGTGATTTATAGCGCATTTACCGTTTTGTGATGGTGCTGTGCGTGATTTTAAGCGCATTCACCGTTTTATGATTGAACTGTGCGTGTTTTGAGCGCAATCCTAACCGTTTTATACTTCATCTGTGCGTATTTTGACCAGAATTTTAACGAAATGAATTTAATTTTAATGGCATAACATGCTGAATTTGAACAAAAATATGAGTATTGGTCAATTTATATAGCCCAGATATTAGTGGACTATACAATAGCTGGTCTACTTTCATATATTTATCAGTGAATCAAATTTTTAATTAAATAAAAGTCAGTGTTTCTAATAATTTAAAAGATATTTTTAAACAAGAGTTAATTTGAGATTATGTTTATGAGAAAATGTTTCAAGAACATATTTAACGAATTATACTACTGAACAAGTCTAAGAATTCATAATACAAAATAATATTGTCGCTTTATTAAATTTTAGAGGTAGCCAAGGCGAATTTTTCGCCCTCGGACACCTATGTTCGAAAACCATTTCAATATCGAATTTTCGAAAATCAAAGTTTAATCACTCTGAAGGGCCTATTTTTCAACCGATGTGCTTAAATTTGGGTTTCTTTGAAAGGTCTTGAAATTTCCAACCCGACTGCATCGGACTTAATCGGTTATGAGTCTATATAGTACCCGTAAATTATTTGCCTTTCTCGGTTTTTCTTTTTTATTTGTTCAAAAGCTTGTTATTCATGCTAAAAATTTTAAAAACCTACTTTTCTTAAGAAATTTCTTATTTCGGAATGATTTTTTTAAATACATCAACCAATTTAATCGGTAGCAGTGTTGCCAAGTCTAGGAGATTTTCACCAGATCTAGGAGATTTAAGAGGGCATCTAGGTCCGAAAATTTTGATCTAGGAGTTAGGAGAATTATTTAGGAGATTGGATTTCTTTTTTAGGTTTTTTTTAGGGAAATTTCTTTAACAAAAATACCTAAAGCATATGAGAAATCAGGTTTTTTTTTTAGGTTTTTACATCAAATGGAACGTTAAATTTTTAAATTTAAAAGTAGAAGAAGAAGAAGATGGATGTCGTGTAGTCTTTTCTCTCTCTCTCTTCTTCGGGCATCAGAGACGTCAAGCTTGACAACCTCGCGTTTGTTTAGACAGAGGAACCAACATAGAAGGAAAAAGTCGTTTTTCTGCTTTTGTAGTGGTAGTCGCCAACATTTGAAAAAGACGTCGCCAAGATTGCTTTTTAAAACCAATTTGTGAAGTTCAATTAATGAAATTTCACTAAAAATTGGTGTAAACATAAAGAAAATAGTTTTTAGAATTAGTTTTGTGACATAGAATTGGTTAAAAGGCATGTTTTGATAGCAAAAATAGGCTAAATATGGGTCGCCCAGCGACTTTTGCAACATTTCATTCTTCGTGGAAAATTATGAAAATTATGTGGAAAATCGGTGATTTATGAATTGGAATAGAAAATTGGAGAGTTTTGGAAGCTCTTCTGGCTATTTATTTTTTGAATTCTCCGTGGAAAATCTTCTAAAAATTGCCTTGAAAAAGTGCTTACTTTGCTCGAAAAATGCACCCAATACGGTTCAGTTGTCAAATAGAAGATGGCGGACAGTGCCCTTTGGAACATTTCTGTTGATGTTTTCACGTCATTTTGCACAGAAGTAAGCAAATTCCCGTAGTTAATTCATCAAAAATTATTAAAGAAGTGGTCAGTGAAGTGATTTGTGGGAAAATTCTGTGAATTTTACTGTCTTTTCTTGTGTTTTTTTAGTGTGAAAACTGCCCTCGAAAATTGCCCTGCAGATCGTATTTGTCATCTGTTTTGGGGCTCTTGAGGGCTTTTTTTAGACATCCTGATACTCTATCTTCTCGGGAAGAGGCCCTAGAAGTTCTAGGTAGCCTCTCAGAGAATCCGTATACTGTTAGGAAGCCTTCCGGACACAGAAACTAATTCCATTATATGACCAGAAGTGTCATTGACTAGAAAGAAATTCCTTTTTGTCCTTCAAGAATTGTAAAAATTTCACATCTTTTGCACTGTAAGGATTCTAGAATAGTTTCTTTTTCTTTGTAAAGGAAGAAGAGAATAAAAATGTTACAAGAAAGATTAAAATTTTCCAATTTTCTGTCAGTGTTCGTTAACCCATTGTCTTTTGGTCTCGAAAAAACCTGCAAATTTCACAAATTTATCACAATTATCATATTTTTTAACTTTATTAGCTCTCTCTCAACATAGTTAGGCAAGAAGAATACCTAAAGAATAATCAAAATTCCTAAAAACATTAAAAAATAAATGCAACATCAGCCACTTTTTTTAGGGTGTCCAGATTTGAATGCAAAAATGACTTTTTCCTTTAGTAGTGGTTCCTCTGGTTTAAATTTTTTTTGAATAGTGGTGTGGTGTGGGTTGGGTGTGGATATCGAAGAAATCCAAAAGAAACAAATCATTCACGCACACTCAGTAAGTTGATTGAAGTCGTAAATATGAAATTCTAGATACTCTAGATACTAGATACAGCCGCAGAAAGAAAAAAAAGAATTTGTAAGAATCAAAAACTAGTCGCAGCCGTCATTTTAGAAGTTCCGGAAGATAGTACGTCAACACAGTTAACAATAGACTTGAAATGAGATTGGAATCTATCAAATGGATTTCTGATGCTAAGTTCTTCTTGCTAAGATGCAAGAGAACTTAAGAACTGCAGGCAGAGAAACTTCAACAGGTAGTACGATATTTTGTAATGAGGATTGATGTATAAAAGATTGAAACATCTCCAAGTTCAAAGAAACAGATGAAATTGCAACGAAAATTGACTTCCAATGGTCAAAAATTTCGTTTGTGGAGTGGAAGAAAACAGACAACATTATTGAATTTTGGTGCGAAGTCAGGAGCCACAAGGACGCTGCTGGAAACAACCCATTTTATGATCTTGCAGGATTCGCTCTTAAGGTTCTCTCCCTACCTTGGGCTAACGCTGAGGTGGAGAGAACCTTTAGCCAAATGAATATAGTAAAACATCCATTAAGAAATAGAATGAGCGATCCCGTATTAGTATCAATTTTAAAAATCCGTGCTGGGTTAAAGAGGATGGGAAAATGCTGCAATGAAATAAGCCTTCCACTGCATATCCTTGGAAAAATTGGTACAAGTGCAGCGTACGAGGGAGAAGTGACAGTGGCAGAAGAAGACGAAATGGGAGACATTCCTTATTTATATTAAAATGATAATTTTTTTGTATTATTTTTGTGGTATTCTGTGATATTCTTCCTCTTTCAAATGTAAAAAATATATTTAAAACGTGAATGTTTTTTGGATTTGAAATTATTTTCAATAAATCATTAAAGAGCAAAAAATTCTTTCCTTAATTTCGCTCTTGATTTTGAGAAAAAAAAATCAATCTTTAATGACTACTAATTTTATTATACATGGCTCGCGTAAAAAATAAAAATAAGTGTCAAACCAATATTATAAATTAAATCAATTTTTTAACCCACACAAATGAAAAGTTGTGTATGAAATCTCATATTTCTTGTAAAAATTCTCATATTTTTACAAATAACAGATAAATATTCAAATTTTTGAATTTTAGGAGAATTCTAGGAGTTTTTAGCTCTTGATTTAGGAGGAACTGTCATTAAAGTGTTGGCAACACTGATCGGTAGTAAAGCGATATCTATCCGAAAATCATGTGAAAAGTTAATACAAAGATTGGTCTTTCTCGTGACTTTGAGCACTTCGTAAAGCTGTGACGCTTTGCCATCTCCTTCACTGAGAGAAATCCGAAAAAGTTAAAATAACATTCCGTAAATGTTTATTTTACCCTGCAGTATTGATCCAAAATCGGTGTAAATATTACCCTTTTTAGGTGTATTAGGGGTTAAAGTTACCCTTTTCATGTTAATTTCATCCTTAAAAAGGTGTAAAATTAACATTAAAAAATGTTGATATATTTTTACAGACAAAAAGTGTTAAAATTACGAGGAAAAAAGTTAATCGCACCCTCTTTTTTTCTCAGTGTTATTAATGCATGTCTGTTCCATGAAAACCAGTTTGAAACTCGTTAAATATTCTAAAAGGACAGCTCAAAATTATTTTTTTTCTTTCGACGTTCAAGGAGTTTTGTGTAGGGAATAAATGCAATGATGAAAATTTGAATCATTGATTTCTTTCATTGTAAAAGATAATGAATAATAAAATTTTAAGTTTGTCACATTTTGCCCCAGGGTCCCCGACATTATCTAAAAAAAATATCAGTGAAGTTGTAAAAAATATATTTATTATGTTATTTCGGAAAAAAATTAATTTAGATATAAGCTTGTTTTCTCAGAATAATAAATAAAAATGAATCCCAATCAAAATGTTGAAAAAATTCTTCTGGGTCATGTTTTTTTTTAAATTTTTTTTTTCTAATTAAAAATTCAATAAAACATCTGCATCGAATTCATAATTAAAAATTCATTTGTTACATTTCTTTTCAAAATATTCTGTTCTAAAACACTTAAAGTAATTATATTTTTTCTATCCAATCATTTTTATCTAATTAGTAAGATTGTAAAAAATCTACAGAACTACTTAAGAAATTGCGAAAAAACTACATTATTATTTCTTTATAACTCTATAAGAATCCCACTAAAAATATTTTACTAAGGCAAAATTTCTCATTTTTTTTCTCAATTTCTTGATTATTTGGATTATTCCTATAAGTAATTTGTTTTTTTTTCTCGTGTAATTGCACTATTTTCTCTTATTTCGACACAATCTCCGCCGCGCAACTTTGGGGAGACATGTTGCACTGAATCGAAGAAATGAACGAGAAATTTTTCGGCATTTCAATGGTGAATCCATGGCACGGATTTGACTAAAATTGGCCTGCGAGGAAGAAAAATAGACCACAAAAAAGGATTTTTGAATTATTATTTTTTTTAAAATCAATTTTTTTTTCTTGTGGCTTAAAATTTGTGTCTTTGTGCGCTAATGATTTCTCTTAAAATGAGAAGTTTCTTTCGTCACTATAAACTAGTGGTAAGATTATTTATTTGGCATTTTTCTTTAAATGTTCTTTATGCTTTATCCACATGGAAATAAATATTTTACATAATAATTTATTTAAACGAAAATATAGTTTCTTCAATTACAAAATTTAATAAAGAGAGAAAATTGTAAAAAAAACTACAAAATTAAGTAAAATATTTCAGTAGCAATTCTGATTGGCTGGGGACCTTGAGAGCATTCAAAGTTTTAACCAAACAGAGAACGTAATACAATCAAAATATTTTACAAGAAGAAATATTTAAATTCATGTGGAATATGGCATAATCAGGAATAAATAATTCAACTTAAATACTATTAATATTTAATTTTAATATTAAAAACGATATAGGCATTATGAAAATCCTACGCAGAAAAAAATATATCATGAAATTGTTCACGAAATCCTTGTAAATCGTGTAACCTACCAAAGAGTTCGTAAAAGTTTGTACTTCTTTCACAAACATTATTCGTAACGTGAGCACACTTCACGAGCATTTTTTTGTTTTTTCTTTTACAAACATTTGTTCGTAAATGTTCGTAAAATTTTGTCATTTGTTTGTAAATGGGATCTCAGTGGCGCAATAGGTAAGATCGTTGGTTTTTGAGAGGATGGATCTCCGGTTTGACTCAGACTATTGTTAGTTCGAATCCCGCCCGGTGCAAAGATCTGAATATCTAGAAAAAGACATTTTCAGATGTGAAAAAAAACGTAATAAAATGCACTGCCTTAGCCCAAAAAAATTTCAGGAACAATGAAGAAGCTCCATACTCCGAGGAAGGCGTTTCTGGGCGATTTACGATCAGCAGATTCTTCTAACACGAGCACGTTGTAAAGATTACATTGTAATAGAAATAAAGTGTTTCGAAACTCTTAACAATAATTTGTTCGTAAAGTTTTGTCAGACAAGCAAAGATGTACGAAGAATTTTTTGTAAAAGAATAAAAAAAAATGCTCGTTAAGTGAACATGTCACGAACAATTTTTGTGAAAAAAGTACAAACTTTTACAAACCTTTTTTGTGAGTTACAGTGCCCGGTCTCTAATCCGGATCAGCGTAATCCGGATAAGTTAACGACGGTTATATTTAAAATAATTTTGAGGTTATGTATTGGTCTGTTCAGCAATGAAAATGAATTATCTTGTGATGTTTTTGTTTCATAATTGAAGTATAATAGCATTGAATTCTCTAATTGAGGCGCTCAAAGCAAAAAAACTCTAAGTCGTATGCATTTCCCTATTAAAATAGCGTTTTTTTGCTCTGAGCTCCTCAATTATGTCTTTTTAGGCTTCTTTAAAACTTTTATACTAATTCTACAAAAAAAATTGTATTATATTCGAGACGTTGAACAAATTCAAAAAATCCATCCGGATTACAAAGCGGGCACTGTATGTGATTTACGAGCTCTTCGTGAGTCTCCAGTAGAAATTCATAAACATTTACGAAGAATTCTATGAAATATTTGTTTCTGTGTATTTTATTATTCTTCTGATTAAAGATTTTTAAAATATGGTACCAAGCAAAACAGATTCTTCCTTTGTCAAATAAAGGGGTTACTCATTTTTAAAATTTATCGACTTCTTGATTTCTTGGTTTTCGCAGAAACACTTATAAGTTCTTCAGGTTTACGAAATCTATTGAAGGTTACCCAGATTTGCAAAACCACCTTTTGAGGTTTGCTAGAGTTTTGTGAATATTTTCAGTTTTTTTTGTCACACGTATAATTATGTAGTTCTCTTTAGATTTCGTGAATACATTCGGAACTTTCCATTTGGGTTATGCGAATACTTTTTAAGTTTCTTCCCTGTTTCACGAAAGATTTTGACGCCTTCTAGGAGTGTTTCGTCAATGTTTTTGAAGCTTTTGTTTTCGCAAAATTTTTTTGGAGGTTTTTGGGTTTCGTCAATATCATTGAAGTTTTATATTGGCTTTTTTTTTTAAATAATCTCTGATTTTGTGAATATTTTTGAATGAATTGTCTGATTTTCTGGAAACTTTAGATATTTCTTCCGAGTTGCATGATAGCTTTTTTGATGTCCTCTTGAGTTTCGGGGTTTCGTAAATACTTTTGAAACCTTTTTATTGAGTTTTGCGAATACTTTTCAATTTTTTTTAGGTCTCGTAAATATTTCTGAATGTTTTTGGGTTTTATAAACATAGGTTCGTAAATGTTTATAAAATGAAGAATTTTTAAGTTTTTTTTTTGAGTTTCGTAAATTCTAGTATAGTTCATTTTTGGATTCATCGAATAATTTTGAAGTCTACTCAGGTTTCATCAAAATTTTCGAAGTTGTTTTTCAGGTTTCGTGAATTCCAATTGAACTTTTGTGTAAGTTTCGAAAATATTTTTGAAGTTTCAACATTTTTCGAGTTTGGAAAAATTGTTTTTTTTTCGTTTGGGTATCGTAAATAGTTTTGAAGTTTATTTTTCGGGTTTTGCGAATATTTGGGTGGTCTGATACTTCAGCGTTGAAACGGGATCCAGGAGGGGAATTCTGTAACGCTCTGACAATGCCATATGACAAATTGGGTTCGAATCTTACCGTATAAACAGACGGAATTCCCACGGGAATTCCCATGAGATTTTCCATTCCGGATGGGAATTCCGGATGGAAATTCTCATATTGAACTGTCAAATTTTTACCATCCGCTCTATGCGCCTCTGGTGGACTTCAAGCGCAACACAAAAATGCTCCGAAGATTTGAATTTCAAATTGTGTTTTTTCCGAATATAAATAACGGAATATATATCTGGAAGATATTTTAGGTACTTTATTTTATTAAAATGGCTCTATTATATTACGTGTTGTCTTTTATACTCAATTATTAATATGACAAAGTCTTTAGAATAATTGAAAGAGCTTTTGGGATACTCTCAAATAGATTTAGGATAATTCGGGGGGAAATCGAAGTACAACCAGAGTTTTCTACTACTATTGTACAGGCTGTAATTCCTCTCCACAAATTTATAAGAAAGACCAGCCATAGTAAAGATCTAATTTTTGAAAATGTTCTTAACGTTGATGTTTTAGAAGGAAATAATAGACATATCCCCGGCAGACCAAGCAGCGAAGCAAAGTTAAGCAGAGATAAATATAAAGATTATTTGTATAATAATTGAATGGACATTGTTCGAAAGAAGATGTCTGTAAAAAATTTTAAAACTCTATTTTCAATAAATTGAACGATAAAAAGAATATTCTTCTTTTATTTCAAAGTAATATTTTATAGCCGAAAATTTAATTTCTAAGGTTTCCGGCTATAACTGCTATTAATGAACTTCGACAGCTCTTACTATTCTTTAAGTTCCTTCTCTAAATTATTATATTCTTTACATTTTTTAATAATGGAATCTAGTGAAAAAGATATGTTTTGAATCTGCCTTTCCACTTATTAAAACCACTTCTGAAATATTATTGATGAATATTTATTTCACTCCAGAAACACTAATATTTTCAAAATTATTATATTATTATTATTCGATTTTAAATTTGCTTTCAAAAAAATTTTTTGATCACTATAGTAGATTTTACAAGTTTTTTCATATATTACTTGCTCAAAAACACCCCAAATAAAATTTTCGGAATTCTCCGGAAGCAAAAAGCTATCTCGAGCGAGATAGCTTTTTTCCATTTTAGAAAATTGAATATTTCACCCTCCAACGGAAAATTTCCATTTGAAATTCAAAATATTTCAAGACATTCTTGCAGTTTCGTGCACTTTTGCAGAGGGCGCTTGTATAGCAAATTTACCATTTGCTCGTGGGAATTCCCGTGGAAATTCCGTCTGTTTACACGGTTAGGAGAGCTTTTTCGAAAATGCGATTCTGTAGCCGTGACATTGCCATTTCAGCTCACGTGGCATTGTCAGAAGTCACATATTTGAGATTTCTGACAATTCAAATGACAATGAATTTTGTTAAACAAATCAACAAAGACGTACTATATTTTCATAAAATCATAAAGTAAAGGGATTTCATTAAAAAATAAATGAATTTCATTTTCGAACTCATATGATATGACAAAAAAAGTTCGATTGGCATTGTCAGGTTTCGAACTCACGCATGACAATGCCACGAAAATTACAGAATTCCCCTACAAAAGGCCCAAAGTACTTCTGGTTCATTCAGGAATATAGTCCATTGCTGGCTGAACCATTGCAGCTTAATGGCACAGCAATTGTCAACTATGCCAAGTTCTAGAAGAAGCGAATATCTAAAGCCTAATGTAGGCCTTTTAAACGTTTTTGGGTTTCTTCAATATTTCTGAAGTTTTATATTGGTTATTTGCGAATATTTTTGAAATTCACTTCAGCTTCATTAAAATTTTGGAAGTTATTTTTCAGGTTGAATACTTCTCATTTAACTTTAACGGATTTAGTGAATATTTTTGTAGGTTTTCTTGAACTCCGAGAATATAATTCAATATATCTCGAATTTCGAAAATACTTCAAGGTTATTTTTTTGTTTGCGTTTCTGAAATATTTTCAGTTCAGAATCTTTTTTTAGGCTTTGCGAATACTTTTGACGTCTACTTGGGCTTCATAAGAATTTTGAAAGTTTTTTTTTCAGGTTTTGTGAATATTTTTCAACATTTCTCGAGTTTCGCAAATATTTTCGAAGTTCCATAGAGTTTCTTGAAAACACATGAAGTTTTATATCGGAGTATTTTGTAATATTTTTGATTTTTTTTGAATTTTGAAGTTTTCTTCGATTTCGCGAACAGTTTTGAAAGTGTTTCGAGTTTTGAGAACAAATTATTGGGTTATTGGCGTTTTGGGAACTTTTTAACATTTTTTTTAAGTTTTTTTTTTGGGTTTAACGAATATAATTTGAATTCTTTCTTTGATTTTGTGAATTTTTTTTTAATGTTTATTCGAAGTTTGAGTTTTGTGAAACATTTTTCAGACGCTTGTCAAGGAATTTTCTGTATGAGTCACCCCTTGCATTTCAATGAAAAATTTTGCTTGGTCCAGTGTTCCTACACTGAGAGAAATCCGAAAAAGTTAAAATAACATTCCGGAAATGTTAATTTTACCCTGCAGTATTTACCCGAAATCGGTGTAAATATTACCCTTTTTAGGTGTATTGGGGGTTAAAGTTACCCTTTTTCATGTTAATTTTACCCTTAAAAAGGTGTAAAATTAACATTAAAAAATGTTGATATATTTTTACACCTAAAAAGTGTTAAAGTTATGAGGAAAGAAAGTTAATCGAACCCCCGTTTTTTCTCAGCACTAAGAAAAAAAGAGGGTGCGATTAACATTTATTCCTCATAACTTTAACGCTTTTTAGGTGTAAAAATATATCAACATTTTTTAATGTTAATCTTACACCTTTTTAAGGGTAAAATATCATGAAAAGGGTAACTTTAACCCCTAATACATCTAAAAAGGGTAATTTTTACACCTATTTCGGATAAATACTGCAGGGTAAAATTAACATTTCCGAAATATTATTTTAACTTTTTCGGATTTCTCTCAGTGAGTGTAATAATTAAAATTTTTCTCAGCTTATACACCATTTCCCAAAAATTATACTTAATCGATTTATGTATCAAAACCTGTTAGATCTACCCAGAAATTTGGTTTTCTTAGAAATTTAACTACAGACTAACGCGGTAAATTCAGGCAATAAAACGAGATTCTGACGCTAAACTAAAGGAGTGCTAAATATCGCTAAAAGTGAATGTAAATTGCAAAAAAGGGTACAAACTGAGTGAAATATGAATTGATATTACCTATAATATTTACGTAGCATAAACATCCATTAAAATTAATTATTAATCTTTCTTTTTTTAGGGAAAAGGTAAAGCTTTTTTGTAAAAACAATTACATATACAATTATTTATATTTAATAACTGGGCAGCATTTCTATAAAAAATATATATATTAACTGTATTTTTTTGTGGTTTTATTTTGCAAATATTTTCTTCACTCATTTTTCTTTTCTTTTAGTTTATTTGTTTAGTGTCTCTATAAAACAGAAAAAAAGTTGCATTTTAAAAAGGTTATATTATTACACACTGAGAATATATTTCTTGGTAAAATAATCTAATTTTAAAAATCACACTTACAACAATTCATCTAAGATCTGTAACTTTTTATTTTAATTTTAACTTTACTTCAAGATTTTTTTTGTTTTGTCTTTGTTTTTTTTCTGTGTGAGTGTATTTTGTGAAATTAAAAAAAAGTTTTTTTCTGTGTGCCTCTATTTTATCTGAGGCCTACACTTACGAAGATTCAAGTCTCGGTAGCGCCAGTAAAGTGACCGAAATGCCCTCCAAACGCCCTCAAATTTTACATCATCATCGTTTGTTTTTGAAACATATAAAATTATCATGTAAATTTTTTGAGCATTTTCTTCAATTTTTTTTCTTCTAAAAATAATCTTCAAAGTTGTAAAATAGAATTTTTTTCTTTAGTGCAGATTAATTTTTAGGTCATTCTTTTTGTCAAGAATCCCAGGCACTTGAGTTTTCTTCTTTATCTTCTTTTGAAATCCCACGAAAAATATTTTCTTAAATATTTGTTATATTTTTTTTGTTTGTTCTTAAAGTGGAAAAACAAATGATTTCACAACTTGACTCACCTTTTTGACGGACGCTGGTGGAACTTTTAGATGGAGTTTCTTGGCACAGAGCTCCTGGAGTCTAGCGATGCCCTCATCGCGCCTGCCACTGTACTTGGTCTCCCAGGCGTCCAAGAGGCGATTGTAGTACCGTGGTTGGTCCATGTACGTGAGATATTTGTGGCTATTTGGAGCAGGAAAGATACGCTCAAGTGGAGCACATCGGGATAATTCCTCCTCAGTTATGATCAAACATCTCAAATCATCTGCTGTGAGAGTATCAAGGATGCTCTCGAGGTACTACAGAGAGCAAAGAGAAACAAGAAAATGGGAAATAATCCTAAAACAAAGTTTCGTGTTAAGAAATTTAATTTTTTTGGTATTGCTTCTATACTTCTGAATTTAAATTTAATGAGATTTTAAATATGTCCGACACTTTGAAAAAAAAATGGAGCTAAAATTAAATTAAGGGAAACTGGGGCACTACCGAACACGGGGTAGCATCAAACATGTAGAAACATCATGTCAACTTCATGATGTTTCAACTTCACTTGAACTTGAACCTTGCTGTGTCCATGAAGAGCTAAAAGCTCTCGTGAAATGCCACTTCTCCTTCTAACATCGAAAGTTCATAAAACCGACGCTAGGGGCGCTATTATTGAAAAGAAAAATTTTCAATGTCCTGTTAAATAACTCAAAAATTCCATTTTGCATCGGGCTAAAAATTTAGGATGTTGTAGCCGCAGATTATACTTATCAAATCAAACAAAAAAATAGGGAAAGCGCGCTACCTTCGGACGATTTATGCTTCGCACAAATAATTTTTTTCAATGTGTTATAAATGAAATTGTTCCATTATAACATAGTAATATTTTAATAGCTAGTACAATGCCTAAAATTTTCAGAAAAGAGCTGTGAATGAAATCCATAAGGAACATAGAGAAAAACATGAATTGTCCGAAGCTTGAGTCGTCCGAAGGTAGAGCGCTTTTCCCTACTTAAGCCTAAGTTCGAAAATTGACCGACCTATATCTCTCGTTCTAATTAACATTCTGCCCTAAATTTTGAGTTTTTGGTTTCGTCTCGATGAGCACTTTCAGATGGAAGTTCAAAAAGTCACCATAGGTGGCGCTGCGATAGCGTCAAAATTAATCGAAATTCAAACTCATTTTTCTCAAAAACGTTATTTTGCAAGGTGATCAAATTTTAGAGTGCTGTAGTCTAGGCTATAGAGTTTCCAAAAAGTGGCGTGGATTCACTGTGGTTACAAGAGAACCGGAGATATGAGGGGTCAAAATTCACGAAATAAAAAAAAATCATATCTCCTGTCCTATTTGACGAATTTTGAGGTGTAAGGGCGCAAATTAAAGGTCTCGCAAAGCACTACAACTTTTTAGATTCTAGAACAGGCCTGATCTAAAAGAAAAGCCGAAGTGAATTTGGTGGTGCCAGTTGGGATTCTTCGAAATGCCGCGAAAATTCACGTAGAGAAAATGAGAAGTTTTTAATGTGAAAATTGTTTATTTCCTTAGAGTTAAGTCATTTTCACAAAAAATCCTTTTAATAATTTAGTTGAATACAGTTATTTGGGTTAATTGTGAATAATTGTCGATATTACAATAAAAACATTGGCATGAAAAATTGAGCTGGAAGACTCATATTCTTTTGAGCTGTCCCAAAATTCAGGATAGGTTTGAGAAAAACCCTTTTGTACAACACTATTTTGGTTAATAAGGAATGCAAAAGTACATATTACAAGAAGGGACACGACCTGTTAATAAGGATAAAATAGAGAAGAAAATATTTTGTCGCATTTCAAAGATTTTTTGCAACCGCAGCGCCGCCAGACGTTTGTCAAGTGAGTTATTTGTGTCTCTATCTCTCTCGCTCGTTGTATTGTGCGCGATTTAAGAACTTTCCATTTGAAGTGATATTTGCATTTAATTTCTTTGTATTTCTGCAAGATTCAAATAAAAGGGTGTTTAGTGAACAGCTATCCGTCTTCCGACAAAGATATCAAGAAGACAATTTATTTTTATGAGAGTTTTTCTTTCTATTAGGGGAAAGTGGTCTGCCTTTGAACGAAAAATGATGTTCAAAGTTTGAGATTTTTTTCAGAGTAAACTACAACATGAGTTTTACTTTGCACTACACCAAAAAATTCTCTTGTTCATTAAGCTTCTATGCTTACCCCATTCAGGACTCGCAAGTCCTCAGTTTTTCCTGGTGAGGAACTTGAAAATGTGATGTCGATATATTCAAAGGCAGCCTGCATGGTCTGCCTTTGAATGTGGTTAGGCAGCCTTTGAATCTAAATCTTTCACTAAGAATATTAGGGCTGTAACATTAAACGGCCAATAATTGATTAGCATGAACCCTAATGCACTCAATAAAACCACCACTGTAGTCAAAAGTCATAATACAACAACATTTTCTACATTTTTCAGAAGCACTGTTTTTCACTTGAAAATTTATAAGAAAACGCCATTGAAGTTGACAATTGTCAGTTTGAAACATCCCGGCCGGAGCAAGATAGCATGTTATAAGTATTTGTATGGCATTCTTCAGACCAAAGTAGGAGTTCTATTCTGCTCCGGGACAGGAAGCTGTCAGATGTTTCAATGTATTGAAAGAGAGGATTCAAAGGCACACAACATTAAGATTCAAAGGCTGCCGCAGAGCAATATTTGCAAACTTTTATCACCCACAAAATTTGTCTCATCTGAATCAAAATGTATTTGGAGAAATACCATCCAAGAATAACCTTCTATGACTCACAATAGAAGATTTGTTCGAAAAATTATTTTAATTATGAAAAAACGCATGAATTGTGGAACATCAAAATTACAGTTTGGTTTTTTTGCCCTAGCATCTAGAAAATAAGAGCTAAGGTCTGCATTTTCTGAAGACTTGTGAGGATTATGAATAACTATCTAATAGTTAATAGAAAATAATTTATGCTTTAAAGAAAAATTAAAAAATTACAATATTCAAAGGCTGCCGCATTCAAAGGCAGACCACTTTCCCCTATGTTTTTTGGCGCAAAAATATTCATCATGGCACCGTGAATAAGCGGGATTAGTGTTACGTCAATCTGCAAATTCCATTAGAACTATCAACACAAAATTTCCGATACTACACGATTTTTAATAAGAACAGGTCTGTTCTAGAAACATTTGAACTTCATAGAAAAACCGATAGAGACGTCACAGTCGAAAAAAACAATTTCAATATCACATAACCTCAATTATCTCGACTGTCGTTGAACCGATTTTGATTTGAATGTATTTTTTAGGAAAATATTCTTTTGTACGACAGCTTTTTCTTATCTAAAGCGTAAATTCGTTATCGCTAATTTAATAAAACATATCAAAATCCTCGTGAAATTCGCTATTTCTTTAATATTGGGAAATCAAAGTATGAGATGCACGTAACAGCTTCATTTGTTCTCCATTTCCTTTAGGTTGAAAAATCCACATTAAATCCACATAAATTAATTTATTTCGCTTTCTTTTGCTATGCGGGGGGGGGGGGGTGCTAAAGACTTCGCCAGTATTGGATTAGGTTGTGTCATTTATTTTTTAACTTTAGGTGTTTTTTTATCTTTTTTTATCACTTTCAATTTTCATTATTTATTTAAAACTCTAAATAACGTAGGGTAAATTAAGCTAATTCAAAACCTGCTCCAAATGGAAATTTTTCGCTACTCCAAATGGATTTTCTTATAGTTTTAGATGGGAAAGAAGAAAACACCAGGAATAAGAACAGATCCTGAACTCAAGAGCAACTCAACAAGGTTTTGGAAGCCTTTCGTCGCGGTTTCACTTACACTGTTTGTCTCCAATTAGAAACTTTCCCTTGTCTCCATTTGGATTAATTTGTTTCCAATTGCAGCATTTTGTACTTGTGTGTTTTTCTTGTATATAAATAGTTTTCAAATTATATTTTAAGAATTTTCACTAAATAGTAACATTCTAGAAGAGTCAAGGAGCAAATTTATGTAATTCTCTTCAGAAAAAATATGAACTTAATGTGTTGAATCTTCTGTCAAAGTTAAAGAGTCTGGAAATGGTTTTGAATTAGGACATTCACCCTATTTAACCCTTTAACGACGAGACACTTTTTACGGACTGAAAAATCAGCAATAAAAATTAAACCGAGAGAGTTTGATTCGGTGTATTTTGTGCTTCTATGGACGATAGGGACAAAAATAGCCCAAAAATTTAAGTAATTTTTTTGACAATTCCAATGAATAATATTTTTCGCTTTAATGAAAAATATTACTTATGAGTATTGTGGTTTTTATTGCCAAAAGGGTTTTGCTTAAAAAAAAAGTGGAAGTATAAAAATAAATAAAATTAATTATGAATTTGAGAATTTAAAAATTCGCCATTTTTTAGCTTAAATATTTACTACATAGCAAATAGCTAGAGCCTTGCAAAAGATATTCTAGATTCCTTCAACCTTATACTTTACAATTATGTACAGACATAAGAAAACAATAACTTTAGGTAGTCAGGGAAAATTATTTTCTTTATGGGACACCGGTGTCCCAATCGTCCTTAAAGGGTAAAAATATAAAATTCAAAAATATTTCTTGTTAAATTTGAATTAAATTTACTTACGTCTTCTCTATTGAGTTCCTTGCTGATGAAGTGATTGTGCTTGATCCTCTCACTCATGGCCAGCGTCGTGGTGTACATCCTCTTGTCCATGCACAGTGGCCCCTGAAGATTGAGCGTCTGCAGCACTTCCTGCTGCTTGTCCTCCGTCAATTTTGGTGGCACTTGGTAGAGAGCTGTATTGAGTGTAGCTCTAACCAGTGGCGCCTTGACGTGCAGATCAAGCGGCGAGGAAGAATGTAGCGACGGCGAAATATTCACCTCCAGAAGCCAGGGTACAAGATCTGAGTCCAGTAGGACGTCAAATCCAAATAATTCATAGCAATTGTACTTGCTCAGCATATTAGATTTTGTGAGATTGTGAATTGGTGTCTCTCCTGCCAAAAGGGTTCGAATAACCAAATCCCTCAGTGCACCCCAGAGCCTTTCTGTGTCCACTCCACCAGATTCCAGGTAACTCCACAGTGATCTAATGGTCCATTTGTGACCTTTGCACGCTTCAGCATCTTCATTTTTAGCATAATTGGCGGACAACTTGTTAATACTGTAGTTCGTCAAATGCATATACCGATCACTGAGAGTGTCCACTTTCTCACTATACCTCACTGAAGCGAATCTGGCCAGGCCATCGGTGTGCATGTACACTTTTAGGGGATTCATGGATGTCACGAGAACATACAGACGCAAATCAAACTTACTGCCATCGATCAACATCGGTCGCTCAACGTACCTCTGCACAATTATTGGTCGTCGTTTGGGAATCTGTGACCATCTATTGACCACTTTGATTCCCGTTCCTCTGGCCGAAGCCGGTGGCTTTATGATCCACTTTACACCACGCTGACTGTACCGTGGCCACATCTGACGCAACGTCTTGAGATCCTGTGGCAGGATATAGGTTCGTGGCATAAAGCCAAACTCCTTCTTGCCATTGCGTTCCATTTGTAGTTGCAAATTCCGCCAAACACGATCCTTTCGGCCAATTTGAAACGTACCCGGAATATGATTGAACTTCTGATATGAGCGAATTGTGCGAAATTGTGGACTCTTCATGTGCTTTCCCCAAATACCAATCCAGTCATTTGTCTCTGGAAGGACATCATCGTTTTCTACGGTGAGGAAATTTCTACTTGAATTGACATTGCGTTTAAAGAATAATTTTGAACACTTAGAGACGGTTGACGGACGAACAAAAAAAAAACAGGAATAAAAATGAAAAAACTAGACTCGGTTTTTGTTAAAAATGACCAATTGATCGGGTCTCCATTCTAATTACAGTAGACTCTCGCTCAAACGGCTCTTTTTCAATCGAGCGAAAAATTTTGTTGACAATTTTCACGTTTAATTATGAAGCTAATTCGCTCAAATTCGCTGTAGTTCTTCCTATTTTATCGTGATTCTTTATAATTGAGCGCTTTTTGTGAAATTTACAAAAGCTTTGACACCCATATCTATCGATAAACCGGATGACATTTCGCCCCAAGCCCAATTGAGAGAGAGTCTACTGTATTTATGCCGAGGGGTAACTCATTGTAAAAAAGATAAACCATTTGCTTGAGAAACGTGTTTATAATAACGCTAAGACGGCGGTGGCCGCTATCACACAAACATTTAATTCTTTGTACACCTATATCTCTGTCTAAATTTTTACTTTCAAGAGCTCTAGCTCAAAAGCAGTACTTGAAATAAATGAAAAATGAAATGAAATGAAATAATCGTAAAAACACGTCTATGAAACACGAAAACGCTACTTGAAACAGGGGCATGACGTTTCCTATGTTTATTATTATTATTATTACTTTATTTAATCACAATAATAGGGTCATCCCTTCTACAATTGTGATAATTAAAAAAAAAATCAGAAAAAAGAGGAACATAAAAAAAATAGAGAATGACAAGAATTCAGAATTAAGAGTGTTCAAGAAACAAACAAATTAATTGCATCTAGGATCCAGCCTGAAGATAGAAATTACGAATAGCAACCGCAGAAATACGGCAATCACTCGGAAGAGAATTAAACACCATACATATGTTTCCTATATGTTTCTAGCGTGCCGAAAAAACTTTGGAGTTTATTCGGTGTTTTCTATCATTGTGGAATTAATTAGCAAAAAACACAAATACAAAATAAAAGCCAATTTAATAACGAAGACGCAACCGAAAATCCCAAATTGGCAACCTACGTAGTTTCGGAGATATCTCGTGAAATGTGTACGAAAACAGGAAAAAAATTACACTAAAACTGGTCGCATTTTTCAAAGCTAATGTCACCCCTCTGACTAGAAACGTGGAAACGTATTCTAATAAGATTTTTTTTCTAGAAAAGCTAAAATGCTTTTGTGAAACATCGAAATGTTTTTAGAAACGTAAGAACGTATTCAAGAAACAAAAAGTTTTCTATAGAAACACCGATACGTTCCTAGAAACATGGAAACGTTTTTTTAGAAACTTGGAAATGTATCCGATATGAGAACTTTTCTAGAAAAGCAGAAATGTATCCAAGAGAGTCAGAAACATTCATAAAATAAGGACGATGGCACTACAAAATACAAGAAATTTTGTTACGGTTGCATTTATGGATTCAAAAAAAAAAAATTAAATTTCTTCTCCTATAATTTTATGGGATTGAATGGGAGAGTGGGAGAAGCAAGGAATTGCTGGAGATATAGGGAGTCTTGGTCTGTCCGTCAGTCTGTCCAGATCAAGTGTAGTTTTGTTGTCCGTGTTAAGTGTGTTAATAGTTCGAGTGCGCGTTTGTGGTGTTGTGCGTCTGTATTTTCAGACAAAAAAAAATGAATATAAGGAGCTAAAGGACTCAGAAGGTGGAAGGACCCTAATATCACAATTATTGTGACCCTGGTGGTAACAAACTTTCCCTTAATCCCAATTTCTTCCCAAACGTACAACTTATTTCGGAACTGAGCGAGTCCATTAAAATGGCCACAGGAAGTCATACATCACCGTTTTTGATGATTTGGGCGATTTGGGCTGATGTGACGACTCGTAATCATTTTGTGGCGTCAAAGTGATCTTCAATGTTTATTGAAAAAATTATTCTAAGGAACTCTGTCACATAAATATTTCTGTGAGAGGGAGTGGCCGTTCCAACAAATTGCGCGTCAAACAAGATTATGGATTAAAAAAAAAACAACGTTTTCAGACTAATCATAGATTATCAAATTTTGAATGTTTTCTGATCTTTTTCTTTTTAATTATACGAATCAATAAAAATAATTTTCAAACAAAAAAAAACATTGTGAAAAGTTGCAGTTCAATTGAATTTATCCTGTATTTGATTTCTCTGAGCAATATAAATATTCGTTATTTATTATTATTATTATTATTATTATTACCACGCTAGAGGGCGTTTCACCTTAGGAAGGAGGTGTATCATACGTCATGTAAATTAACGGCTAGATCAGTTACGGGGAATCTATATTGTTTTTTTTGTTACCCTCTTTTTTACCAAGATCTCACCATGCTATTACATTAGGTTTTTTTCAATTTGTAAATTCAATTTAATTTTCAGATGAATTGTTTCTATGCATTATTTTGCATTAAAGATCATTTGAATTGATAGATTATCACTTATGTATTGATAAAAAATAATACTTGACAAATTGATTTCAACTCAGCAAATTAAAATGTTTAAAATTATTCAACAATTTCAATTTTAGGCGATATAGGCACCCTCATTTTCGCTGTTTCTTTCTGCAAATGAGCTCCAACTATGTGAAGTAGTTCCTCAAATTCTTCAGTAGCCATACGAAGAAAATTGTTGTGTCCAAAAAAATCCCCAGTTGCGATATCATCATACATTTTTTCAATGAATTCGTGGGCAGATCTCTCTTGGATCTATTTTCTGGCCCACAATCTCTTTCTTTTACCTTGAGACATATATTTATTGAACATGTATCCTACATCAAGTAGGAAAATTTCTTCCTCGCGGCTTTTTGGAATTGAGCAATTTTCTCGCAAAAATGTGTCCTGGCTATGAAAAATTTTAAGTGATTCTTGCAATTTTAATGCTCAATTTGCTGAGTTCAATTTAAAATTAAATTGTGAAAAATCCTAGTGTGATAGCACCGTTACAGTGCTTTACGCATTTTCCTAATTTAATTTTAAATTCAATTGAGCCAATTGAGCATTATAAGATTTCTAGAATTTACTTGAAAATTTTCACAGCCAAGACACATTTTGCAAGAAATTTGCCTCAATTTTAAATAGTGCCACGAAATTTTCGATTGCGAATGACTTCGGAAAATGCGTGATAGTCCTTAAAATGTCTTATAAGTCACTTATCTGTTATGCAAAAAAAAAAATCCCCAAAACCAGAAGAAAGGGTTGTTGGCAAGGGGATCATTAAGAGATTCTCATACAGTCTTTACTCTCGAAAAATTACTCCCGATACTGAAGCTTCACAAGTTTATCACTAATCTCTGTACTTATTTTATTTTTTTTGCCCACAAATAATAATTAATTACGAGTGACTAAATTTAATAAAAACAATTTAGTACAAAAGGCTACTTGTTTAACTGCAATAAAATTGAAATTAATGAGCAATTTTAACATTTTAATTTGCTCAATTCAAATTTAATTGAGCAACCACATTTATGCTATTTTAGCATGCTTAACCATGTTTTGGCGGGCCAAGTATTAGTTTATATCAATAAATAAGTGATAATCTATCAAATCAAATGATTTTTAATGCAAAATACCGCATAGAAAAAAATTCATCTGAAAATTAAATTGAATTTACAAATTGAAAAAAAATCCTAGTGTGATAGCACTAAAAGAAAGTACTAAAGTGTAAGAAAAATACAGCTGTTGTAAAAAAAATAGCATAATATCTTCCCAATGAATTACTTATTTTGTTAAAGAAAAATCATCAGTCATTGTTAGTTTACAGAACAAAAGAATAAAAAATAGTAGTAATAGAAGCAAAGGACTTACGTTTGAGTAATCTAAACCCTGAGTTGAGAAGAACCTTCCTCACGACAATTGGCGTCACTGCAGTCACCTTCCATTTGAGTATTTTCGTCACTAACGCATGCATCGGCGGACCGGCTTCGGTGTCTGAGGCAAAGGTGAGAAAAGGTGGCACATTTGGGAACATACTGGGTGATATTGGTCCAGCTATTGCTGCAAACTTCCCCCCACTCGATGCCTCTACAATTGCCTGATGGGCTTCAGCCGATGGCAAATTCACTTTGGACTGAATCGCCACTGAGATATTGGCACTAAACATCTTTCCTCCGGAATCAACATCATCCGATTGCGACATCAAATCATACACATCCTCTTCATCAAAATCCACCCCATTCCCCGTCATGGCATCCCCATCCAAACTACTGCACTCCGTATCAGACATATCTGAATGGGAGTCCTCGACATCCTTCGTCGTCGGTGGAACTTCCGAAGTTTGTAGGGGATCCTGCGAGACCTTGTGAGTCTCACCATTGATCACAGACACTTTAGGCGGAGAATAGCAGTTCCCATTGATCTTTTTCGGGGACTCAGTCATAATGTCCTTGTCCCCTGAGGAACAATTGGAAAAAGTCGGGGCAGCATGATGGCCATTGGACAGTTTAAGCTGATAGTGCATCGGTGGGGAATCTTCGTCGCGTGAACGTTTAAGTGCCAGCTGCAACAAAGTATTATTGCATCACTATGATAAGCATTTCCCGCATCCTCAGTGAAATACTCAACGATCTTTCTTTTAAGATAAGAAAACCAATCTCTCAACTCCCTCACATTCCTTAAATACTTCATTTTCACTTCCGCAATGCACCCCCCCTCCCACCAATTGATGACTAATTTTCATGCGAATGAAGACATTGATATACTTTAATGCTCTATTTATACAATCACCTCTTTGTCTTTGCAATATCTTCATTTTTTCTTTCACACACTAAAAAAAAATATATATATAATTGATAAAATTGAATGTGAGAAAAAGCTAAATAGAAAAATTTAATTATACTTCTTCGTGATTTATGGCCAAATGGTTTAAAACAACTTCTTGGCTCCGAAAATTTTGCTTACTAATTGTTATACTCTCAAACTTTTCTTAGAAGATTAAGAAAAAAAAACATATCACAAAAATATCTTTACATTCTTCCGGAAGAAAATTCAGGGTGACTTTTGTGTATATCACAACATATAGAAAACTAACTCCTAACACAATTTTTAATAAAAGAATATTATAAAAGCTTATTGTAGAAGAAAATTTCAATGTGAAAAGCGTCCCAGGCTTTGCAGAGTCCTCGTACTCACGAGAAAAAGCTCTCCGTAAAAGGGGAATTAATTTTATTATTACTTTTGAACTCTTATTGCAAGATAACTCAAATTTGACACAAAGTTACTTAGATATATTGACTTTAGATTCGTGAAAACAATACCCATCAAATCATTGCTCTACTTGCCGATTTTACTCGGAGGTTTTTTGAATTTTAACGGTATATTCTAGTACATTCAGAGAAAATCTGTAGATTTTCGGCAGAATTTCTGCGTAGAAAATATGTAGATTTTCTGCAGAAATTCTGCCGAAAATCTGCAGATTCTCGGCAGAATTTCTCCCTAGAAAATCTGCATAACCTCCATTACTTCACAAAAATATTGTTGATTTATCAAGAAACTGTAGAAGTTATAAAGAAAATGGTATGCTCTGCTTAACAAGCATTACCGAGTACACATTTTAGATAAGTAAAAAAATGCGAGCAAAAATACTAATTTCTTAAAAATCGCCAATCGAGTGATACGAAAACAAGAAATTTTTGTCGACACTGTGTTTAAAGTTATCACTTCACTATTCTCTACTTAGAACACGGCGTTGCAGAATTCTTCATTTTATATAAACACTGTGAAATCACCAAGAGAATCACTCTATTGATTGTTGCAAACTTCAGTGAAAAATATTCCATCTTTTCTGACATAGCTGTCTGGAAAGTCTGGAATGTAGAAAAATTTACAGAAAATCGGCAAAATATCTACAAGAATTCGTCAGAGTATGCAGCAGAATTCGTCAGAAAATCTGCAAAAATTTCTGACGAATTTTGTCCCAAGCCCAAATAAAATTCGTAGGACTATCTACAGATTTCTCGGCAGATTTTCGGCAGAAGTGTAGATATTTTCTGCAGAAAACTTAAAGATATCTGACGAAATTATTTGACGGGTAGTCCACCAATTTAACCCTGGACTACTTAAAAAAAGTGATTTTTATTTACAATGCAAAAATAACCATTTCGTTGTCACTTTTTACCACTTTTCGCCAGTTTTGTAACCACTTCTCGCCACCTCATTTGAAAAAGTTCAAACTCGATTATTTTGGGCAATATTATGCAAAGAATACATTGAGCATTTCTTTTTCCTCGTGACCACCTTATTATTACTCACTTTAGATGAATTTTCTTCGCTTTTATTTGAGAAATCAAATTATTAGACTATTGTAGAAAGTAAACAAAGTAGATTTGACAACTGAGAATATATGAAGTGAAGTTAGCGTCGCCTATTGAAAAGCAATGGCGACAGGTGGTGAAATCATTCCAAAATATTCCCACTTTCCGCCATGGCTCATTTTTACATAAAAATAATATAAAGTGAAACATTAAATAACTAAATACAAATTTTATGTATTCGCCGAATGTAATTCATTGTTCAATAGATAAATTATTTATTCAAAATCGTAAATTTTGTTTGATAAAAGTTTCATGACACTAACAATATTTGGTAAGAAATATTGGATTCGATGCATTTGCTTAAAACATTGCTCTGAAAAATGCTCAAAATCGTAAATTCAAAACGAATAATTACTCTTTTTCGACTATATACGTAGCAGCAATAAAAATACAAGTAACTTTGCGGCTCATTTATTTCATAAATCGTGAAAAATAGCGATTTTAATATAAGTGGCGAAAAGTGGGGCATTGGTGAGAAGTGGTGATTCCACCCTATGAGTAGTTTTTGTCTCATGATCATGTCACATAAAGATTAACCGTTTAACGATGAAACACTTTTTACGGACCGAAAATTAACAATAAAAATTTAACGGATAAACAAAATCAATGAAAGTCTTACACCTGACTTTGGAAAATCTAAAAGATTCTGATTCGATGCATTTTTTAGCTCTACGAGCTATAGGGACAAACATAGCCATAAAATTTAAGTAATTTTCTGACAATAACAATGAATAATAATTTTCAGTCTAATTAAGAATATTACGTATTAAGTATTGTAGTTTCTTTTTCCAAAACGGTTTGGCTTGAAAAAAAATTAGAAGTATAAAAAATAATTAAAATAATTTTTCAATATAAGAATTTAAAAATTCGTCATTTTTAAGGTTAAATATTTACTATAGACATAGCAAATAGTTGGAGACTTGCATTAGATATCCTAGATTCCTTCAACCTTCTACTTTGCAATTACGCACAAACATAAGAAAAAAATAATTTCAGGTAGGGTAAATTAAGCTAATTCAAAACCTGCTCCAAATGGAAACATCATTGTTTTCATGATAAATACAGTACTAAATTATTATATTTATATATTTTCTATACCACAGTTTCATTATTTAGTTAATTTTGCTTCAAATAAAGTGAAAATCCATTCATATTTTCAAATTTTAATTTGTTAATTTCACAGAATAATTAAAAGTGTACCTTCTTCACTATCAAATTTTTTAAAATTTAACATTTATGTCATATTTCTGGCTAATTTTAGTTAAATTAAGTGCTAATCTTTATTGTTAATGGTACGGGAAGTTTTCAAGTGAAATAATTACCTATTTCGTGAACAAAAAGGGTTTTTCTGAAGTGCCTGCAAATGCTTCAATAGGAAACCCCGGAAATATGATTTTTTGGAGAGATTTTCTTATTGTTTTAGATGGGAAAGGAGAAGAGACCAGGAATAAGTACAAATCCCGCACTTAGGAGCAACTCAACAAGGTTTTGGAAGACTTTCAGTTACACTGTTTGTCTCCAATTAGAAAATTTCCCTTGTCTCCATTTGGATTAATTTGTTTCCAATACAAGCATTTTGCACTTGTATGTTTTTCTTGTATTTAAGAAGTTTTCAAATTATATTTAAAGAATTTTCACTAAACAGTAACATTCTAGAAGAGTCAAGGAGCAAATTTATGTAATTCTCTTCAGAAAAAAAATATGAACATAATGTGTTGAATCTTCTGTCAAAGTTAAAGCGTCTGGAAATGGTTTTGAATTAGGAAATTTACCCTAAATAGTAAAGAATGCGAAAGTCAGGAGCCCATCAAGCCTAATAAAAAGTGAAGCTATTTTTCACTTTTCCTTGTAAAAATTTTGCAGACAATTTTACAAAGCCTTAAAAGTTTAATAATAATAATAATAATAATATACCGCGAATTAAACAAATTTGCTCCTAGTTCCTGTATTATTTCGGCGGACATTATGAAATATATATTTTTAGATAGCTTTTAATGCACGATTTCGAAATATATAAAAATTATAAGTCAATTCTCTTTAGGAAAAAACTTGCCAATAGTCTTCAGTGCCTCTATGCAAAAACGTATGGAAAAATGAAATGTCGAAAGGCCCCTGGCGAAAGTACTTTTAAGGGAAAGCATCTAAGTTCAAACATTCCGCAAGGCATGGGACATTTTGCCATCACTTTCGTTAGAAATAAACGAAACATCGAAATAAATAAAATATTTTATTATGTTGCATCTAGAGCTCGAACCTTTCCAAAGATAAGTCCCACATTCGAACGATTTGTGTCAAAGTAACAAAGATATTGAGACATTAACAGAAAATGTTCTTAAAAATGGCACGTAAAAATTTTGGTGAAAGGAAGTGGACGTTCCAACAAATTTCTGCACTTTTTTTTACACAAATCGCGCACCAACCAAAAATTAAAAATCTTGAACCTTCTGTACTTTGAAAATAATTTTAAAAATTAAGAAAAAAAAGAATTTATGGAAATTTCGTGTAAAAACCATCTGTCCTTTTGTGTTACACTGGATTAAATTTACCAAAAAATTATTGTGTCAAAATGGTCAAAATGTTTGTTTCTTCAACTGAAAATATCTCCATACTGAGAAAAAAAGAGGGTGCGATTAACTTTTTTTCCTCAGAAATTTAACACTTTTTAGGTGTAAAAATATATCAACATTTTTTAATGTTAATTTTACACCTTTTTGAGGGTAAAATTAACATGAAAAAGGGTAACTTTAACCCCAAATACACCTAAAAAGGGTAATATTTACACCGATTTCAGATCAATACTGCAGGGTAAAATAAACATTTCCGTAATGTTATTTTAACTTTTTCGGATTTCTCTGTGTTGGACATCACTTGGAGATCCCCTATTTAAGGAAGCTTGAATGTATTTTATTTGAATTTTCTGAATAATTTCTGAATTGTCTGACTTTCCAACTATTCTGTCCGACTTTGAAAAGCTGTTTTTTCGGTATTTTTCACTGTTAAAATATTTTTTAATGTACGAAGAAAACGAAAAAATAAATAAGGGAAGAGCACCAATGATCGGCAGTGTTCCTCGGATCGTCAGGTTATTACCATATTGTTGCACTAATTCAAATTAATTTTTAAATATTATTAGTTACTTTTTTACTATTTAACTCTCACAAGAATGCAGTGCATTAGCTCAATGAATTTTTAATGTTAATTTTACACCTTATTAAGGGTAAAATTAACATGAAAAAGGGTAAGTTTAACCCCCAATAGACCTAAAAAGGGTAATATTTACACCGATTTCGGATCAATACTGCAGGGTAAAATTAACATTTCCGGAATGATATTTTAACTTTTTCGGATTTCTCTCAGTGCAGATATTATTGTTTAATTGCTTTAATAATTTACCATATATTTTCCCCTCAGATACCACAATTAATGTCGTGGGTGCATTGAGAATTGAAATAATAAAAAAAAATATCAGTACTTACATCATCATTTCTAATTTTATCAATTCCATTTGAGGATTTGTAGATTTCATGCGGTTCCGATTCACTTCTTGGTCGTGTGCGTCTCTTATGCAAATCCCCACATGCTATTTTCTGCTCTGAGATTTGCTGTTGCTCCGCATGATCCTTCTTCTTTAGCATGTACTCGGATATATTTTCTTTGATGTGATCCTCATTCTCTCCATCCAATTCTCTTATCACATTCTGCGATTGGGTCTCCTTGGTGAGTGCCAGTAATTTTCGCGATGCCACCATATGACGTGGTGGGCTGTATTTTGATCTAAAACCATTTCTCATTGCACCCCCACCTCGGTGCTTCATCTCTTGTCCCAGCATGTGATGTGTCTTCATCTGATAGCTATTTAGGGCATCTGACACCTCATCACCACCAACAAATTGATGGCATTCACTACGGCATCTCCTCCTGAGAGTCACCTTCTGCGTTTGCCCACTATTTCCACACACCCCATACTGACTCCCACCGTTCTGCATTCCATTCTGTGCTCCTCCGTAGTCCATCTTCTTGCTACTACTTTTGGTTCTCGTGTTGTTGTTGTGAACCTCCTGCAAAAAGGCAGAGAGGCAACAATTCAATTGATGACCTTGACTCAGATCAATAAATCAACAGGAAGTGACAATACTTTATCAATAAATTGAGATACGTCTCTCAATTTATTAGATCACAACATTTTTGGCAAAGACAATTTTAGAAAATATTTCTGCTTGTCTTTTTCCAAAAGAATTACACAAAAAAAAAACAAACAATTTTACACTTAATAATAGCTTTATGAGAATTTATGAACAATTAAACGAGTTTAAATTTACGCTCTTAAGAAAGTATGACTCATAGAATCCCAATTATCCAACATGTGTGAGAATTCGTATTAATTTTCTTCTTATGGATATAGGGTACTTCAAGAAGATAATAATTAAAATAAATATAATATTCATTCGAAAAAAGATTTTAAATAAAGGTTTTCTAGTTTTTATTATTTCAAAATGCAAGAAAATAGGCTAAGTGTACCAAATTCCGGCCAGCCTGCAATTCCGGCCACATTATTTGTTCTTCAAAATTCCATGAATTTTTAATTTTTGCATACTCTAGAGAGATTATTCAATGCAAAAAAAAAAAACAAAAAATATAGCTTCGACGAGCAAGATGATCTGAAAAAGGTATTGGAAGAATTCCGGAAGGACAAGGAACTATGAGATTGAAGGTGGCCGGAATAGGGCACCAATGCTATGTCTACATTTTTATTCATTTTAAAATGTACTAAAAATGATTTTAGAGAAAATAAAGATGATAAACTGTTTACAAGGTTCCAAGCAACAGTCCTTATAAAAAAGTAACAAAAAAATCAATTTGTATTAAAAATATTATATTTCAAAATTGAGACTTTGACGCTTGCATGCAACTATGCCGAAATTTGTCACACTTACCCTAATAATTTTTTAATAATAAAGCGTGTGCATGAAACGACCCTGTAGCTGATCGGCCGCAAATTTTCACAGTAACAGAAAAATCCATGGAATTTGTCTTCTATTTTTCCGCGAGTTTCCGTGGAAATAAACGCTAATATTCCGCTTGGAATTCTGCGGAGTTACCAGCTTTTTTTCGCGTGGATTTCCTAGAAAAAAAGTCCGAGGAATTTTCTTGCAACATATCTGAGAGCATTCCCTGGAAATTGATTCAAAATTTCCTTTGAATATTCCGAGTATATTTTCTGATATCTTTCCGACCAAGACTCCATGGAAGTAAGCGCGAAAATTCTGCAATTATTTTTCGCCCTGACGCTATAATTCTTGCGAGCTAGACATACTCAAATGAACGATATGGTAGCAATATTTTCAATTCAAAAGTAGAACAATTGAGTGTTCGTCTGATAGATGAACACTCTCCAAGTTCTAAGCTGCCAATTGGCACTGATCGTCCATATTTGTGGATGATTTTTTTCTGGAAATTCTCTATGAAAGTTCCACGAAATTTTTAATCAATTTTTAGAATTATTTTGAAGAAAAATATATTTAAAAAATTCACTGAAAAAGTCGTGGAATTCAGTAATATTAAACCACAGAAGCCACTAAGGCCGTTGCATGGAAATTTTCACGGAGAATTTCGCGGAAATAAAGAGGATTTTTCCAAATTTTTAAAGAGCTGATTGCCGATTATACGTTAATAATCCATAGGAAAAGCTGTGGAAATATTCGTCAGAGAAAAGTCCACGGAAACTCGCGGACATTTCTTATTAGACGGTCCTACACAGAGTTCCGCAAACGTCCATGGAACGCTAGGAAGAAATTTAGCGTCAAATTCCATCTCAGAAGCTTACGCGGATTTTTAGCGGTAAAATCCAGGGAATTCCACGCGGATTTTTAGCGGTAAAATCAGCGGACATGGCAGAAAAGGCTGCTGGAAATCCAGTGGAATCGCTGCGGCCGTTGGCTATAGGGAAGGAATTAAGAAGAAAGGTGCGAGAATTCGGCGAGAAGCCATTGGTTTAAAAAAAAAAACCAAAATCCCAGAAAAATCCCAATAAAATTATCTTTCCGAACATATTTTTGTTTTTTTTTTATATGCTGTGGTTAATTTTTGAGAGTCATTATTTAATGGGTCAATTTCAGCGTGCACATGCTTTATTTTGGAGGATCTTTTGAGTGATTTATTAATCGGTTTAAATCTGTTGATAATCGGTAAACGGTAAATGAGGCAAAAATACTTTTTGAGGTATAGCGTCTAAGTTACGAGTTCGAGCACTTCCCAAAGCCTGGGACCTGGGACGCTTTGCCATTTATAAAGGATTAGTAACAGTAATCAGATCCTGATCAATATCCTACAAGGAACAAAATTATACGAAAGATAGTGTGTGGAATAATTTCCCTTTGCCTCCAGCAAATGCGGGTTCTGTCATATGACCAATTATGACATTTTTTAAAAATTCGAGATTTCAACTTTTCAGGATTTTAGCTTTTCCAAAGAACAATATGGACAATCTGTGATTTTTTCTTGAATTGTTTAGAGCCGATAAAAAATCAAGTCTTGTGAATGACTACAAACTCTAAGGATACCAAAATCTACGATATTTTTTGTAGGACCTTAGGGGAAGTGTGCCAAATTTCGGCCAGCTTCTTATTTCGGCCACTTTGAGTGTAATTTCGGCCAATCAAATAAATTAATTAAAATTATATATGTTATCTTCGAAGAGTCAATGAATTCATTTTGCTTTTAAATATTTATTCACTTTAGGATGTGGTAACACAAAGATCGTTAAATTTTAGGTATAATTTGAATTTAAATTGTGTTGTAAAAACTCAGTGTGGAAAGAGTCTTACAAAAAATGTGACAGGTGACTTGTGTTTCTAGCAATTTGTAATTTTTGTTTTTTTTATAGTATGGGGCAGTTTTCGTCAGCTTTAAGACTCATTTAGCAAATGTTTATGAACTTAAACATATTTAAGTTAACTGAGTACGGCTCTCTTTGGTATTTTGAATGTACAGGACTTGCCCTATATTTTAATTTATTATCCCAAAATTTCATATTTTCAAAAGTAATGGATATCTGAAACTACCCCAGCCTGAAAGATAAAGAAGGACAGGTCTCACTTCTTAGTCAGTACATAAACACAAGCAAAACATCTGCTTTGCTAGCTTTGCGATTTTTTTTAAGGCTGAAACTAACTTAAAATAATTTAAATATTTAAATAATTTTACCAAATAATTAAACTACCTAAAAGTGATTTTTTCTGCAATTCAACCAGCAAATTTCCGCCAATTAGTGTCCAATTGTAGGGATTTATGCATGAATTGGTGTCAAAAAGAGTGTATATACCTCCCTCAGCATGGCACTGAGTTAATTTCTAATTACACATCAATTGCAAACCAATTTTCTCGTTGTCAATTTGTTTGTTAGTGAAAATTAATGGGTTAGCATTTGACTTTGATTCTTCAACTTGTCCCTCTTTATGCAAAAGAGTTCACTTTCACGCATACACACAGATTGTAATGATTCCCTCTTGCTCTAATTAATTGTGATGTTTAATCAATGTGATCTTCGTGAGTGCCTTAATTGGGTCACGCATTTTCAACTCATGCTATTTGCGGGGAAGAGCATTTTTGGATTATGTTGGGGATATCACAATTACATGTTAGTTCCTTCCATCACATTCAATTTTCCTTCTTTCTTCACGTCAATCGAACAATTACTCATGCTTTTTTTTTGCCCTTACAAATTCACCCTTTTTCTTGTGGTAATTATTCCTTTTTCATCGACATTTTGGGGCCAGAATAGAACGAAAGAGAAAATTGGATTAAATTGGGGAGAGAAGGTATATGAAGCAACTTCTGGAATTTATTCTGCATAGTATAAATTTTCTTTTCTGGATAAATTCACAAAATTCCCAACAAATCACGATAGGTTGTAAACCATTATGAATTTGGTGAAAAGGCACAAAAAAATTGGAATGGGCAAATTTATTATGAAAGAATTTAAGGAAATGAACTAATGTTAGTTGCTTCCTGTAGGAGTTTAAAAAGTTCTTTGGCAAGTTAATGGAATTTCTTTTTGAAACTGATACCAATCTCATTTGTTTTACAACTTTGAAAGAAGCTTAATGAACATTGCAAACATTCATATTTCTGGATATTTAAATATAATATTATGATGGTGATTATTTTAACCCTTTAAGGACGAGAAGGTCACAAAATGAGGGTCTGTAAAAATCACTTTTTCGGACTTTTTAGACCAAAATATAGCTTGAGAAGCTGTAGGAAAAATTCCATTTTTGGGTCACCGGTGACCCAATCGTCCTTAAAGGGTTTAACTTTTGAGTTTCAAAAGTAATCTTATAACTAAAATATTTTGAGTTATTATTAAGCATATTGGAATATAAGGGAAATTAGGGCAGCAGTAAACTCGGGGTAGTTAAACTCTGATTTTATAATTTGATAGATTTCAGAAAATTAGGCCTAGATACTAGAACTTGTCCACTAAAAAAATGGTCGACATTAGTTCAAGTAGTGCCAGTATTTTTTTTAAAGTTGTAAAATTTGATTTTTTTCTCAGGATAAATTAATTATTTATTGGGGATCTCAGTGGCGCAATAGGCAAGACCGTCGGACGGTGAGATCTCTGGCTCGACTCTCTCACAGTTGTTAGTTCAAGTCCCGCCCCGTTGCAAATAACTGAATGTTCAGAAAAAGACATTTCAACTGTGATAAAACGTAATAAAATGCACTGCATCAGCCCAAAAAAACATCAGGAGCACGGAAGAAGCATTCACCACGAGGAAGACGTTTTTGGGCGACCTACGATCAGCAAATTCTTCAAATGCGATCACATTGTAATGATTGCATTGTAATACAAAAATAAAGTATCTCGACACGATAATAAGAATAATTATTTATTTCGAACTCAATTTCGAATTTTCTCAACAACTATAATTAGATGCCAATTATTGTATAAACCCATGTTCACAATGAATTACTAATTAAACATTAAACTTTAAAAATAAACTGATTAAATACTCTATTTCAAAGAGAACATAATATAAATCGAATTATTTTCAGTTTGTTCCTATCAAGGAGTTCAAAAATGAGATATCGCCATGTGAATTTCGATGACCCCTCCCCCTTAAGTGAATATTACACTCGACTCTTCGTTATCCGGCTGACTTGGGGACAAAATGACATTTTGGTTTTTTGAGTCTAGTCAACGTTTTTTATATTTTCTGCTGTGGGAATTTGTTTTCTGTCGAAAAACAACAGAATTTTCTTTGTGGTGTGTTTAGGTTTCATTTTGTAGCATGTCAAAAACTTTGATAAAATGAAAATAACACATTAATTCACTATGGACAAACTGCATGCTTCGTAAAAATCGTTTTGAATACATCAACCGTCAGCGTTTGGCAGCTGTCACCCGGATAACGAAGAGCCGTGTGTATCTCTAGGTGATTTTTAAGCCCCAGATCCCTATTATCGCTACAAAGCCAGATTTTTCCAGATTTCAAAGCTTTTGACAGATTTAGGAAAGGATGAAACGAATAATTTATTTTTCGGCAATGTTTTGAAAATATTTCTGCTGGGAAATTCGTTCATAGCCACGAAATGTCCGAAAAAAATTCTTTATCGAATCCCAATCGGCAAAATATTACTCTTACTCAAAAATGACTGGTTTTGGTGAACAAGATATGGTCAAAAAATTACCCCTGATTGGAATCTTAAAAACTAGTCGTATTCGCGTCGAATTTTAGTCAGAACATTACTCAAAATTGAGATAGTAATGACGGTATTTTTCGGAATAGTAATAATAATAATAACTTGAGTGATCCTATTTGCCATTTGACAAGTGAAATTTCCCCTCAGATATACCTAGTGAGGGGAAGATTTTTTATAGGGACACTAGAAGTCACTGGAAGAGCCCATTTTGACGCGTCATATTTTAGTCGTGGGGGAGTAATCTCAGAGTTATTACGACGCCAAGTGACTTTCGCAGTAACCGTCATATTATTCTCCACTTTCCGTCATTTGACTCTCTGACGACCGTCACAGGACCCGTTTTTGAAATCCAGAATACATATACATCTAACTTTAATCTTACTCAAAATTACTCTTTGGGACTTTTCAATATCAAAGTTAAATTACCGAAAATTAGCTTATTAATCGTTGTGGTTAATTTTGTGGGTCACCTGTCTGTTCTAGTCAAGTGAAGCTTTAAAAAGACAAGATTGTATGACATATAACAGAAAAATTATGGACAGTCATATCTGTAGCATACAAGCTAAGTCCCTGCCATTCTAGAGACAAATTTACGCTGGTAGGGGAAAGCCCGCTACCTTCGAACGACGCGAGCTTCGGACAATTTAATTTTTTCCCTATGGTCCTTGTGGATTTCACCAAAGGATCATTTCTGAAAATTTGAGGAATTGGACTAGCTATTAAAATATAATATTATAATGGGCCAAATTCAATTATGAAACATTGAAAAAAAAATGATTTGTGCGAAGCATAAATCGTCTGAAGGTAACGCGCTTTCCTTTATATTGAACAGGATTAATTTGATAAGTATAGTAGATTATAGGTCTTCCCCTAACGAGATGGGGATTCCGGAAATCGTCAGGAAAATACAATTTACTCAGGGAAGCTTATCAATTTTTTCCAGAGCTTTCGGCTTGGTCTCCAAGCCTTCATCAATGGCTGGAGCAAAATGAAAAGAGCCATTCTTTATTCATCAATTCAGTATATCAATTTTTCTCTTACACTTACTCAAGTCTTTCAAATATTCTCTAAGATGGGGGCATTTTTTTTACAATTTTCTAGGATTTCTCCAACCCCGTTTTCACAATTTTCTTCACTTTTCTGACATTTTTCTGTGAATTTAATGAAACATTTCACTTGCTGACTAATTTTCCCCCAGTCTCCTCTACAGTCAATTCATATCGGTATTTAAACAATGTATGCTTTCGTCCAAAATAACCAAAAATTCAATGATATATCATAATTTAGAACATTTACCATGTATCATATTAAGTTTAGCTCACTAATAAAAATGTGTGAAAGATTTTGAAATATTTGCTGATAGGGTGTACCTCGAAAAAAAAAATAATGTGACAAGATATATTTTATAATTCAACACAAATTTTGCAATGAAGAAAAATTTGTGTTTCATGATTTATTTTAAAAACAGACTTTAACATCCCGCATTTGTGTCAGACTCTGTTTTTTTTCTTTCTTTTTCCTCATCACTTCTCACAAATGATCTCTGTCTCAACTTCCCGCCAAAGGCCAAAAAAATAATGTCTCCAATATTTAAGAACATCATCTTCAATCACAGCAAATTTTGGAGTTTTTTCTCTTCTCTCACAAAAATAAAAAAATACCACAAAAATAGGAAAGGACAATAAAACAGTTATTGGGATATGTCATTTTATAAATAGGCACTTTGCTTTCAGAAATAAATTGCCACTGAATGTGAATAATTCTGTTTTAAAAAGAATTTTCTTTGGATTTTTTTTTGGCTTCCACTATTTTCTCATCACTTCTTTGTGCGCTTTTCAGCAGTATGGATTCTCGTTTGGATTAGAATAGAACAACTGCTATATGTTGAGCTTCGAGATCCACAAAATTGTCCGATATTGAGTGTAATTTATGAAGTGTGACTTTTATTATATGTTTACGTACGGAAACTTGGCCAAAATTCCTATCTATTCACGTTTCATCTATATAGATTATATGGAAGTTAAACAGTTTTCTTTATACTTTTGAAGAAATTGCTAAATAAAAGTAGATGGTAAGTTATCATCATTACTGCCATTAGAACTTTAAAGGCACAATGGCCCTCTTCATTGATTAAAAACCTAAATATGAAAAATGTTATGTTTTATTTGACGAGGTTAATATAACAAATTGATTTTTGTTTTTATAATTTTAATCCTTCTGCGTCAAAATCTAATCCTTTATTACAACAAATTTGTTTCAAGTGAACTTTAAAATGAGAGGTTAAAATAGATTTACGGGCTACATATTTTTTCAATCTCATAAAAACTATGTCTAAATAATCAAAAATATTTTCCCGAAGTTTCAAGCAGTCAAAATATTATTCTAGAAACTGAAACCATTATATAGATATTTTCTGTAAGTTTGGCCAATCGACTCTGTCAACTTGCATCGGTTTATTTCAAAACTCTATTTTTGAAGTCGATAGTCATTGTTAATCAAAATCCAATGTATTATTTCATGACCACATTTATATGTAGGCGGATTAGATTTGTTTAAACTAATCTTGAGCAAGTAATCGGGAAATAGAAGACCATTTCATATTTTTCCATGTTCCTTTAATGAATATGACCCATTTTTTTCAGGAATTTTGTGACTTAGAACTGGCTATTGAAGGTAAGATTCGTCAAAGGAATATGGGGAAAATATGAAGTGTTTAAAGCCAAAACGCGTGCGAAGTCTGAAAACCTTCCCCTACTACTCAAAATTTCACAGTATGTGACACGAATCTTTATGAAGCGTTTTCACGAATTTATCCCCACATCTTTTTAGGTATTTTTGTTTCCTTTTGGCAAACATGCATTTTCTGGACAAATTTTAACAAAAATGAATGTGAATAGGGGAAAGTGCCCATGCTTGATACTGTAAAATGATTTTCAAGGTTTGTGATTATTTTCTGATTAACAAACAAACCGAAGCGATTCTTCCACTATGTCAAAAAAATGTCTCACTTTTTAGGTTCATAATCCCACCTCAAATAATTTCTGAAAAACCTTAGATTTTCCTCAAGAAGAAAATAGAAATTCAGTGGCGATTTTTATACAAGTTGGGTCCGGGGCCTTCATGTATAATAATTGATTCGACAATTCGGAGGCCCATTTTTACTATAAAAATTCACCGGATAAAAAAATTGCACATGTAAATTTAGATGAAACTCTAATCTATTTGCTTAAATCGTTTGTACGACTGGTTATTAGTTTTAAAATCACTTTTATGTAATTTTTCTAAGCCATATTTTTGTGACATTAGGGCGCTAGCGAAAACCATTTTTTCACTTTGAGTCCATGAAAATGTCATTCTCCAACCTTAAAATTCAGGCAACAGGGTTGAAGATTATGTCAATTGTCGATAAAATTAACGGATTGCAATATGTGTAATTATGAAAGAATCACATCTAATGATAGAGTTGCCACATTTAAATTATCATTCATGGACCCTTCTTAAAATATAGGATGGACACAGGTAGAATTTATGAATTTGTCAACTCCCACAAAAACAGTGTTGACAAGTAAAAATATTTTTACATAAATATTAATACTGATGAACCCTCTATGTGCCTATGATAGCAATTTTCCTGAGCAGCGACATTAATTAAGAAATACTTATGAAATATCATGTATCGAAATTACAGTTTTGGACCCATTTTTAATTTTTTCTTCCTGAAACTAGGAAAAAAAGAGCTGGGATCCTAATTTTTTTTAGGAAATGTGAGTCTTAGGACCAGCTATTAAAATATATTCACAGTCACAATTATTGATTAACGTAGGAAAAAAATAGTTATTATCAAGCTTGGATCGTATCAAGCATGGGCACTTTCCCCTATGTGTATTTTTACGAAGTAAGCAATTCATATCAAGTTCTTTCAGTCCATTTTCTATTAAGCCGGAACTCCCTGTACTTCACTAATTTATTGCGGATTCAGCTCGATGCAGTCTACTTGGAAGCTTCAAGAACTGCTGCACTTAGGCCTCCTCAATTGACAATCGTCTTTGAGAAATTATCTTGAGAAAGAGGTTGTCTATTAAGGATTCATAAATAGGCTCAAAAGGAGGTCTAGGTGTAGCTGTTCCGTAATGGCATCTACACACTAGTGAAATTTATGTCTATATTTGAATTTTTCCTACATCCCCTGTAGCCGATCGGCCGCAAAATTTCACAGTAACAGAAAATTCCCTGGAATTTATCTTCTATTTATCCGCGAGAGTTTCAGTGGAAATAAACGCTAATATTCCGCTTGGAATTCTGCGGAGTTATCAGCTTTTTTTTGCGTGGATTTCCTGGAAAAAAAGTCCGAGGAATTTTCTTGCAACATATCTGAGAGCATTCCCTGGAAATTGATTCAAAAGTTCCTTTGATTATTCCGAGTATATTTTCTGATATCTTTCCGACCAAGACTCCATGGAAGTAAGCGCGAAAATTCTGCAATTATTTTTCGCCCTAACGCTATAATTCTTGCGAGCTAGACATACTCAAATGAACGATATGGTAGCAATATTTTCAATTCAAAAGTAGAACAATTGAGTGTTCGTCTGATAGATGAACACTCTCCAAGTTCTAAGCTGCCAATTGGCACTGATCGTCCATATTTGTTGATGTTTTTTTCTGGAACTTCTCTATGAAAGTGCCACGAAATTTTTAATCAATGTTTCAAATTATTTTGAAGAAAAATATATTTAAAAAATCCACTGGAAAAGTCGTGGAATTCCGTAATATTAAACCACAGAAGCCACTAAGGCCGTTGCATGGAAATTTCCACGGATAATTTCGTGGAAATATAGAGGATTTTTCCGAATTTTTAAAGAGCTGATTGCCGATTATACGTTAATCATCCATAGGAAAAGCCGTGGAAATATTCGTCAGAGATAAGTCCATGGAAACTCGCAGACATTTCTTATTAGACGGTCCTATACGGCGTTCCGCAAACGTTCATGTAACGCTAGGAAGAAATTTAGCGTCAATTTCCATCTCGGAAGCTTACGCGGATTTTGAGTGGTAAAATCCAGGGAATTTCACGCGGATTTTTAGCGGTAAAATCAGCGGACATGGCAGAAAAGACTGCTGGAAATCCAGTTGAATCGCCGCGGTCGTTGGCTATAGGGTCAGCGTAGGAAATTTGCTTCGATATGGACATAGTTAAAAAAGTTGTTCGAGCAGTAAAATTGTTTTTTCGGATGAAGGTTCTACATGAAGATAATAAAAACGAGATAGGGAGCTTCTGAAGAAATATCTAAAGGAGTAAAAGTTTACACTTTAGTTTAATGTAATGAAAATTGATGCAGAAATGCAGAGCTCTGATTTTTTTTAAGCTAGCTGAATATAAACGTGTGAACTTTGTTTAAATTTCGGGACTACTTTAATCTAAGCTGATCATGTAAACACACTCATTGACATGGGTATTTTTTCAAAATGCACAACTTGGTGTAAATATTACAGAAAAAATTAATTTATGTTTGGGGCCCCTTGAAGTGGTTAACTTTGCAATCATTCTTTCTAAAACACAAATTTACTTATCCATTTTTTTTTGTTTTTCGCATCTATTAAATTACTTTCTCCTTTCTTTCTTTTTCCTCAAGCCTTTACGTCTTTTTCTTTATTTCTTTTGGCACTGACTGGGATTAATAAATCGTCCTACTGGGAAATTTTTCTTTTTCACATCCTTTTTGTCACATGCAAGGTGGAAACAACCAACAACTTCAACTGTTCCTGTTTTACGACAATTTGCATGTATTGGATGGGGATTTATTGCAAAATAAAACGGAAAAAAATGTGGGATGAATTCTTTGGCTACAGACCAGCGGTTTAATCGTCTTGCTGCTCGATCCAGGCATTTTCAACACTTTTCCTCTTCCTTTACACTTTCAGCCAGAATCCGCTCTCCTCCAGGTCACACAAAACAATTGATTTCTCTCGTAGAAAGTGTCTTGTTCTTAATTTAGAATCTCACATTTAGCGACTAATTGTCTGCGAATTTTGCCTTTTGCATTTTTTTTTAACAATTGTGGGAAAATTTTCCTGGTCACTCTGCGGGATTTCCTTCGGATCACCCTCTGGCCTCACCCACAAAACACTTGCCCCGGGGTAGAAGTTTTGTTTAGAGCAGAACTTCACTGACTCACACGATCGATTTTCAATTACGTGCATGAATTTTAACGTGAGTTGAACACTCGATGGTTGCCTTCTTTTTTTTATTTTTATTATTTATTTTATGGAGTTTTCCAGACCTTTCCCGCACTTCCTGTATCATCCACAGCAACCAATAACACTTTTTTTTTGTGATACCTAATATCACCCTATCCCAATTCTCCCTTTCTGTTTAATAATTTAAATATACGTTCTACCGAAAATTACCTATCTCGAGCCATTTGTAATAACACGCGGATTTAATTTTGATTAGCACACAAGAATTATATTTCAGCTCATTCAACTTTTTCAGTGTTCACTGGCCGATGATCGCAGCTCAACTGAGTGGGAAATGTTCTCCAATTGTGTGACCACCCAAAAGCCGTTGAGCACACTTCTTTTTCAGATAGTAAAGCACATCAAAATTTATTTGTGGTCATGAGAAACGGCGCGACAGTCACGATTTCTTAGTGAGTGTGTGCACAAGACACAATCAATTATTTATATTAATTTATTCCTTAATTCGATCCTATATTTCCACCCCAAAACATCTGATAAACTCTAGTTTTATTCGATTGAAATAGCAAGGGGTGTTTTTTTATATATAAATTCAATTTTTATAATTCGTTTTTATTAGAATTTGCAGTCTTGGTTTAATTTTACTTTATTTTTTTTTGGAATTGCAACAGGGCAAGATTAAAAAAAATAGAAGACTTCAAAATTGAAGAGTTATAATCATTTCCGAATATTGAACTTGTATGAATGTTAAGTGAGATTATTTTGTAGTCACTGCTATTGTAATGTAGCAATTTAGTCAACTACTTCAGATCGATCTCATATTGAACGCAATGTCACTCTATACATTGGGAACAGTTTTCGTCAAAAATTGTATTTTTGACAGAATTTTGACGTTCCCATCTACAGAGAAGTGCAGACAATTTCTTTCAAAAAAAGCATTTTTTGATGAAAATTGCTCCCAATCTGTAGAGACCTTTACAGAATAATAACCATAAATGTAAATCCGATTGATAAAAGATAATTTTACAACTTTCCTTCGTAGGAGTTCATGTTCTTTACACATTAGGAGAAATTTCCATCAAAATGGAGCATTTTGACGCAATTTACGAGTTCATTTTTTAAGGCCTCTACACACTAGGAGCATTTTCTTTAAAAAATGCCTTAAGGTGTCTACACATTGGGAGCAATTTTCGTCAAAAATTACGTTTTTGACAGAAATTTGACGTTTCCTCCTACAACGCTGCAGGGAATTTCTTTCAAAAATCGAAATTTCGAATTAAACTTCGAAAAATCGAAGTTTAATTTTCGACAAAAAAGCAATTTTTGACAAAAATTTCTCCCAATGTGTAGAGGCCATTATTTTAAAAAAAATTCCCTTCTTGTAAGCAGAAACGTCAGAATTTTTTAAAAAAAAAGGAAATTTTTGACGAAAATTGCTTCTAGTATGTTGACACCATTAGCGATTTACTTCAAAATTTTGAAATTTGTCGAAAATGTCTCACAATGCCTTTAGAATTAAAAGTTTAATTTTTCTTTATTTATATAGATATAGATAACCTTTAACGTTCTATTTACGAAACAATACAGAATAGTGGCATAAGTCGATAATAACCAGATTTTAAGAAATGCACTTCAAAATTTAGTAATTCGAAGTAAATCGTGTCAAAATGCTACATTTTGACGAAAAGTGTTTTTGTTTTTTTGTCTGTCAATCCTTGGTTAATTTCCGAACGATCAGTGATATACATGATGAAACGCTATAGCCAAAGGTCGTGGCAATTTCACTGGATTTCCAGCAGTCTTTTCTGCCATGTTCGCAGATTTTACTGCTCAAAATCCGCGTGGGTTTCTGAGGACGAATTTGACGCAAAATTTCTTTCTAGTGTTCCATGGACGTTTGCGTAACTCTGTATAGGACCGTCTAATAATAAATGTCTGCGAATTTCCATTAACCTTTTCGACGAATATTTTCACATTTTTTCCTCATAATAATCGTATAATCGTCAGTCAGCCCTATAAATATTCGGAAAAATCCTCTTTAATTCCACGAAATTCTCCGCGGTTTTTTCCATGCAATGACCTTAAAAGCTTCCATGGTTTAGATTTAATATTACGGAATTCAATAATTTTTCCAGTGGATTTTTTTTTTAGATTTTTCTTCAAATTAATTCTTAAAGTTGATTAAAAATGGCGTGGAATTTTCATAGAAAATTTATACAGAAAAACATCCACAAATAATGCCAAGTGCCAATTGGCAACTTGTAACTTGGAAAGTAATTCATCTATCGGACGAAAACTCAGTTGCTCTACTTTTCAGTTGAAAATATTGCTACCATATCATTCATTTGAGTATATCTAGCTCGCAAGAATTATAGCGTTAGGACGAAAAATAATTGCAGAATTTTCCCGTGTACTTCCAAGAAATCAGGAGGAAACTTTGGAAAATCCAGAAAAACGAAGGTAATATTTTCTATGCAAATCTTCACGGGCCTTCTTAAGAAATTTCTATAGTTTATCAAGAACATTTCAATACTGATTCCACTTAAATTCCTATGGTAGAAAATATTTGGAGAATACTAAAGGAAAATTCTGGAAGTCAACATAAAATGTTCTGTAGGAAAGTCCAGGGAATTCTTTAGAAAATTACCTGAAGAAATTCCCAGAAGAAATTATCAAAATTTCTCAAGGAAGTTAAAGATTTTTCCGAAGCTGAAAGTGGTCTGGGAAATACCAGCGATCTCCATAGGAAATTTCTACCTCTACGCGAGGTAATTTCTTCAGCGATTTAATCTGTATTCCCATGGATGCAATCTTCGGGGATTTCTAGGACAAAATTCCTTACACAAATAATTAAATTTCTGTTGCAAATTCTATAGAATATCAGAGGAAAAATTCAATGGAAAATTCACAAGGAATTCTATGGGAATTGTAATTTCAAAAATTCGAACGAAATTTTCTGTGATCTCGTTGGGAAACTTCCACATGCAAGAAGGGTAATTTCTTCAGTTATTCCCTCAAATTTCCAATAAGGCAATTCTTGTAGATATTTGGGGGGAAATTCATCACAGAAACATTGACATTTCTGGTGTAAATCCTAAGGAATTCCAGATGAAATAACCCACAGAAATTTATCCAGAATTTCTCTGAGAATTTCCTAAGAGACTAACGAATTCTACAAGATTGAAAATTCATAAGGAATTCCTTGTGATTTCCTTGGGACATTTCCACAGCTCTATAAAGGGTAATTTCTTAAGATATTCCCTATATGGGAAATGTAAGAGAATTTTCTGTGAAAATTCACTGGGTACATGGTGAAATTTTCTCAAAGAATAGGAAAATTTATCCTGGGACGCTTTTTTGTGGGGAATTTTTTTATGTAGGGTAGAGTCAGCTCTTTTGGCCATGTAAGCACTTTTGGCCACCTAAAGTAAAATCACATTATAAGGCAATTATGAGTTTATTTAGAACAGGAAAATTGGTCTTATTTCGTGACCTCTAATCTAACGAATCAGAAAACCATATTTGATTTTGTATCGACTTGATTAATTCTAAGTTATTGAAAGAAATTCTCGACAAGCTAAACAATCACTCAAAAAAACATGGGATTCTTAAGAAACTTGTTAATGTTAAGAGAAATTGTTTTGCATTATTTCATATTTTTGATCAAAATATTTGATGTTATTCAGTGAAAGTCCATTTCTTAATTAACTAAATTTTATTGTGATATCATCCTTAATAAGATTTTCTAACAAATTAAATGAAAATCGGATGTGGCTAAAAGAGCTTACTTTTTTCGGCTGTGTAAGCACTTTTGGCCATTCATTTTCCCATACGGTTTACACGTGGCGCACCTCGCGGATTTAAGTAAAAACAATCGTGACTTTTGACTGATTTTTACATCAAATAGAAAATGTGCAAAAAGTCGTTTAAAATACTCTAATAATCACATAAAATTGGTGTTCAATAAGAATAGGACTTGTGCTGTGTATTTGTGAAAGTTTTCGAAAGCTATTTCTTCTGTTATTTTATTAAAATTCTATTAGAAACAAGTGGCCAAAAGTGCTTACACACATGGCCAAAAGTGCTTACAAACTGGCCAAAAGTATAGAAACATGCATAGTTGCATAACATGCATTTTTCACAAAAATATCCAAAAAGAATTTGGGAATTCTCTTAGATTATTAGGAAGAAACGGCTTTAACTCTTTCACGTCATTAGGGTCATATATGACCCGGGGAAAATTTTTTTTTACTATTTACATTAATTGAAATCTATCGGTTTGTGCACGACATCATAATAGAAGGATGTAAGATTCTTGGCTAATTTTCTCAAGACTCCAGATATTCAGGAAAAGAAAATATTTGAGATCAAAAATCACGAATTTCGAACTTTGTGAAATGACTTTTCTTTTTCAAAATTTTTTATATTAATTTTTTTTTTTCAGCAAAAAGTTCTTTAGAAACACAAAATAGAATATCCTAAGATTGTATATTGCATATTTTGATATAATAAACTACTCTCAATTTTCAAGAAAGTCGTGTAGAATTTTCCGGGTCATATATGACCCTATTGCCCCCAAGGGTAACAGTGTTTTCGTCCCAAACTTATAGCGAAATGTAGTTGGGATATTGTTTTTCTTTGTGAAATGCAGGTGAGACATCTTGCTCCTGGACATTTCATCTTATATCTGATGAATTATAACATATTTTGCAATATTTTAGAGTATTTTGCAAGCGTTCCATATTGTGCAATTGTATTTTGTGTGAATAAATATGTGGATAAGTTTATTTTTGCCAAATACCACTCAAAATATTGTGACAGTGACTGTTGAAGGGATTACCAGGAAGATTCCTTGAACACCAGGAGTACAGTGTTCATCAAGACAATCCAGTTTGCCATGGATTTGGCCAAATAAATAACTTCAAGCAAAAAAAACTCTTAAAAAGCCCGTAATATAGATTTTGAAAATGTACACTTCCCTTGAGGACAATAGGGTCATATATGACCCGGGGTTTTTCCGAGTTTTCACGCAATGGAAAATTTTTTTCCTCTCTGAACTATTATATTTGATCATAAAACATTAGGAAAAACTCAATTTTACATGAATTCATCTGCTGAATAAAAAAGTGACGCGAAAGAGTTAAGGTATCTTCGTACACAATTTCGTTTTATTTTTAAATAAAGAATATAAAAATTACAAGCACAGTGGCCAAAAGTACTTACTCCACGCTATATGTCAAAATGTCAAAATTTTGACATTCCTCTTTGCAAGATTTCTTCAAAAAAAGCAATTTTGAAGAAAATTGCTTTCAATATTTCGAAATCTCAATAAACCTTAAATTTTGTTACTTTTTTACCATTAAATTTTATTGATAATTCTTCCTGAGAAAAAAATTAAATATCTTCTTGGTTTAGCTTGAGAATCACAATGACCGTGAAGTGATACAGCTTTGTGATATAAAAATAATTCAATATTAATTCCATTGATCCCGGTTTTTGTCTTAAAGAACCGTTTGCAAGATTTTGCTCATTTTTTGGACCATAAAATTGAATTGGACAGAAGAAATTTAGTAGAAAACAATGAGCTAAGGTTACCACTTGGAGAACTTCCACCCAATTCAGTGCAATTTATTGATTTTTCCTCTCCATTTCTCCGTAGATTTTTTTTTACCTAAACCCCCTTCCACTTTTCTCAAGGAAAATGCAATGAAAATTCTCTTTTGATTTTCTCCAAATAATTTTGGTTTGATATTTTTTCGAGACTGCGAATTTTGCGTAAAAAAATTGACCTAAAAAATAGGAAGCGACGACGAGATAAAATTTATTCGTCTTTTTTTCCAAGATGACGATTTTGTTCAAAGTGCGTCTTTAAATGTGCCTGCCATTAAAATTGCCAATTCAATTGATCCACTCGCACAAAGAGTGGCATTTTTCAGACCTGGAAAATTGATTAATGAGCACCTTGTGCCCCAAAATAGGTGAATGTTTACCTGAAATTGCGAGAAATTGACGGAATATTGCGCTGAGAAAGCATCCAAATCCGGCGGGAAATGATGAAAGCACCAATTGTTTTGGCCACTTGGGGACTCAAGCCATGAAAACACGTTTGCATTCGGACATTGTTTTCTTTGCGTTTTTCACCAATTTCCACTGCTAATTTACCACAAACACCACCAATTTTACCTATCACACCTCCCACGACCACTTGGCTGATCTTTTTGCTGGTTTTTCGTCACTTTTTCACACTTTTTCTCCTCGAAATTGTACAAAAATTCCACCCAACCACGCGATTAATTTGACAACTTCACAGTGACAGTGTTGCCATATGGACGGGAACCGGGAAAGGCCTCGGGTGGAAATGTTGCTCACTAGGTGGCGGTAGTAGTTAGTTGGGAAATCATAGGAGGCGTACAATGACTGTCGTTGGATTTGTCTGAAAGTTTCGTGATCATTTTGCAGTAATTTTGTTCTTAATACGTGTTTAAATACTGTTTTGACTAATTTTAATGTATTGATTGATAAGTTGTGTATACGTGATGATTTTTTTTATCTATAAATTACTTACAAAGATGATTTACGTGATTTATAGTTGTTCCGGTGTTTCCAGTGCAGATAAAAATCCCTATAGGGTACTGTGGTTTTCGCGCTTAAATGGAGTGAAAATTAGTATTTTCTTTTCGCGGGAAAAAAGTGTTTTTAGTGATGTTTTTTTTTAAAGCCTATCAATAAGACTTCATAAAGGTGTCTTCAAACAATATACATCAGAGGAACCCCAGAACATCTCTAAAATAAAGCCCTGGCTGGGTCGGGTGAGTGACTTTAACCTCACTTTTTTTGGGTAATTTTCAAGGTGGAAATATTAGTCGAAAAATCGTGTACACCACTCAACCTCTTCAATTTTTTATTTAATCTTAAATTATATTTATTATTAGTTTGTTAGTTCTGATATTCCAGTGCGACTCAAATGGTGTAAAAATCCGCTAACTGTTTAATTTTATAATATTCGTTTCCTTAATTTTTTATTAAAATTCACAAACTAATTAGTGAAATTTATATAATTTTGTATTTTTACTAGCTATGTGTTTATAATTTAAACACAATTAGAACAACTACCGTCACTACATGTGATACGTTACTCGCATTGATGGAAGCCACATATTTTTTGATGTATCTAATTCTTAATATTAAGAAAAAATAATTGATTTCAAGAATTATCTTAAATAAGCTGTTTTCAGTAATTAACAATGAACATAAATATCCAGATTTACCGATAAACCTGATAAATAATAAAAAAATTTAGTCTGTGTAAAATTTTTTAAGATAAAGAAATACTCATGACATTTAACGTATTTAATTAATAAGTTTTGCCATACGTTACTTTTAACAAAACGATGCATAATATTATTTCGCACGTCTTTTTCGGTCCCGAAAATTTGCATAATCCCGAGACTGAGTGTATAGTTGTAAAAATTATCCAAAATTCTACCAAAAAGCGTTGTCTCCAGGACAGTAGTAGGATATATTAATATTCTGTAATTTAGTTTTAGTCATTCACAATAGTTTTCAGTAGTACAACCATCTCAAAGAATCGACTACACTCAAAAACTTTCTAACTGAGAATCGTAATTTGAAATTCAAATTTTTCAAAAGGCATTAAGTTAAGTTTCCTCTATTGCAATAGAGGCCGTAAGTTGAACAATATTTGAAATTTTTCACGAGAATTTTGATGCGGAATTGACAATAATTTCGACCTAAAATGACATAAATTTAATTCTTCACGTCAAGCTTTAATTACGCTACGTGCCTACTAGCACTTTTTCTATACTGTAATTAAATGAAAATCGCAAAAATCATTTAATTTTTGAGATTTCCACTTCCGCAGTAGGGGGAGGCTTTGATATTTCGCACATAAAAATGATGATCAAGTTCAGTGATTTTTTCTGACTACCATGCAAACCGTATGGATTCTCCAACTAGGCCAAAAAAAGTCTCTTACTTATAAGGTTCATAATCGCACCCCACAAAATCCCAGGAAATCCTTAGATTTTCCTCCAGAGGAAAATGAAAATTTAATGGCGATTTGTGCGATAGATCAATCAAGTTTCCATTTTCGTACCCGATTCACGCCATCATTCAACACCCAATTTTCACCGTAAATTTTGCATCGGATACTAAAAGTTGCACATCATTGTTTGAAGGGAACTCTAATCTACTTGATTAAACCGTTTGTACAAGGAATAAAACATTTTAATATCACTTTCTTGGAACTTTTCTGAGAGATGTTTTATTTACACTAAAAACCATTTCTTTGCTAGATTCTATGAGAATTTCACTCTGGAAACGGTTAAATCTGATGAATATTTTCTTGAAAAGTCCAAATATCACCAAATTTAAACGAATCAATAAGTTTTTAAAGCTAAAAATTGACTAAAACTCTGCAAGCGAGAAGACCACGCAAGATTCCACCATTCCTCCACGGACCCAGATATGCACAAAAACGTTTGAATGCGCATCATTGAAGATTTATCTGTTCCTGCACCTGCCAGGAATCGGAATTTAGCATTGAAATTGAGCTTCAGCAGGTGAACAGGCTAAAATTTTTACAAAACAGCTTCTCACGTTGATAAGTTTTACTTTTTAGTGGTGGATCAAATCGGTAAATTACAATTATGAATATGAGGGATCGCATCTAAAATGAAGTTTCCTGGAAAATGTGCGAGGAAGCAATGTCTTCTATGTGCGATCGATGAATGTGAGTCAAGTTGTGAATTTTCTTCCACCCACAAAAAGTGCCTCTTCAGCCTATACATTGGGAACAATTTTCATCAAAAAATGCATTTTTTTACAGAATTTTGACGTTTCCACCAACAACCCTGCAGGCAATTTCCTTTCAAATAGCAATTTTTGACGAAAATGACTCCCAATGTGTAGAGGCCTTGAAAGATTTTTACATAAATCTGAACCCTAATAACCCCTTTACCCTCTGTGATAGTAGTTTTTCAGAAAAGTGATATTAATTGTGCACAATCGTCTGAAGTATTGCACAGCAAAATTACAGTTTTGGACCTGTTTTTATTTTTTGCTTCCTGAAACTAGGAAAAAAGGATTAGACTCTCATTTTTTTTCAGGAAATGGGATTTAAGGCTAGTTATTACAATATATAGCCATATGTGAGATTTATAAAGGAATATGGGACAAATATGAAGTGTTTGAAGGTACAGTAGACTCTCTCAAATTCGGGCATATGGGACCGAAATGTCAGCCGAATTAGACAGAAATTCGGGCGACATGTGCATATAGATATTGATTTTACACACTCATATATAACGTAAATTGCATGAAAATCCCTCAATAATGCAAAATCACATCAAAACTAAGACAAACCATGCCAAATTTGAGCATATTTGATTCATTTGATAATCATAATCGAACTTGAAAATTGACAACAAACTTTTTTCAAATGTAACCGCTGCCCGAATTAAAAAGTAGCCCGATCTTAAAAGAGCCGAATTTGCGAGAGTCTACTGTAGCGTATGTGCGAACGATCAAAGCCTTCCCCTACTTCCACCTCAGTGTACACCACTTCCGAACTAATATCTCCCCCTTGGTAATTTTGCATTTTCGAAATTATCAGTAAAATTATAAGATTGCAATTGAAAAAGGCAATAAAATCTGCATTGTCATACTCCAGATATTCATTTTGGAGCATTGTTATCGGTAGTATGGTATTTATCGAGGAGAATTGAGGGAAAAATTGTGGGTTGAGTTTGGGCGGCGTTGCCGTAATTAAAAGTAATTTTATTGAAAAATCCCCAGTTAGATGGGCAAAAAGGGCGTCATGGGCATCATAAATGGGTATCAGGAGCCACACGGATGAAGAGAAAACAAACACTGGCGGCTGGGATCAAATGATAGAGCGAAATCGAATGAATGGCGGGAAGAAAATGGGAGGGTAATTTTCTTATTTAATTTTTGTGCACATTGTTGTGAGAGGGAATCTGGTGGCGGGATGAATAGGGAATATTGTCGATGAATGTGATCGGGGAACTAACAAGAAGGCGCAGGTAAGGAGAGCAAAAAAAAAAAGAAGCAACTGAAGGAATTGAGAACGAGTTAGCTCCCGGAAAGTGAATTGAGAAAGCCAGCAGGAGATGAGCGCGCTGAAGAAGCAAAAGATGACGGAGTTGATGATGATTAATAAAAGATCGGGCGGCATGCTTTGGTACATTTGACACTTTCCTGATTAAAACGCACACAAGGAGATCGAGGAGGAGACGATGAAGGATTGAAATGGCTCAACAGAAATTAGTCTCAATTACACGGTGAAAATGGTTAAAAGGGAAAGAGTGCAAAAAAAAGAGGGATTTTACTTCTCCAAACATTTTGCCAAGCTCCTGTCAAAACCCACTCATCGGGCTACAGGAACTACTTCCGGATGAACCTGGACATTTTTCCTGGCGAGCTACCCAAATAGCAAAAAGAAGCAGAAGTCATTTGGTGAAAGAGCACCGCCTTACACAGATACTCCGCCTTTTATTGCACCTCGACTATCCACAAAGCTCACTCTCCCTCCTCATCTGGCCACAAATGGTGACGATGCCGCCACAAATGCGCACGAGAAGTCCGCGGGAATGGCTGGGAAATGCTCTCTGCTGACACCATGCAGCAATTTTATTGTATGCAAAATTGATTGGAGGACAATATTTGAGCTCGCTGAACCACTGAAAATGTGTCGTGTTGGGGCAACAATTAGTGGGATGAATTGGATGAGTGGCAGGTGGGATTGTTAACAGAAACTGCCATGGGTCTTTTGGGCAGGAAATGATGACAGAAATTGCTATAGTATATTGTCTTACTTCAATGCTACATTTCATGGAAAATATTTTATCTCTTTTGGAATAAGAATCAGGGACTTTTCATGGGAAATCAATTTCCAGGGGTTTTGGAGGCAAGGCTTTCCAGTTTTGCGATAGCGGAGACCGGGGTAGATTAGCCACAAAATAAAATTTTTCATTGCGTATAATTTGTACAAAAAATGTTTTTATGAAGCTGATAAATATTTCAATGAGTAGTAAGGGGAGTATATACAGTGGGACCTCGATAGAGTCAACCCCCGATAGAGTCAATTTCCTTTATTTTTAAACTAATAATATTATATGAATTTATTATATTTTTTGAAATTAAAATTAGTGTTTTGGTGTATCAATGTAACGTTTTAAACACAAGAAAAACATTTATGTAAGTACATGGTAATATTATGATAAAATTCGTATATACAGTGCTCTATACAGTACACTCTCTATATGCACAGCTTTTGTGTCGGTTGCATTCAAAATCAATTTGTTTACATTTTTGACAAAGTAATAAAGAAAATTATTTTCTTGGTAACTAATTTTTCTGGTTTTTAATTATCTTGATTTTATTTTCTTTGTCTCATATTATAGTTAAAATAACACGGGAAATTCTAGAACAATAAAAAAAAAATATAATAAAAGAAGGACAAAAACCGTTGGGAATTTCAAAAAAAAGTTGTGCATATTCAGAAAGAGAACTGTCAAAATAGGTGTGATTATGAAGGAATCACACCTAAAAAGTACCCAAACTGCGCATATAACGAGACAGCACTGTATTAACCTTGTAATTATTTTTCAACAAAGCAATTTTCTTTGCGTGACTTTAAGAGTTTTGATAGAAAGTTCTCTTGTCTTAAGATTTTTTGATTAAGCCATGATCACAATATAAGGAAATTTGTAATGTAAAGAAAAACGTACAGGATGTTAGATCTTTGAGTACAACATAGTGAAGAAATTTTTTCTAAATTTATTCAAACTATTTAAAGATCTTACTTGTTTAAAAAAAGGGGTGGCAAAGCGTCCCTGGCTTTGCGAAATGCTCGAACTCGTGACTTAGATACTATATCGCAAAAATACTTTCGCATCATATACCGTTTACCGGTTCTCAACCGATTTGAACCAATTCATAAATCTTTCAAAAGATCCCCCAAAATATTTTTAAAAGTAATAGGACTGATCTTCGTATAAAAATTTATTATCGATTATGAACCAGTTCATTACAGGTTCAAAACCGACTGGAACCGATTTAGTTTTGTCGCAAATTCCAAATTTTGGGAGGGTGAATTTGGGGCCGTGGAGTTCGAGCAGTAAAATGTACATGATAACGACCATAAAAATTTCGCTTCTAAAGAAAACGTGTAAATTAATTTTAAGTTACATTTTTAATTTAAAAGATTAAAATCTCAAAAGAAAATTTGGATCAAAAACAAAATAAGCGACAGAAAATTAAAATTGGTTACCAAAAAATGACTAAAAATCCTTCTATTTGTACATTTAAGATTTAAGTGTTGAATGGTTAAAGATATTGGACTTGGAGTCTTCGGACGACTGAAGATTATTAATACGACTTTCATTTCCACACCACCCTTCCCCTTAAGCTTCCAAAAAAACCAATACGACGTGTTTTCTGTAATCACAAAAAAACCAGTGATAAGCCTAGATCAGCTTATAGAGGTGCGATTCCTTCATTGCAAATTTGGATTGTGGCAAACTCGAACGATCTCTGTGGAGCTCAGAGACAAAATGGCACATATCCTATGGCTAAAGCATAGGGTATGTGTCATTTTGCATCTGAGCCCCACATTTATAAATAAATAATGCAAATTTCGTTTAATTATTCTTAAACTATATGTAGCGTATTATCGTTATTAATAAGGAAAACTGGATGAGAAATGGGTGAAAGTATTTGAAAAACTTTAAAGTTGATTATCTTGGAAACTATGAGAGATAGAGGCCTCAAACTTTTCATCCATTTAGAGCCTCCTTCACGCTTGTTATGTGCAAAATTTCACTTCAAAATGAAAATTGGTGGCTCGCGAAAATCCGCTAAATTTTTCACGGCCCACGAAAATCCGCGAAAAATTTCTCGGAAATATAATAATTTAGTACTGTATTTATCATGAAAACAATGACGTTTCCATTTGGAATAGTGAAAAATTTCCATTTGGAGCAAGTTTTGAATTAGCTTAATTTACCCTAGTTGTTTGCTCAATTTTAGAAATTTAAAAAATTTTAGGTTATGTTTAGCTTAACCCAGAAATAAATCAATCAAGACAGACAAATCATGACTGTGGCACAATGTTAAAGGTTTTTTTTTTTTAATATTGTTCATGATGTGGAACTTTGTAAATTCCAAAAAAATCAAATTATATCATAAATTACAAAAGTGATCCTAGGGTGAAAAGAACACTTTAAAAACTTTTGTCAGGACCTATTGACACCCTACTCTGTAACATTTGGAATACGAAATTTGAACACTTATCGTTTTCGATAAACGTAGATTAATAAAAAACGTCAATTATATTTTATTAGATACATTAAATAAAATTGAATATTTTGACAAAAGTGTCAATAGGGGTTCCCTGTTCCCTGTCGGAAAGGTGTTCCTTCGACCCTAGTTATTTGAAATATTTCTGGAATGTTTGCAGATTTTTGAAAAAGTGATTGAAGGGTGTTTGATACCGAGCGAGAAATGTATATTTACAGTAGAGTTCTTCAAATTTGAACATTTGGGGGGTATAGATGATACTTCTCACTTTGCAAATTTAAACAATATTTTCAAAAACGTAACGGAATTCATGTAAAATTCACTTTTCCTAAATTAAGGAAAATAACTTTAGAGAATGTTATCAATTGAATTTGTTGTTAAATAGGTGGAATGTATTGAGGAAATTAGTATAATAGGACAATATTGAGGAAACACCAGAGAAAAATTGTTCTAATTCCATGCAAAATTTCTTTTACATAACCTCATATTAGGTGAGATTCTTAACAATCTCACCTACTATAATCCTAACAAAATTTCATGTCCTCCGATCGCGCTCAAACTTGGCCAAAATGTGTTTCGCCACTTCCTGATCACGAATATATGGGGGGCTAAGTTACGTTCCCGGCCGGCCGGCCGGCCGGCCGTCCGGCCGGCCGTCCGGCCGCTCTTTGGAGCTTAATAGCTCCTAAACTAAAAAAGATATCGACTTGCGGTTTTCGGCAAAGGTTAAATATCGTATGAAAATTGCAACATGGTGCATTGACCCCCCACCCCCCACCCCTCCTTCCGCCATTTTGAAGACCCCCCTTTTTTTGTTTTCTCAATAGCTCCGGCCCTATGGCATCGAGCGGGCTCAAATTTTAGTATGTTATAGCTGGGCCTTAGAGCTTTCCATCAATACCAAACTTAAGGTCCCCCGACCCCCTAACCCGAGCTATAAGGGTCCAAAAAAATTTTCTTAAAATGGCCATAACTCCGGTTCTAATTGTCAGAATTTAAAAAATGAGGGCTTTTTGGAAAGCTCTCGTGAAATGCCACTTCCTCTTCTAACATCGCAAGTTCATAAAACCACCGCTAGGGGCGCTATTATTAAAAAGAAAATTTTTAAATCTTAAAAGTTAAATAACTCAAAAATTCCTTATGCGATCGGGCTGAAATTTTAGTATGTTGTAGCCGTTGATTATACCTATCAAACAAAAAAAACCTTAAGTCGATCCATAACCCCTGACCCGAGCTATAAGGGGTCAAAGTTCGAACATTGACCGGCCTCTATCTCCGGTTCTAATTAACATAGCGGCCTAAATTTTACCTTTTTGGTTTCGTCTCGATGAGCACTTTCAGATGGAAGTTCAAAAAGTCACCACAGGTGGCGCTGTGATAGCGTCAAAATTCATCGAAATTCAAAGTCACTTTTCTCAAAAACGGCATTGTGCAAGTTAATGAAATTTTAGTATGTTGTAGTCCAGTCTAGGACGTTTCCAAAATGGTGCGTATGTGCGCTGTGGTTTCAATAGAACCGGAGATATGAGGGGTCAAAGTTCACGAAATTCAAAAAATCATATCTCCGGTTCTATGTGACCGGTTTTGATGAATGAGGGCTCAAACGAAAGATCTCACCAAATGCTACAACTTTCTAGAATATTTGAACTTCGTGGGACCAACACCAGGGGCGCCACAGTCGAAAAACCAATTTCAATATCACATAACCTCAATTATCTCGACTGTCGCTTAACCGATTTTGATGATTACTTCGACATAATTGTAGAGCACATTTGTCTCTACATTTCGTCCATACATCATTTTCCACTCAGACCACGCTATCACTCCGATTTTGCCGTTTAAGTGTGAAAAAATTGATTTTTCCAATAATAACGCTTTGAAATCACTCAGATGCCAATTTGACTGCCTCTACTCCACCAAGACACTTAAAATAGGGGTTTAAATGGAAAGTCCCGCAAAATACAACAATTCTTTGATATAGTTGAAGTTCAACAAATGACTACTTGGGGAACTCTGGATGAAAAAACGAGTTAAGAAACAAAAAACCTCGCTTATCTTGACTTCTGAGTAATCGATGAGATCATGTTCTATGGGAAAATTATAGAGAACATTCTGGTCTACATTTCACCCATATAACACTTTTCTGTCAGTTCATCCAAATCCTTGATATTTTGGTTGAAATACAAAATTTGTATAATTTCACGAATTTGATTCAAGATAACTGAATGACGTCTCCCAACTTCAGCTCTAAATCGAATTTGCATGCACTCCGAGTTAGCTCACGTTAAGAATCTCACCTACATAAGCCGGTTAGGATTATCTGTCCCTTTTACATTTTGAATACAACCGTCGTTCAAATTTCAAGAGTTCAAATTTGAGGAACTCGACTGTTTTAATTAAAACTAGAAATTTCCCACTAGGAGATGGCGTCAGTTTCTTTTCGAGGTTAGATCATCCATAACCTCAAGTTAACATAACCTCAATTAGGGGGTAATTGAGTTGATTCCTTGGGAGGTCCTCAAAGGATCTAAATAAAGTCGCGTATCTCGTTCCATTTGAGAGGGAGGTACGCAAACTATGAATGCAAATATCCAAAAATTAAGCGGTTATGTATAGTAAACTATTACGAGTGTGTCTCGTAAAAAAGAAGAGTATAGAAAACATGTCATAATGCTCTATGTTTGTTGAAAAAATTGAACTGTCACAAATTGAAAAGGTACTTCACACTTTCCATCACACGAAATAAATCGTTCTTGAAGGGTTTCTCATCTCACCAAAACCTGGGATGTTTTATTCTTTCATCTCCTGGATTATGGGCAATTGTAAATGCATTTTTATTCCTCGCCATGTATTTATTTAGATGATTCTGAATACTTGTGACACTTTAACAATTGCTAAGCTCTCTGTGTATTGTACGTATGAGTTGAATATTTCGTTGAAGAAAATGCTGTGAATTTGATGTCTCCTTTTTTGTATATCTCCCTTTTCTGTAAACTACTCATTGCAGAGGTACAAATATTTGTAATAATACGGGGGATTATTCTAAAGAGGAATTTTTGAATCTTTAAACGCGATGGCCATCCTTTTCGTCTTCATCATTTTTTTTTCGTAGTCAATTTGACTGAATTTCTGTCTGTGACAATGCTGGACACTGAAATTGATCTATTTGTTGGAATTATTCATCTTCTTGACTCTGTTTCTGTCTTTTTTTCTTGGGATGTATCATCCTTGTTGGGAGAGAAGAAAATAATCGTGTTAGAAAAATTAGTATAAGAAATCTTCCGACAAAGCATTGTACAATGCATTCACACTCAATCTCTTCTCCAATATGAACCTTTGTTGAGGGAGAGTATATGTGGTATAAAAGAGCATTTTACTCTGCAAGTTTTTCTTTCATCCACTCACCTTTTCTTCAGCTCAATAAGTTATTTGGTTGGTTACGAAAGAAAATATTTTTGTGATAACTTCTTCTTTTGGGTTTGGGTGGCTTTTTTTCTTTTTTTTAGAAAAGAAATACCGGCGGAAAGAGCTTTCTTTCCATTTCTCCAATTGTCGATTTGATATGTTTTCTGCTTTCTTTAATGTTGAAACAACAATTGAATAGAAAGTATTTGATGTAAATTCTCAAATGAATTAAGTTTTACAATTGGAAATTGAATTAGATATACATGAAAAATATAGAAATAGTAAATATTCTATGTTTAGATGTTAGAAAGTATTTTTGAAAGATTTCGGCGACTCTATAGGACACTTCCGTTTCCGAGGCGACCTACGTTTTTCTGAAGAATTTTGGTATTTGTGAGGAGAAGCTATTCTTTAGTACAGTAGAGCCCCTCTATAGGCCATCGCTCTATAGTCCACAATTTATCGACCGTTGATTTCAAAACACTGATTTTAAGTTAGGTTATGTTTTTTAGTACGCGACATGCAATGTTGTCATAATTATTTTAATATTTTTGGCAAATTTTATTGAGTAGTTGTGATAATTGTGATCCATAATGAAGAGAACGAGGACAAGTACCACAATCGCAAAGAAAGTGGAAGCCGTCGAGTAAATTTCAATACTAAAAATCGTTGATAATTTTAAAAAATTACATGGACTATAGTGCGACCCAAGTGTCAAATTTAAAACCAAATATGGCCTATAGCGGGGCTCTACTGTATGTTCTCTTCAACGCTGGCATTGAGAATCAATCCGTAAATGTAGGTTCTGGCAATTGTTTTCATTGTTGACGGTGTTGACACAATATAGGACAACATTCTATGACATTCCGGAGTACTTTATCAAAATTAAATACGCAGTATTAAGTGGTGTTGTGATCCCGTCGCTAACAACTTCAACAATGTCTACGGAGAACATCGGTCAAGGAAGATGGGGAACTAGTACTTCACGGTTGTAGATTATTTCATCTACCCTGGGTTAAAGAAAGCCTATTCCAGTCTATTAAAAACCTTCTGATTTAGACACTCGAACATAAGAACCAAGTTCCCTAGTGATCCATCGTAGAGGGCTATGATCCTGCTAGTCTTCACGTAATTAAAGCCTAATATATCAATGACGCGTATGATCGCTAACGATAGGCTAGTCATTAGGTTCGCAAGGTTGATGATGTTTATCCAAGTGTTGCATAGGCACGAATGGCGACGACTCTTTATTCAAACCAGGATTAGAAATTGATTGTATTTTCAATTAAGTAAGTCAACAAGTAGAATGGATTGCAATAAAGGACTGTTGTGTGTCCAAATTGTTAATGACCAAATTGTACTATTATCACGGTGCTCTCTATACGTTCTGCTACACACAGAATCGCTTTATATCATGGTAGACCAACCTCGGTTCGTGAATCGTAGGGTAATTCTGTAACAGTATGACAATATAAGGACTTCTAACCAATAAATCTGAGCCCCCAGAATATGTTAGTTTTGTTAAATCTTACTGCCAAATATTCTCGAGGATCAGCCCGAGTCTGTTTAGACCCTGATACACTTATGCTCTAGACACACTTATGACTGAAGCCGAGAGACGACTTAGAGAAAATGATGGAAATGAAATCTAACTATTATTTCGAATATAATTACGCTAAGCCGTATTTCCGCTAATCCTCAGGTCTGTCAAGGCCCTTAGGGCCTCGACAGACCAGAGGATAAGCCGAGAGACAGCTTAATGTAATTTTATTCTGAATAAGGATTAGATTACATTTCCATAATTTTCCACTAAGTCTTCACTCGGCTTAAGTCGTAAGTGTGTCTAGGACATTAGCCGCTAGATTCTCAGGTAGAGCCGGTAATAGAACACATTCGTTGAAGTCAAAACATTCCAAAGTAACCAGTATATAAAAGGAATTGTAGTCTGAATAAATAAATTTAAATAGTTTTCTAAATAAATGTATTAATTTAAAGATTGCGTAATTTCAAATCAGTAGTGTCAGTAGCTAATTAAATTAATCAATCCTTCAAACACGTGTGAATAATCTTTTGATTTCTAGTTTATTGCCATTTAGAGTGATTAATTAGTTATTTCGACACTGTGGACACAAATTTTGGGTCGATGGGTTCAAAACAAACTGATATTTGGTTGTCGTTTTATAATTTTTTTTAATGGCAAAATCAGGCTTAGCGAGTGCGTCTAGTTTTGATGAGCGTGATATAAAAACGTGAAGCGTGAAAATGGGTAAAAAAAAGAGCATAGCTGATGCGAGTGTTAATAAACATAAATAAATATGGCTGAATATGGGTTGAGTCTTGTGAAAAATCGTGCATGCAGACAAATAGAGGTTTATAGGAGATATTGAAAGGAGAGGACCTACAATATAAATATTGTTGAGAGGGAAAATTTGTTTTTTGGATATAGGGAATGCACCAACCAAGGAAATGTTGTGTATGTTGCAAAAGTGTCGGGGATACAAATTATCCTCGGCATGTTTCCTCATAATACCCCCTCGTTAGTGTGAACGTTACAGAGTGGCAGAAAGAACAAGAGAGCCCAGGAGGAGGATATCACGAAAAAATGTGTTATATATATCGCAAAAGACAGGCTTGAAATAAGTTAAAGAGAGGAGTGTCTCAACATTATAAATATGAAAATTTATGTTCTATAAATTTTTTTTCTTCACCCATTTAAAATATTTTTCAAGGGTGAGAAACAATATTTTAGAGAGAGAGGAACTTGCATATCAACATGGAGTATAAAATATTTCTCCATTTCCCGCCAGCGGCAAAGAATTTCATATCAAAACTATATCTATGCCCCGGATTGCAACAGAAAAACACAGCCCTTTTAAGGGAGGAAGAGGAATGAATGTGTTTCCATTTTCACCCCATGCTATAGAAATTGAGTGCTAAAATACAACATTATCTCATATAGATATTGCTCTGTATGTTGCATCATGATAGAATTGGCGTACAAATGTTTATAGCCTGAGTTACACAATTTGATTCGCTTTTGTTCCACTTAGTTAGGGGTAAGTGAAACATCAAATAGTCAAGGGGTTTCACTATTCCCTTAAATACAAGATATACACATGCACAATTTAATATATTGAAATATGTGGTGAACGATGGCTTTTCATTATATTGGCTACAAATGAATATGTCGTCTTTACCAGGAATAAGAGTCCCTCCCATGAATTAAATAGGGCCACTGTTGTCTCTATTTTATCTATGCTTGAATATCTCTTTTGCTGCGGATAAAAGGGATTAAATAAAAACCCCTTCCCTCCATGCAGGAGTCGAATTTTTCTCATATTGACAAAATATTGAACATCCTAATCTGCAGAATTTATTTTAATGTCCAGGAAGAGTGTAATGACGGAAATACTTATTTGAAATTAGATTGAAATTGTACTAAAAATAGGAATGCAATGGGATGATTTCCTAAGCCTGTTGTACGGGCTTCAGACCTAGGCTTAGCCATATGGCTTAATTTCTCTAAAATCTTATTGGTTAAGATTTTTTAGGAAATTTTAACTTATGATTGGATTCTTAATGACAAATAACGTATTAGATTTTGAAGAATGAACAAAATCGGTTGCTGTTTAAGGTTTCGAGACCTCCGGAAATTGGGCTTAACCTCTGGTCTAAAGACGGTCTTATGTCCTAGACATACTTACGACTTAAGCCGAGAGACGACTTAGTGGAAAATGATGGAAATGTGACTATTTCGAATATAATTACGCTAAGCAGTCTCTCGGCTAATCTTCAGGTCCATCAAGGCCCTTATGACGAAAATAGACACAGGCTGATCCTAGAGAATACTCAGCTCGTAAAATTTGGCGGTAAAGGATCAGCCCAAACTATCATACACTGAGGATTTAGGATCAAGGATTAGCGTTTTCAGCGTAAATTTCTATTAAATCACCACACTTTGATTGCTGAAAGGTTTCTTAAGTGCAACATCAATAGATTTTTCGTACAGTAAGGAGCACTCTGATCTTCTCTTTACTCCAATCTTAATGCATTTTAAGATTTTGCGATATTGCGTACCATTACTCTCCATGTTTTTTCACCCAATTGACATTTCGAAAAGCACCCAAAAACCCCCAAAAGATTTTTATTTTCAGCACTGGCGCTGATGTTGCCTAATCCCCGTAATTTCACTAGACCTCATGAATTTAGAAGATCAGCCTGATCCTCCAAATTTTGGGCTGATCTTTTAGTGTATCGACACCAATCCTCATTTTTCGGGCTGATCCCTAAGCCGATCCCTGTGTCTATTTCGGGCTTTACAGACCAAATGGCTTGAGATATTGGTTTCGAAAGGTGATCATCCCTATAGACTGAAGTCATGACTTTGGTCACATAAGCATTATTGCTTTTGTTCATTTTGTCCAATTAATACGAAATTGTACATGTGACTTATAAAATTCTTTTGGTATAAAGTGTACAATGGGGTAATTTGGAATCAAACCCAAATTGGAATTTTAAGATTTTCTCTCTCTTTTAGGGCTTGTAATTTTTCTTGGTTTTTCATTACCCATCTCAAAACAATCTCAAAATCGCAAAATTGCAATTTCTCGGCTAGCACATTGAGTATTTAAAAAGTTCTTAACTCAATTACTTAATTTTAAGGAGTTATTTTTGTATCTCTAAAGTAATATGGCATGGCTGAACCTTAACACTAAGTACATAATTAGGGTCTTTGTTAAAGTCCTTTATTAAATAGTTTGTATTAAGAACATGAAAAGTACTTTCACTAAGTACTTATTTATGGACTTACGACTAAGTACTTTTTAAGTAGCTTATAGTAATTTAATTTCTATAAAACAATTTTTTTATTTGTAAAATTAAAACTCAAAAACAAATACTTGCGTGCTAGAGGGAAGATTTAATAATAATTCCGGTCACAGAAGACCGAAAGTCGATATCTCTTACCATTTGACCTCTAGCTCGGGAACAAACTTAAGGTCAAGTAAAAATTTTTTTTGGAATGTCAAATTTTTCAATATTTTTTTTTATCCAATTGTTAACATTTTGTGTACAGTAGAGTTCCTCAAATTTGAACATTTGGGGGGGTATAGATGACATTTCCTACTCCTCAAATTTGAACAATATTTTCAAAAACGTAACGAAATTCACGTGAAATGCACTTTCCCAAATTTAAGAAAGATAATTTTAGAGAATATATCAATGTAATTTGTTGTTAAATAAATTGAATTTGTTATGGGAGTTAATATAATACTATAATATTGAGGAAACACTAGAGAAAAATAGTCCCAATTCAGACTCCACGCAAAACTTTCTGCACATAACCTCAAATTTTACATTTTGAATTCAACCGTCGTTCAAATTTGAGGAGTTCAAATTTGAGGAACTCGACAGTACATCGCATTTTCTATTGCAGTTTCTTCTTTCTGCCACTAGATGACACTACTTTCGCCTAAAAAATCCTTAATTAAGTCCTTAATAAGTGATTATTTAGGACTTATTTTATGCATTTGGACCAATTTATTTTTTTAGGAACATGAAAAATGTCTTTAGTTAGGGGGAGGTGGGGCTACTTTGAACAGTGGGGTTACATTGTTATACGATTTTTTCGCATATTTCTAAAGGAATCTGTATTTTAATGTATTGCACTTTAGATAGGCAAAACAATTGTGGATCTAAATAAAATAATTGTAAGGACCAGCTTCTTTTAGAAATATTCGAAAAAATCGTATAACAATGTAGCCTCACAGCTCAAAATAGCCCCACCTCCCCCTATAGCAATGCGTTGGTAAAAACCTACCTTGTGTTAGGAATTAAGATTTCTACAAGATAACCTTTAACACGTACTTACTAATTACCATAATTCATGCGACCACCTTATTGAGTTGAAATATGATTTAGAACTACGGAAATATATTTTAAATTTTAACATATTCAAATTTTTTTTTCTTATCTAATCAAAAATTTTGTGAATTCCAGGGGCCCATCAAGCCTAACAAAAAGTGAAGCTATTTTTCAGTTTTCCTTGTAAAAATTTTGCAGATATTGCACCACGACTTAAACAAATTTCCTCGTAGTTTTTTATACTATTCCGGCGAACATTATGAAATATGTATTTTTAGATAGCTTTTAGTACAAGATTTCGAAATATATCAGACTGATAAGTCAATTCTCTTTAGGAAAAAACTTGCCAATAGTCTTCAGTGCCTCTATGCAAAAACGTATGAAAAAATGAAATGTCGATAGGTCCCTGGTGAATTTGTTTTCTAATTACGATAATTTTGTACAATTTTGTGCAACACTGACGTAAGATCACAAAAAAAAAACATATTCCAAGAAATTCTCTCAATTTCAAGATCAGTTTTCATTCACAAAACCCTCTGTTTCGATAGAAAAAAAAACCACAAAATTCAAGAAATGATCAACCTTAATGGGCCTTTAATGGAATAATTGTGAATATCAAATTGCAAAACAGGATAATCCCATACCTTTTATTTGAACCTCAAACATGGTTTTTTAATTTTATTAGACAAATAACAAAACCAACAAATCAGATGAATCCTTGTCTGGCTCCTTCCTTCCTCTTAAAGAGCGAAATTTGTGCTACAAACAATAAATTGGCCTGCAATTTGGACCTTTTTTCGTGAATGTTTTTTTCCATTCCTTGGACAGAATGCATGGAGTTTTGTGTGATATAAAATTACATCCTCGGGGGCAAATGGATGGCCATGTTTATTGGTTGCCCATCTCTGGTTGAGAGACACAGGATAGTGTGAAGTGGAATAATACTGATTAGGAGGGCATCCTGTTTCCGAATCACTTCTGTGGTTGGCAATATGTGAGATTTTTCTCACCTCAAAATCCAACATCGTCAGCCAAATAAGAGTCTCAGATTACTTTTATAATGTCATCGTTTTGGAGATTTTTTTTTTTGATTTTTATGTATTTCCCCGTCATTCAATGGTTCATTCTGTACCATTTTGGTCTCCATTGGTGTGAAGAAATTAGTAGGTTGAATATAAGGAGATTTAATAGGCTTATTGTATAATTAATTTATTTATTTTTTATTCGTCATATTATCTTATGTGGAAAAATATGAAATAACTCAAATTTGGCGATAATCATCTCATTTCTTCTCATTCATTTATCATTATTACATTTTGTATCTTAATTAACTTAGTACTAAGCAACTGGAATAACATACTTAAAATTTAGTACAAAATATGGGACAACGTAACATAACTTTCTTACTTTTTGTACTTTGAAGGGTTTCAGAAATTACAAAGAAATGGAAATTAAATACGATTTATAAGTGTTATTATTATTGTAGTACATCCTAATTAGCTTAGTACTAAGTACCTGGGATTACCTAAAATTTAGTACAAAGAGACAACCGCTATTAAAACATGCGTTATGGATTATCTCATTTATATTTGTAAGTGTTTAGTTGTTCTACAACTACTTAAAATTAGGGTATTAGTAGGGGAGACCGGGGTAGAATTAGCCACCAAATGATTTTTTTCATTGCGTATAATTTGTACAAAAAACGTTCTCTGAAAAAAATATCTCGTAAATAATCTCGTAAAAAATTTGTAAAACAAGTCAACTTATATGGAAAAGTAACAAGATGTTTGGCTATCCCTGTCGCCATAGAGATTCTCGTAAAATCTTTTCATTTTCAACAAGATTTCTTGTTAAAACCGAATCCACCAAAATTAATTAACAAAATTCTTGTAAAAGTTTTCTCAAAATCTGGTTTTCATGGGAATTTCTCAATAGATGGCGTTGCAAAATATATCGTTTTCTCTTTCATTTTTATCCCTTTCTCTCAAAATGGTCTTGGAATATTTTCTGTCAAATTGTTTATCAATTTGGTGGATATAATAATCACGATTTTCATGCTTTTTGTTATATATAGCAATAATACGCCGATATGCTGCCTGCAGGAAATGGTTAAATAGGACTTTAGAGACCATTTACGACTACAAAATCGTCATTTTTTGGTGAATAAAAAAAAGAATACTGACAAAACTTTTACAAGATTTTGTATATTATTACTAAAATATGTGCAGTATCCGGTATCAACAGGATATCTTGTTGAAAATGAAAAGATTTTACAAAAATCCCTATGGTGACAGAGGTAGCCAAACATCTCGTTACTTTTCTATATGGGGCAATGAGATTTTACAAAACTTTTACGAGCGATTTTTATCAGAGTTTGTATGAGGCTGATAAATATTTCAATGAATAGGAAGGGAAGTTTAAATTTAGAATAAAGAGTAGTTTCCTTAATATTCTTTCGCAGGCAAACTATAAGATATCACTATATAATACAATACGTGGCTAATTCTACCCCGGTCTCTCCTATTACAATGAATTAAGTACAGCCGAACTCCTCAAATTTGAACGACGGTTGAGTTCAAAATGTAAAATTTGAGGTTATGTAAAGAAAGTTTTGCGTTGAGTCTGAATAAAAACTATTTTTCTCTGGTGTTTCCTCAATATTATCGTATTATATTAACTTCCGCAACAAATTCCATTTCTTTAACAAAAAAATTACATTGATATATTCTCTAAAATTATCCTTCTTAAATTCCGTTACATTTTTGAAAATATTGTTCAAATGAAATGTCATCTATACCCCCCAAATGTTCAAATTTGAGGAACTCTACTGTACTTATTATAAGTGCTTAATAAGTACTTAATGCGTTAATTTGAACAGTTTGGATGTTACTAAACGATAAATTGTTATTTTAATCTTCTAACGGTTTTAAGAACTACAGGGAAATAGTATATTCTTATTACCTTTATTTGTTTTTATTTTCTATTAAGATTTTTAGTACTTTAACCATTTTTAGACACATTAAAACATACAGACTGGAGTGCATTTGGTTATCTATCTACTTAAAAAATGGATATATTAGTTCTTGAATATCTTCTATGCAACAAATCCATTAGCTGATATTTTTATTATCTTGATAAAAGTTCATTTTTATTACTTTATATGTATAAAACTTCCCATAGAAAAGGAATTCCCATGCTCATAACAAAAGTAAACTAATTGTGAAATGGCACAAAAATTAGCCAAATGTGGTAAGATTTTTGTTAAATGTGTTTCCTCTCTCATTGATGACTTATTTCTCTGTGACTTATTCATTGTGACATTTGAATTAGGGATAGATTATGGCAAAAAGTGTATAAATTTAGTTGTTGAAATATTTCCCTCCATTTTAGTGCGTGAAAAAGCATCGTCGTTCCGGCGAGGGTAAAAAAAAAAGAAGGAGGAATTTACACAGATAATTCCTCAAAATGACAATAAATCAAGAGATCAACGTATATATTTTTGCTTTTATGTATTATAAAAGGTCTGTTGATGCCTCCAAATGCAACCAAACTAACATAATATTCAACAAAAGACGATTATTGCATACATTTCTAATATTTATTTATTTATTAAAGGTTGCCCAACCTTGTCGGTATATTGATTCATGTTTCACTTCGGTATTGTGGTCGCTTTTCCCAGGGATGATTCTGAATGTGCTGAAATTGGCACATCTGTCTCCTCTTTTTCGAGAGGATAGCCAGGCAATAGGATAGTAATCACGATTGTAAACCACATAGCTGAAAAGTCTTCATTTTCTTCGCAAGCAGAATTATTATAAAGGCAAAATATATATATCACAGATATTTATGTCTATATAATTCTTCAGACATTGTAAGAGTTGGAGAGATTATAGATAAAAATTGCGATACAGAAAACTGGGGCAGTAGTAAACATGGGGTAGTTGTAAACAGTCGAATTTCTTAAATTAAATATGAGACTTGTACACATAAAAACCTCATGTTCACAACTGCCCCAGTTTCCTCTATAAATCTTTTATTATTAATTTGAGTCATTTGAGTATAAAGAAATTCATATTCGAATTTTGAACTAAAAATATGTTAGATGAAATAGGTAATTAGATTTTATTCAGTTACTTTTTTACATAATTGAATTAGGTTGATTTTCATCTAATTTTTGATCTTTCCCACCTATGCGTCCACCGTCGTCTCAGCGTTAATTCCAAACTCTAGGATTAAACGGCGGAAATGTCCGGTCCATTTTCAGGTTGTATATTTTGGTTTTAAAATTTATTCATTTGAAATTTTTGTTGGGGCCAGTATTATCGCCTTCGATGTACCGTCGTTGTGGGTGACTTTGCACTCTGCTGTCCGTAAGACTTTCATAAATTCTAGCACTTATCGATGGTCTTCGCCGATCCGGTCTACCATGTCAAAGTATATAGGGATATGTTATGCACCAAGTAAGGTAAAATGATCCCCAAAAGGATTCTTGTAGTTTCAGTAATAGTCCATGAAATGCTAATATAGGTATTTGACAAAAAACGGCTCTGTGAAAAAGTTATCTGAAGGTGCAATTCCAAAATCGATTTGAGAGTAGTAAATTGCCCAAATCCAATCTATTTTTATCTGGCTAGAAGAAACCACTTCGATTTTGTTGATTATTTTTATTAAAATATTTTTATCCCTATTATCTTCCTAGGAACGCATGATTTATGTAATAAAATTGCATATAATGGTCTTTCTAAAGCTTTATTATAGAAGTATTTGACTAAAAATTATCCAATTTTTTGGGAACTTAAGATAAAATGACCGAGATCTATAAGATGGTATGGTTACCATCTTTATTTGACGTTTATATCCGCCATTTTGATTAACTGTCAAAACAAAAATCTTATCCGATTGAGCTGAAATTTTAGTATGTTCTAGCTGATGTCAAGGCCTTTTCAAAACGTATCTATGTTCCAGTCTACGTCAAGTATTTACCTAGATACAGAGGCTCAAAGTCTAAAATTTTGTAATACTCATATTTTGGCGGTCTTAATTTTTAATATTCAATATTTGAAACCTAAACGAAACGCCTCAGTAACCATTAAAAAACCAAAAACCAGTCTGTGACAGATCTTTCAACTCTGGGAAACGATCCTGATCGAGCTTTCATTTGTTTGTCCTTTCATTTGATGAAAAATCAAGAAGATATAGTTTGGAGTTCATCCTGTGTTGACTTATACTAAGATTCTAACTTACCTAAGCCGATCTAGGCGTATCAGTCTGTGACAGATCTTTCAACTCTGGGAAACGATCCTGATCGAGCTTTCATCTCTATGTTCTTTCATTTGATGAAAAAATCAAGAAGATAGTTTGGAGTTCATCCTGTGTTGACTCATACTAAGATTCTCACTTGCCTAAGCCGATCTAGGCGTATCAGTCTGTGACAGATCTTTCAACTCTGGGGAATGATCCTGATCGAGCTTTCATCTGTATGTTCTTTCATTTGATGAAAAAATCAAGAAGATAGTTTGGAGTTCATCCTGTGTTGACTCATACTAAGATTCTCACTTGCCTAAGCCGATCTAGGCGTATCAGTCTGTGACAGATCTTTCAACTCTGGGGAATGATCCTGATCGAGCTTTCATCTGTATGTTCTTTCATTTGATGAAAAAATCAAGAAGATAGTTTGGAGTTCATCCTGTGTTGACTCATACTAAGATTCTCACTTACCTAAGCCGATCTAGGCGTATCAGTCTGTGACAGATCTTTCAACTCTGGGAAACGATCCTGATCGAGCTTTCATATGTATGTCCTTTCATTTGATGAAAAATCAAGAAGATAGTTTGGAGTTCATCCTGTGTTGACTCATACTAAGATTCTCACTTACCTAAGCCGATCTAGGCGTATCAGTCTGTGACAGATCTTTCAACTCTGGGGAATGATCCTGATCGAGCTTTCATCTGTATGTTCTTTCATTTGATGAAAAAATCAAGAAGATAGTTTGGAGTTCATCCTGTGTTGACTCATACTAAGATTCTCACTTACCTAAGCCGATCTAGGCGTATCAGTCTGTGACAGATCTTTCAACTCTGGGAAACGATCCCGATAGCGTTTTCATGTAAATGTCCTTTAACATTTTCGATGAAAAATCAAGAAGAGGGTGTAGAATGGAATGCATATGTATCCTTTTTCTGATTGAGTGGAATTATCCAGAAAGGACATCAAGGAGCATGAAGAAAAAGAATAAAAAATTCACAACTTTTTCAATCATCGAATCAACTGAAATGCCTCTGGATTGTATTTAAATGATGGATGAATGTTCTCTAATCGATCTTTCAACGTTAAGAAAAAGTCATTCTCTGTGGTTATTCTCGCATTTCAATTTCTCATTACATCTGTATTGTGTGCGTGTGCTCCTTTTTTTACCCTCTGGGCTTCACTTAAAGAAAAAAACATCCTTCGTGACCATGGTGTACAGCTTCCAATGAAAATCCAAAAGGAGACACCAGCCAGAGAGATATCTGGATCTTGGTTGGAATTGTTTGGGGCATCAATGCATCATTCTCTGTCACAACTAGCATTGTTCAACAAATTCACCACAGGTGGAAGTCATATCTTCTACTGCATGATTTTTATAAACATTTTTTTTTCTTTAATTCTCTGCCTGGTGCGCTTGGAACCTAAACTTTATATTTATATGGTCGATATCTCTGAAAAGTGATTCCATATACTTTTCCTCAGGATGGACAATGAGAGATGTGTGGATGTGACGGATGGAAAATGAATCATGTCCACAGGTAATTTTTTGACAGGGAATCTCAAAAATGTTCTTATTGATCTCTATCCTCATCCATCCACAGGCAGATCTGTGTAAGAAAAAAAAAGTAGTTGGAAGAGAAACATGACAAGAAGCAGGGATATTTGCAACATTTTCACAAGAATCGATTTGAACATCGTTCAATCATGTTCCAATTTGCTTCCAGAGACAAGCTACTGAGAATTTTATTCAACTCTTCTTTGGCGGAATCTTTATCTATTTTTTTTTGTAGTTCTTCTCATATTACGGAGGATGATGATTTTGGAGAGATCATGAAGAATCAACGTAATTTAATATACTAATTCATATCAAAATATATTCAACAAAGGTACAATTTTCTCAGCTAATATAACGACTATTTCTACGGCAAAGGTTTTCAGCCTTACTAGATACTCGAACATGAAACTCGCGTTTGTGGTAGACGATCCGAATGAATTTTTGTATTTATAAAAATTCAAAAATAATATATGTGCAAATTGCTGCGTTAAAGCCTTTTAATTTATTTTAATCCTGCCTGGAACAGTGAAGAAATGAGTTTAGAATAAGGGAAGAGTACCCCGGATCGGAATGTTAAAAGACATGCTCGATATTTAGTTGAAAATTATAAGCTTCAAAATACTATTTGGTATTTTTGTGCATGCTAATTGGTATTATTAGTGATCCATTTAACTACATCTGTGCATTTGAATTTTTAATTTTTACAATAAATTATTAAAAATTAGGTGTAATTGCAAACTTGCAATCTGTACCTCGGATCGTCAAGAATTCAATCAGGTGTCTCACAGAAATTTGATTTTATAAATTAAATCAGAGCTAATGCAGTGCATTATTGTAAGAATTAATTGGTAAAAAGTAGCTAATAATTTTTAAAAATTCATTTGATTTGGAGCAACAATACGGTAATAACCTGACGATCCGAGGAACACTGCCGATCGCTGGTACTCTTCCCTTAGTTGAATTTGAAATTTTAAAAAATCCAATGAAAAGGAATAAATAGAAGGGATCATTTGCGTTTATAAACGAAATGTATTCATTTTTAAAATAATCAACTACGCATCATTTACACGAGGGTATTTTGGTTCGAAATTACTCTTTCGAAATAAAATTAACTCACTGAGACTTATCTCGATTTCAATTGGCATGGGACTTACCAGTGCACTTCGAAATATCGGCGTTTAGAAAAGCCTAATTGAGTGCAAAGAGAAGTAGATTTTGATTCTCCAATAGTGTCTTGGATAAAATGTAAATATAACTCTATTTGCACAAAAAGTCGTTGATGTTCGAACAATTTAAATTGAATTTCGAATTTTCTTACTAAATTTTCGAACAAGGTGTGGAAAGTTCATGTGGCTATATGGACCCGAATGAGTCCGACAGCCTTACATAAAATAGAAGTAGAAGAAGAAGGAAAGTTCATGAAATATTGCACTAAAAAGCTCGCAAAAGAGTTACTCAGTATGATTATGAGACTAAAAAAATAGGATAGTAGCAGTAAATATCAGTGTTTTGTGTTTGTCCTCACAACAAAGTGAAGATCAACACATTTTGACACTTGAGCACTTCGAAATTCTGTATTTCTGTATTCTGTATTTATTCTTCATCTTGATTGTGACATTTCCAACCTCCCCTGCGGCCATCGCCATCTTAGCGTTGGTGACCAACCTCAAGAGCCAAAACGACGGAAAAGCTCTATCACGGGTTGTATAAGCCAAAGTAACATTATTTGTTTACAGATTATCAATTCGAACAGAATGTACTTCAGCCACCTAGCAAAAGTATGAAGAAGTAAGAATGTCTCTTTTTGGCTTTTCAAATAGATATTTTAGAATTTTTCAAGATCTACTTGTGAATGATAAGATTGAGTATCTAAATGGGAGGATTTTGATTTAAAACCTTTATTTAGATTTAATTGACCTTTGGCCCTACGTAGTTTTTGCCTATCTTTCGGCGCATAAAATCTCCCCATTCCCGAGGGGGTGCTCGAATATTTCGAACAAAATGAATTTCCGAATTTACACAGAATCAGATCCTTTATTGTATTCAAGTAGAGAAAAGCGTCCATGCTTTGCACGGTTCCAGGCTTCATAATGAGTGAATTTTTTCTATGTTTCTGAAGTCACATTTATTGAAAAACCTAGGAAAAATTTAGTCATTATGAAGCTTGAGACCGTGCAAAGCATGGGAACTTTCCCCTAAATGCTTTTGCACATTTAAAACTTAGAAAATAAATCAATCTCCTGTGAACTCAATCTATCCTCCTGAAACTTTTCGAAATAATTTAAAAAGTCTTCCAGATTTTGTATTTTAGCCGGGACGCACTTGGGTAGATTATAACAAAGGGTGGAGAAATTTATCTCATGCACAAACCACTATAGCAGATTTCCCAAGACTTACCGGTGCTTAGAACAGGGGTTTCTTTCGAAAAAAAAAACTCATTTAGAAGAAGCCTGAAGGCTAAGTTGAATATGTGTGTTTTGATTCGAACTCTCCCATTCGAAATGAGTCCCAGAAATTTCTATTTGGTTTCCTATTTGCTTATTTTTAGGCGCCCAAAAAAATTAAAATTCCCGACTAGTGTTAGTTATAAATAAATGTTAAATAGAAACTAAAACATTTATTTTTTTGCATAACTTACATAAAGGAATAGTTACCAAATATTCTATTTATTATTTTTATTATTTATTTATTTTTTAATATTTATTAATGAAAAAGTCGAAAAGATATCGAAAAGAAGCAGAATCTGTGTCTCACTTCATGTTTTAGACGAGACATACTCGGGGAAATTATAACAGACGGCAGGGAATTTTAGCTCAGAAACAAACCACTAGGAATATTTTCTATTTTAAGGATCCATTTAAATGGATCCTTAAAACATTTCTAAAGGAAGACAAGAAAATTTGTGTCATATTTCGCTTTTCGATCAAAATTCATACACTGAGAAAAAAGAGGGTGCGATTAACTTTTTTTCGTCATAACTTTAACACTTTTTGGGTGTAAAAATATATCAACATTTTTTAATGTTAATTTTACACTTTTTAAGGGCAAAATCAACATGAAAGAAGGGTAACTTTAACCCATAATACACCTAAAAAGGGTAATATTTACACCGATTTTGGATCAATACTGCAGGGTAAAATAAACATTTCCGGAATGTTATTTTGACTTTTTCGGATTTCTCTCAGTGTAAGAAAAATGAGATGGTAGGTCTTTGCGAAACAACAAGTCGTTATTTTGCACTGTTTGTTCTTTAGTTGGTGCACAATATTAGAGATATCTCAAATTTGGTGCATTATACTGCTCTTTCCTTAAGAGTTGGAGCAAAAATATATGATACATTGTGCAATGTGCGGTTCAAGATGCATTTTACGTCATCAAACAATAGGAAGGGATCCTTATCTTGCCTGGTAATTAGATCCTTCATCGGCAATTCAATAAAATTTTCATTCAATCTGATAATGGTGTGATATTTTCATTTATCTTCCTTTTTATCAGTTTTCCATGAAGGACGAAAGAGGAAGGTTCTATGTAATTTTTCCCCTTATAAACATTATTTTTACTCAAACCTCGACAAACATTTTTCAAAAGAGATGGATACAAAATTTTTCAAACAAAGTATCACATTACACAAAAATGGTGTGTGAGGAAAAAAGAGTGATTTGCGTTCACCTATTGTGCAAACAGTGTAGCAAGATGGGATAGTTGTGTTTTCATTCACCTTGTACAATTGCAAAAAGAGGAAAAATTCGAGGGGGTCTCCAGAAGAGAATTTCTGTTAGCCAAAAATTGTGAATATCCAATTATTTGCTCATCCAATTTCGCTTCAACATTTACTCTTGTTATAGTTTCTGGTTACAGCGGAAAGTTGTTTTCACATTTGCCTGGAGTTTTGCTATATATAGAGAGACAAATTAGGGATATTCGAGTCAATGATAGAGTTTGATTCCAATCTCAGCTCCTATTTCACCTTTTGTATTTTTATATCTCATACTGGGACTCTGCCCTGTCCTTTCTTGTATGTTTGGCTGGACATTTTTATCTATTGCGAAATCAATGTTGAGATTTTTCTCCTACTGTGCTACACTCGGAAAAAGAAAGGTTGAACTATTTATGCATGAGTGGAAAAACTTTTGTTAGTGTGATTTGTACACAAAAAAATAATAATTACACAATGTTTTACACAATTTTTTTACACAATTTGTTGAAATATTACACTATGTAGCAGTGATTTTGTTGTCGAGTTGTCATATAGACAAAACCATTCTCACATTTAATTCTCCATAATAAAAATTGAAGACTTTTATATGATTGACAATTCCTTAGAACGCTTAAAACCCATCAAGTTCATAAAACCAACACCAGAGGCGGAAGATCCTCAAATCTGTCAAAAGACATGGAAGAATTGAATTTTTCTTTTATGGCCTCTACACATTGGGAGAAATTTTTGTCAAAAATTGCTTTTTTTGAAGGAAATTCCCTGCAGCGTTGTAGGGGGAAACGTCAAATTTCTGTCAAAAACGCAATTTTTGACGAAAATTGCTCCCAATGTGTAGACACCCTTAGTAACACAAGATATTTTGAGAAAAACTTCTGTATTTCAAGTTCAGTAGAGAATTTAATTAAATACATTTAGTTTTCTACATATATTAGATGAGATCATATATTCTGTCAGTAGAAGAGGTAAAAAGTTTGGATTGGTATATCTCAGCTCCTGATGAACATAATTGGATGAGTGAACTATTGTTGGAAAGCTTGGTTCATTAGCTTTCAGAATCTGGTATATGTAATTGGCTATGGGTAAATCATGGTCATCCAGAACCATTTATGTCGAAGAAGACACTTTTTGCAGCGTCATTTTTGACCATCTACTGCTGGGACCAGGAGTGACCCACAATTCTCGCACTTGGACTGTTCGTTAGAGGAACTCAAAGGGTATAATTTGTGGAAGAAACTTTTTTTTTGGACGTCTTACTTTTTTTTATTCATCGACTTTTGCAAGAATTTTAACATTTTATACGCATAGAAAAAAATGACAGAAATCCTTCTATCTCATTTTCTGGACAAATTAATGAAGATATCGACTTGGAATGTTCTAAGTACTCCCCCATAAGTTGATCCAAGGAATCCAAATATCATATCAATTTCATCCCCACGTCTATCCTTCCCCTCCAGAAACCACTCTTTTAGGATTTTTGTAATTTTTTCCTTGCGTGTAAAATGTTAAAATTCTTGCAAAAGTCGATGAATAAAAAAAAGTAAGATGTCCAAAAAAAAAGTTTCTTCCACAAATTATACCCTTTGAGTTCCTCTAACGAACAGTCCAAGTGCGAGAATTGTGGGTCACTCCTGGTCCCAGCAGTAGATGGTCAAAAATGACGCTGCAAAAAGTGTCTTCTTCGACATAAATGGTTCTAGATGACCATGATTTACCCATAGCCAATTACATATACCAGATTCTGAAAGCTAATGAACCAAGCTTTCCAACAATAGTTCACTCATCCAATTATGTTCATCAGGAGCTGAGATATACTACTCCAAACTTTTTACCTCTTCTACTGACAGAATATATGATCTCATCTAATATTTAGTATCAGTAGCAGATAGTGGACGGAAAAATAGACTTCTCTTGATTTTTACTCTTTAATTCTTCACGACGTTTCAAGGATTCATGTCCTCTTCAACAGGTTTTCAATTGGAGGAAAAATCACGTACAGATGGGAAATTTACTGTTGCACTTCGCTTGGACTTTTCACTACTTTTCATAGAGATGTTCACCATGCAATAGGCAATTGTAAAAAAGTCCAAATGAAGTGCAATAGTAAATTTTTCCGCATGTATGTGATTTTTCCGGCAAAATCTTTTTGGTCAGTAAAAAATTAAAATTGGTTAGTAAAAAATAAAATATTGGTCAGTAAAAAATCAAATTCTATCAGTAAAAAATAAAATATAGTCAGTAGAAAATTAAATATGGTTAGTAAAAAACTTTAAATAAATCAGTAAGAAATTAAATTTAGTCAGTAAAAAATTAAATATGGTCAGTAAAAATCAAATTCGGTCGGAGAAAAGTCAAATTTGGTTGGAAAAATTTAAAAAATGGTCAGTAAAAAATAAAGAATCTGGGCAGTAAAATATCAAATTTGTATTTTTTTGTATTGCGGAAACTTCGTATTCTAGTACATTTCGTATTTTACCAATTCGTATTTCACATTTCGTCTTTAAAATTGCAAATTGTCAAAATTGCAATTGTCAAAATTGTAAAGATATAGCCAAAATCCTGAATGTCAAAATCGAAAGGGTCAAAATTTTGAATTCCAAAATCCTGAAAGGGACAAAATTATATGGAAGATGCTGTGTGAAGTAATTTCCTTAAGCACAGAAAATTTCCCTTTGGCTATAGCAATCGTGCAAATTGCTATCACATCTTTAAGATTTCGGGATTTTAGCGTTCGGGATTTTGACATTTCCGGGATTTTGCATTTTTGGGATTTTTGTTGTTCGAGATTTTTGCCTTTCGGGATTTTGGCTCTTCGTGATTATGGCTTTCGGAATTATGGCTTTCGGGATTCTGGCTTTTCGGAACTTTGACCCATTTACGATTTTGATACGGGCTCTTGGTCATTCGATATGTTAGCGTTCAGAATTTTGAACTCTTAAGGGATTTTTGTCTTTCGGGATTTTGGCTTTTCGGGACTACAACCCATTTACGATTTTGACACATTCGGATTTTGGCAATTCGGGCTTTTGGCTTCTTTGGATAATTCAGGATTTTGACCTTTTAGAAATGTTTGCCTTTCGGGATTTTGGCTCTTCGAGATTATGGCTTTCGGAATTATGGCTTTCAGGATTTTAACTTTTCGGAACTTTGACCCATTTACTATTTTGACACGGGCTTTTGGTCATTCGATATGTTAGCGTTCAGGATTTTGATCTCTTTGGGATTTTTGTCTTTCGAGATTTTTGCTTTGAAGAAAGATTCCCCAGAAAAGCTATGCAAGCCATTGTGAGGAGACCTCGGCCTCGAGGCAGACCTAGGACAAGGTGGCTGAATCAAATTCAGAATCTTGCCTTGGAACGCCTCGGGATCGAACCCGAACATCTTCCTGAAGTGGCGGAGGACCGACAGGCGTGGGCTGCTAGATTGGATGTCATGGGCCCGCGACCCCAATAGGGATAAGCGGTTGAAAATGAATGAATGGATGAATGAATGAGATTTTTGCTTTTCGAAATATTTGCCTTTCGGGATTTTGGTTCTTCGTGATTATGGTTTTCGGAATTATGGCTTTCAGGATTTTGGCTTTTCGGGACTTTGACCCATTTACTATTTTGACACATTCGGATTTTGACCATTCGAGCTTTTGGCTTCTTTGAACAATTCAGGATTTTGATCTCTTCGGGATTTTTGCCTTTCGTGATTTTAGCTCTCGGAATTTTGGCGTTCGGTACTTTAATCGGGACTCATTTAAAACATATCTGGATTAAAGATATATTTTTTTAAACACTACATATTCAATATAGTTACAGAAATAACTAAAAATCGTAAAAATCGAAAACAGTAAAATGCAGATACGACAATATGCGAAGGGAATGACGATATTAGCGTTTCTTCATTTAACCCAAATCCACAATTTTTTCGGAGTGTACAGAAGATCTCTTGTGACAATATTTGCGTAACTTCTTATGGCGTTTTGTGTCGGTAAATTGTCAAAATTACTCAAGGATTAAATTGCCTAGACAAACAGAGATCAAACTCAAAGAGAGAGATGTTGGACAATTGTGAAAGATTGAATCTTCGCTGAAGAAGAAAAATCAAAGAATCTTCCATGATCAAGCAAAAAATTGTCGAATGATAAATTGGACTGAAGATGTTTTTTGAAATTTATTTTGTTGGTCCTTTTTTCGTGTCTTTTCCCAAGGATGAAAACAATATTTGTCATTTTAGTGGTGTCTTCATGGATATTTCTCAAACTTATCGTATTACACCTCAATGTTTCTTCTGATATAATCAATTGTATCGTTTTTTTTTGGTCGTCGTGATTTTGTCTCTTTGCCAAGAGAACATCCCATTGTTTTCCATTTTGAGAAGAAGACAAGTTATTGAGTTGTTTTTGAGGAACTGTCCCAAGAATAGAAAAAAAAACGTTCCATATCTTCATCTCCTTCTGGAAAATTTAGAAATAGTTATTAAATCGGATGATAAACATTCTTCTAGGAGACATTACACAAAAGACTTGCCGCTTAGGCAGGAAAAAAAATCAAAAGGTAAAAATTTGAAGAGAAAATTGTGAGTGTTTTCACACAATTTTTCTATTCTAATATAATTAATAATAGTGTTGAGATTTTTGGCTCTATTCCGTCAATTATGGCAGTTTTTGGAATCATTTCTCAGACCAAACAATATTGTTAAAGTAGGATATCCAGAAGCTTTCTTTTTTAATACCAAACTATTATTCCACCCAAAATACAATAATGATGACTTTGGTGTATAGAATTAGTGCGATGCGAAAGCGTTGGAAAAATAAGGTGTGTTTGAATATGAATTAAACACTGCGAAAGCGATAATAATAGCGTATATAATGTTAAATTAAAACATACAGGTGCAAATTAAGGAAGATGACAAGCCATTGTTGAATTTATGCGGCGTAAAATCAAAGACATGAATACTATAACAGATCAAAAGAAATAAGGTAAAAAACCATAGCAATAATTGACACGATAATATTTTCGTCTCTATGTTATATTTATCTTTTGGACAAAGAAAAAAAAATCTTGCTCTTTTCTCGGCCAATGATTGAACAAAAGGTTCAAAAAAAGAAATTCTCTAATGAGATAAGAAAAAAATTGTGGGTGAAGTGAATAGGAAAAACTTCATCAAAGTGTCAACAACGTCTCTTTTCCAGGAGTAATTAATTGCAAATTAATTTTATTCCACTGGATTTTCTTCCCATTAATTATTCACATTGTATAAACAAATAATAAAGAATTGTATTTGAGTTGTTGTGTGATATTTTTAGTAAATTAACATTTTTGCTTTTTAACATGAAATATCATTATTCATGTAAAATTTGTTCATAGGGCTGACCGGAGTGACCTATCGTGGAACATATTTTATTCATTGTTATGTGAAAATTATGTTATTTTTTCCCTCATTTTTGTTTAGTACTTCAAGGGTATGATATTCCTGGATGCAGTGTACTTATTTACTCTTATTACAAAATAGGTTTTATGAAAGAACTAAAAAAAATGTACAGTAGACTCTCTCAAATTCGGGCATATGGGACCGAAATGTCAGCCGAATTAGACAGAAATTCGGGCGACAAACTTTTTGAAATGCAACGATTTTTCATTCATGTGCATATAGATATTGTTCGAACGGTTCAAACAGTGAATTTAAAATCAGAATGTTAACAGACGATGCGATATGAATTGTCAAAAAAAAAAACAATTGACCGGTCAGTTGTTTTTTTGCTCTTAGTTCAAGGTGTTTATATTATGCAAAATTTTACTAATATATCATCTATTAAGAAATAAGTGCAAAAATTGGTTTGGTGCGGTGATTTTTTAAAATTTTTTCCATGTGTAAAAAAAGCAATGAAGGCGTAAAAAAGCAATGGCCATGTAGAAAAACCCAGTCTGTTCGCTGTGATTAATATTGAAAGAAATTGTTTTTTAGACCTTAAATATCAACTTATTACCATTAAAAGTTGTGTGCAGCGCCTTACTATATGCAAAAATGTCAATCTTTATAAGAAAATTTTGAAAAAATCTAAAATTGTAGTAGTTTTCAGTACAAATTTGTCGTGATAAGACTGGATTCTGAAAATACACAAAATTCTGCTATTATCAAAAAATTGAAAAATCTTTAAAATGCTATGTGTTTTGCATTACAATTTTTAATTATAGGGGAGACCGGGGAGGTTTGGGACACTTTTTCATGTTTTGACTTTGAGACACAATTCCAAAAAACCATGATAGTGTATTACAATTTTAAGCGGTCTATAGGATACTTATGGGTATTGACTTTATAAAAAGTACTCGATAGAACTTGGAAAACAAGTGAGTTTTCTTGAAGAAGATAAAACATTTTACTTGACGTTTTGTCCCAAACCTCCCCGATGTGGGGCAGTATGGGACGCAAAAGGTGATGTTTGGGACGCGTTTTTTCTCGCATAATTTGTATTGCTGGAACACATTAATTAATTTTAAATACCAGATTAAAAATATTTCTGATAGAAATAAAAATGTTTCATCTTTTATATACACTTAGAAATTAATATCAATTTTATTTGTACAGTAGAGTCATTTATTGTCAATCAATTATTTAAAGTATTTTCTTCTTATTTTCCTTCTACTTGTTTTTCTTTTTTTTATTCTAAATATTGCAATCATGATTATCAAATTCCTCAAGTGTGTAGATTTTCTTGCAACTCTTAGTTTTGAACTCATTGATGGATTCCTGTTTGATTTTACGACAACTGCATTGTACCTGTTTTCTCATTATTTCTCTGAATTAGCTCTCGCCTTGCCATTTCTGGAGAACTTGTTCGAGAAATTTTCGAAAAAAAATAGTTTTTCTAGATTGGGCAAAGATCGAATATCCTCTGAGAAGGAATTATTGATTCCCAAGACTTTGATGGTTTAATTGTCCCTGTAGTTAGAGAAATCTGCTCCACTGACAAACTTTGCACAAGAGGGAGATTTCCAGTAGAAACTGGGCATTACTCTTCATTTTGACAATAAACAATTGCATACCACCTACAATCTTGTCGAAAATCAATGTCCCATTCATCCCCTTTCAGGTGTCCCAAACATCCTCACATGTAGTTTTGGTATTTAAAACCTTTATGTAAAAAACAAGAGCGTATAATCTCTGAAACTTTTATAAAAATATGTTCCCAGATTACATTGCTATCTAATGAGATAAAAAAGTTTTGATTATATATCGCTGATATAAAATACAAGGAGGAAAACTGAGACGTCAAAATATACGATTTTTATCAATTTTTAAAAATATGTTCATAGAATTAAAACAATAAAACTGAGGATATCCATTCTTTTAGTCAAGATACATCTTAATATTGCCTACGATACAGTAATGGTTAAATCCCATTTATTTCAAAAATTAATTGAAAAAATCGCCTTGTCCCACAGTACCCCTGTCCCAAACCTCCCCGGTCTCCCCTATTAAGTTATTGGTATTGTAAAAGTACTTGGGTATCGTATCAAAACAAAAAATTCGATTGGACAGGGCTTTATACAATTTGCAACATTGAATGGCATTTTAAATCTTTAATTATCTTTATATAAAATCGTTGAATTACCAACTGCGGGAATTGTTTGGGAACTTTTTCCAAAACGGAAATATCAGTTGGAACTTTTAAATTAATTTCTGAATTTTGGAACAACTTTGCTTTTAACTTTGAGATAGGATTCACAGATCATCTAGATTTTCTTAAAATTCTACTTTATACTTGCATTACTAAACTGTGGTGTACAAATTTCAATACGATACTTCTTTCCGTTCTTGGCAAGCATTGTCAGAGGACGAAGGAAAAGTAAAAAAAAAGTAGTGAATGAAAATATTAAGTCAGAATCATACATAAAATCTATGATAAATAATGCTTCATTTTATCTACTATGTATCTCATAGTAATTATGTCATGATATAGAGCTAGGTTACTTTAGTGTCAATTTTTTTTTCACTCCTCTCTAGATGAACATTTCCAAGACTTTACACACCAAACAAATATATACAACTCTTTGGATCTTTCGACCATGTTTTATAATTCCTTCCTCTTTTTTTCGTTTGTACAATGTCGTTTGAGGAAGGAAAGGGAATTTGAGCTTAAAGAATCACCTCCTTCTTGTTCAAACTGAAATAAAAAAGAAGAAAACACGAAAACTTGCTTTGGAGAGCAAATTACCATGAACATTGTTGTTCTACATACATTACACGAATATGATAGTGAGTGGTGCATAATAAATAAACAAAGTGGAGATGGATTTGGAATAATACGTATATGAAGGGGTATAAAGTTGAGAGAATAATGGTTGACGGTTTCTTCATTCCTCAAGATCGTGAAATTTTGATAAAGAAAAAAAAAGAAAACGCCATTTTTCCATTCTATCACAAACTATGCTTGAGTTTTTAGTTTATTTTCCTTCTGGCTATTCCTGCAAAATAAAATGGCGATTAATGTCCATTCTTTCCAGAGATTTTTCTCTAAAGTAAGTATTACATCTTCAGTGAGATTGGTTTTTCTGTATTCAAAGAAATCCCTTAATACTCTTTTTGGTGAGAGAAGAAAGTAGATAAAGTTAAATTTTTGAACAATATTGTTGTCTTTCCGTTCTAAGGAAACATTTCATCTTCTACAATGTCCTTTTAAGATGGAATTCCTGTGTGTTTTGTGTGTCTTGTTAATTCCATATCTTCAATTTCACTCAATATTCACCCAATGAGCTTATCCATTTATTTCGATTCTCTTCACTTAAATACCTAGAGAGACCCAGTTGGTAATCTCCTTAAGACGAGCCAGAAATCCTGAAGGACTGTGTGAAACTGAATTGCAAAAGTAAACTGTTGAGTGATCCTTATTCCGCAGAATTAAGTGCAATCCTGAAAAAAAATGTGTCGATTTGTTGTTAAAGATTCAAGAGAGTGGAAATAATGATTTTAAGGAGTGTTGGACAATGATGATTTTCACACGATATTTTTACCTAAAACTCTTCACTATTTAGGATGTTTCTTTTTTGTTCTCACAACAATTCCAATTACACATCTGTCTATTGATAAATTATGAAATAGTTTAGGGCAATAATAATTGTTACTATAGTGCCAATCCTTAAAAAAACGATTTATCTACTAAAACAATTCGTAATGAAAATTTCTAATATTTCAGAGAAATAATCACAAATCTGGATATTAAATTAAGAAATACAGTAGGTGTCAAAAGTTTGTTGCCTCACGTATGATCGGGAAACCAGGTGCAAAAAAATGATAGAAAAAATTACTTTTTCCAATTTTTCTTTTTGCAAATTAGTTGTTGAAGCAAAAAACTTTTGATTTTTCAAAAATGACCAACTTTTGGAAAACAATAACATTTTATATGAAATAAAATTAAATAATTTTTCCGAAATACATAAATAAAGTCAACGGATTACAGGCAACTAATTTGAGAAAAGAAAAAAATTAAAAAAGTAATTTATTCTATCATTTTTTGCACCGGTTTCTCGAACATACATGAGGCAACAAACTTTTGACACCTACTGTATATCATTTAAAACAAAATAACACATTCTCGTAGAAATATTTAAATTTTATTTATTTGGTTTTAAAGACCGTATAGTTCAAAATTTTTACACGTTTATTTTTACACATAAAACCATGTAACCTTTTTACACGTTTTTAGCTTGAACACATTTCTTGCGTAACATTATGAATTGTTTTAATACTCTGTAATTTAAATTTGACAATTGTACACATTTTCTACACGTTTAGCTACACACAGTAAATAAAATTACAATGATAATAGTTGGTTTGCTTTTTTACCACGATTATTCTTGTAAAGTTATTCAAATTATGTATTTGAGCAAAACAAGTAATCTGAAAGTGTATCTTAAATTTTGTGTAATCGTAAACTGTGTAATCAATTAAATGATGAAATATTGTACTTTTTAAGTAATGTTCTGTTGCTAATGCAAAAATAGAGAGAATACTGTAACGGAAGTGTTTTTTTTTACATCTCACTTCTCACTGTATCAAATTTCACTTTCTTGTTTTATATTACGTCTTTTTTCACCGTACGGCCAAAATAAACGAATAATTACACAGCTGTGTACATTTTTTTTTAGAAATTTCATGTAACATTACACACTTTTCAGACAAAATGTGTAGAAATTACACGAATGTGTACCAGTACACAGAATTACACGTTTAATGTAAAATTTACAATGAAAATCATGGTAAAGGAGCCAAATATTTTTTACTGTGTATATAAAGTAAAAAAAGATTACAAGGATTATCGTTGATTTACTTTTTTACCACGATTATTATTGTGAAGTTACTCAAATATATATTTCAGCAAGACATGTAATCTGAAAATGTGTAATTGAAAATTTTTATGTAATATAAACTATGTGTAATTCACTTTGAATGATTACACAGTTGTGTTCATTTTCTTACATATTTCGTGTAAAATTATACAGTTGTCAGACAAAATGCATACAAATTACACAGTTTTCAGACAAAATGTGTACAAATTACACAAATGTGTATCAATTCACACGATTACATGTTTATGTAAAATTTTCAATGAAAATCTTGGTAAAGTATCTGAAAATTTTTTAATGTGACGCTGACAATTGCACAAAATTTTTACACGTTTAACTTTATACAAAGAATTATTACATCTAATTAATTACGCGTTTCTAGTTGAAACACAATTTTTGCGCAACTGACACTGTTGTAACTTATTTTATTGCGCGCTACGTGTATCTTGCAATGGAATCAAACAGCCATTTCTGGCTCGGTATCCTGACCCTAGGTGGCACTTCTTATTCCTGGGATTAAACCATTGTACACTGAGATGAGACATAATATATCTATCTATCTATCTATCTATCTTATGAGTTGTTTGAATAAACCTCAAGTCAAAGTTGATAATTACAGAAAGTTGTACACGTTTAACTTTACACAAAAATAGTTTTCCTAATTACACATTTCTAGGAAATGCTCGTTTTTGTGTAATATTATGAATTGTTTTAATACACCGCAAAACAAAGTTGACATTTGCACAATTCTACAAATTCAACTTTACAAAGAAAATATTAGACCTAAATTAATTACACGTTTCTTGTTAAAACACTTTTTTGTGATTTATAGTGTCTACACACTAGAGGCAATTTTCGTCAAAAATGGCCTTTTTAAAAAATTCTGACGTTTCTGCCTACAAGGATAGGGGAAATTTTCTTTAAAAAGGAATTTTTTAAAGAAATTTCTAATAGTGTGTAGACGCCATTATACAGAATATTGTTACACAAATATGTCTTTCGATTAGAAAGTGTTTTTTTTTCGAAAAAATAGACGTGTAAAAATTTTGTGTAATTGCATCTTGCCACATGGTATATTGGAAATATTTATAAAATTAAGATATTATTACTATTGCTACATAACTACGCTATAGCTTCATGACTAACGATTTGTATTATGAGATGAGGTTTCTAATGATTCCTACAGCTGGAATTTTGCATGAAAATATGCCGAAGGTGATGATCTTTGATCACCCACAAGCTGAATCCTTTTACAAATATCTCATTCGATGCGTAAAAAAGAAAGGTTTAAGTAGCATAACCATGGCATGTATATGAAGTTTAAGTCGCACGTAAGCCTTTTAAAATGATCCCTACCTCTCCACCCAGATTTATTCTCAAAAGCCAGGGGTACTGGAAAAAAAAGAAGTAAATGGTAAAAGGACCCGCATTTTTGGGGTGAGACTGAAATAATCATCAAGTGCTAAATGAGAAAATTGTTAAGAGCTTTCTGCACAACATGAGAGAAATATTTATTCAATTTGCTCTATGTATTAGAATTTTGTAGAGAAAATATTTTGAAGTGTCCCAGAATGGGTTAAATCTCTTCTTTGTCGTTTTTTTCCTGTAACCTCTTCGTAAATCTCCTTTGGATTTTTTGAAAAACATCGCTTGGGATCAAGAGAAGTACTCCAGGGTGGATTGGAAAAGCTCGTTAGTTGAATAACTCTGTGTGGCAGGAATTTAAAATTAAAATAACACTTCTGGTAAATTGTAAATAAAAATTTCGTTCAAGGGAAGTGAATCGGAAGGGATAAACTTTGTATTATTTTAACCAGTAGCTTCTCAAGTGGTTTCAATTTTATTTTACTTTTTTTTCATTAGGGTAAAACTCGTATCTGGATCATATTCATATTTGTTGAATGTGAATATTACAAATGTCCACTTGAGGCTATTTTTCTTCGGATCATTTCTTTATTTCGCATATTCTTATTGTCCTTCTTTCTTCCATCCAGATTTTTCAGTCGTTTTGTTAAGGTTCTTATAGGGTTAGGCTTCGATCGAGTCATGAAAATTTCGAAAGATATTTCAAAACCTGAAAACTAATATTTCTATAGGGAGAAATTTGACATTCTGTAGACGGTCTCCGTCATATTGAAATGAATCTTGGTTTTATGAGCTGTGATTTTTCGATTTGATTGATAGGATATTGTTCTGAATATTCCGCGGTAGTTGGAACTGTTCACAAAATCCGTGTTTCAGAGATAGGACAGTTTGATTTCTAGAGAAAACCAAATACAAACTTCCCTTCTGATTCTTGAAAGTTATTTGGGATTAATCACCATTTAAACTCAATAAAACCTTAAGCAAAATTTATAATTTTTACAAAATCAAGCTCTTTTAACTCATGGCCTCTACACATTGGGAGCATTTTTTGTCAAAAATTGCTTTTTTGAAGGAAATTCCCTGCAGCGTTGTAGGGGGATACGTCAAATTTCTGTCAAAACGCAATTTTTGACGAAAATTGCTCCCAATGTGTAGAGGCCATGAGTTAAAAGAGCTTGATTTTGTAAAAATTTAATAATTTTAGTAATTTAGTAATTTTCTTCAGATTTAAGAGTCCAGTATGGGAATTCTGTAATAATATGACATTGTCATATGACAAACTTAAAATTCTTTATGTCTTATGTTCTGGGCTTCATAGAGCTTCTTAAATGGCTTTTAATGTTCTCTTGCTCTCGAATTTACTACGAAAATTTGTTATATGACATTGTCAGACTGTTAGAGAATACCCCTACAGATATTTGAAGCAGCCGGATACACACAAAACTGAAATGATTTTTACGAATTAATTCGAATCGAAAACAAGTAATTTCTAAAATACAATAAAAACATCTACTTTTGAAACGGATGCTGATTGTCGCGGTGTCGGCCAAAATTCCGAAATTTAAAATACCGAAAAGCCAAAATTCCAAAGAGACGAAATTCCGAATGGGTCTAAATCTCGGTTTTATCAAAATTTAGAAAACTAAAATCTCCAAAGCCAAAATCCCGAACACCAAAATCTCGGAAAGCCAATATCCTGAAAAGCCGAAATCCTGAAAGTCAAAATTCCGAAATCCAAAATACCAAAAAAAACCAAAATTCCAAAGAGACAAAATTCCGAATGAGTCTAAATCTCTGTTGTATCAAAATTCAGAAAGCTAAAATCTTTAAAGCCAAAATCCAGAACACCAAAAGCTCGGAAAGTCAATATCCCGAAAAGCCAAAATACCGAAAGTCAAAATTCCGAAATTCAAAATACCGAAAAAATCAAAATTCCAAAGAGATAAAATTCCGAGATTTGGACCCATCTCGGCTGTATCAAAATTCAGAAAGCTAAAATCCCCAAAAGCCAAAATCCCGTACACCAAAAGCTCGGAAAGCCAATATCCTGAAAAGCCAAAATACTGAAGAGCCAAAATCCCGAAAGCCTAAAATTCTGAAAGAGACGAAATTATACGAAGGATGCATAATGTGTAGAATAATTTCAGAAAACACAGAAAATTTCCCTTTGCCTCCAATAAGCGCGGGTGTAATCGTGGGAAGGTATGACACGATTCAATGATGAATTCGGGATTTTAGCGTTCGGAATTTTGACTTTCAGGATTTTGGCTTTTCGGGATACTTGATTTTAAGGCCTTTAGCTCTTAGTATGCTCTTAGTATCTTAGGGATTTTGGTTTATGTATCCCTCAAACTTCACGATCCCTAAGAGTAATTGCGAGAACATTATTTAGTCGACCACTGAAGAAGGTCCACATCGGGACCGAAAGTTCTGGACAAGACGAAAAAAGTGTTTTCATCTTAGGGTGACCCTTTTTCACTGGCGAACACCGGAAAGTCCCTCTCAAAGTACATTGCGCCAGTTCATCATCATTAATTCCACTTGGTTGAAATGTTCTAACATTGTTTTGTAATTTATTTGTCTTTGAGACAGGGCTTTATTGACAAAGGACGAGATATCGGTTTGAGATCTTCGGTGATAAAGTTCCTTATACTGGCTTCAGACCTAAGGCTTAGCCATTTAGCTTAACTTCTCTAATATCTTATCAGTCAAGATGTTTTAGAAAATTTTGACTTAGGATTGGATTATTAAGAGGAAGTGACCTATTACATTTGAAAAAATCAATAAAATCGGTTACTGTTTAAGATTTTGAGACCCTCGGGAACTGGGCTAAACCTCCAGTCTGAAGACGGTCCTACGGAGTTACTTTAACTGATGGTCCTAGATTTTCAGGACTTTCTATCTATATTTCATCAATTCAGTAGAATGTATTGCAATATTTCATTCTTTTCGAGCAGAAAGAATATAAGAAGTGATATTGATAATCATGTTCTGAAGTAGTTTTGATCTTTTTTTCGCCTCGGATTTGCGTGGATCGTGGCTTTGACCACAGGAAAGATTACATTGGACGGGAGTGTGAGAGAAGAGAAGGATGGTTTATTTGCCGTCAAATGTGTTGAGAATGAGTGAGAGGAAGAAAGATGAAGAAGTGGATGGTGAAATGATCAAACGAAGTAGCCGCCTTAGTGTATTTGTGTAGAAGTTTTTTTTTTTTTTTTAGTAAAAAGACTTTAAAGTTGCGGTGATGTCTCAATTGGGAGAGACGTGTGTGTATTTGGATGATTGGAAACTTGATAAAACAGATCGATTTGTAACCTTCTTCATTCCATACTGTTTTCAAGATGTTGGGCGCGCGATTGAGGAGGATGAAAAGAGTGTGAGAAAAACATAAGAGATGAATTTAAATAAACACTCCTAGATTATTTTTCAATACAGCAAGTGTAAGTTTGGAGTGTACTCTTAAAAAGAATGTGATTAAGGGTGGACGCGGGGAAGCTGTTCTCAAAAGAAAAAGTGTTGTGAATTGGAAGAAAACAACAACTTCCGAATTTTTTTTTCTTCTTCTTTCCACACTCAAGAGTGTTTGAGTTGCTCAATTTAGGGATTATTAACCACCTACTTAGCACAGTTTTTATCTTCTTCTTTGGCAAGGAGCCGACATATGCGTGGGAACGTCTTTCAACTTTCCAAGGGATGGGGAGATCATTTAGCAAAAATCCCAACGGCTATTTACGAAAGAAAGGATAGAGTACAAGGATTTACTTTTATCTCTCAACGTATCGTATTCCTTGTTTTTGTCAATTTTGCCAAATATCCCCTTCTTGATCCTTCAAAACATAAATCGTTGCTCATTTTTTTGTCTTTCGCAGAAATTCATTTTCCGAAGGACTCTATCTGTTTCTTTTTTTTTTTTTTTTTTGAAACACCCTCAAAGCTTCAAAATTATCCCAAATGTTAACAAAAGATCATTTCATGTAGAATCCTTTTCTGAAATGTATCATTTTTGTGGTGAGCTAAAAGCGCAATTTTTAATGGATTTCCATTGTTGTGAGTTTGATGAATAAAAGATGGTAAAAAGTAGACCTCACAATCAAATAGTCTTCTATTATCTCTTAAGTAGATTTGATGGAACAAGACCCAATTCCACGTGATCACTCAATGAAGAAATAGTTCTTTTGGCAGATGATACAATGAACTTTTTTTGTCGATTTATCTTGACGTGCTTTTAACGATGTTGTCCTTCTCTACGGGCAGATTGAACGGAACATCTTTGCAGGACGACAAAATCAAGGCACTTATTCTTTAAATAGGCTATACTTCTTTATTATTTATTTCTATTTGCTGTGGAACTTTGTAAAACGTAATTTGTTGAAAGATGTAGATCAATTCAATCAATATCGTAGGGGAATTCTGTAATTTTCATGGCATTGTCACGCGTGAGTTCGAAACCGGACAATGCCAATCGAATTTTTTTGTCATAGCATATGAGTTCGAAAATGCAATTCACTGATTTTTTAATGAAATGCCTTTACTTAGTGATATTATGCAAATACAGTTTGTCTTGGTTGATTTATTTAACAACATTCATAGTCATTTTAATTGCCAGACATTTCAAATATGTGACTTCTGACAATGTCACGTGAGCTGAAATGGCAATGTCACGGCTACAGAATCGCATTTTCGAAAAAGCTCTCCGAAGATTCGAATCTAATTTGTCACATGGCATTGCCAGAGCGTTACAGAATTCCCTTCCTGGTAGGGGATTCTGTAACAGTATGATAATTTACATATGGCAAATTTTAATTTTTTTATGTGGTAAATTCGAGAGAACTGTCAAAAATCCGACTCATATCAGTTACTTAGAGTTCCACAGAGCTGTATTACAATAGCCAATAAATGTTCACTGGGCTTTAATGTTGTTTTACTCCGGAATTTACCATGATAATTTGACATATGACATTGTCATACTGTTATAGAATTCCCTTACTGGATTAGGTTTGAAAAGTTGTTGCATAATGCACGACTACGCGTCACCGTTCTTTAGCTTTGCAGGCTTAATGACTTGACGTTCTTAGAGCATAGACTCCTTACTTAATGGGCGCTACAACGAATTCTTGGTCTTGATCTGACTTAGGCCTCATCGCCTCTACAGAGAAAAACATATTTTGTAAAATTGTTCGTAATGTTTGTGAATTCCTTGGGAACTTACGACATGCTCGTAAATCGTGTAATCCACAAATAAGTTCGTAAACGTTTGTACTTTTTTCACAAACATTGTTCAGAAATGTTCGTAAACACACAAAAAATGTTCGTAAAATTTTGTCATTTGTTCGTTAATTTTTTTCCAGACACAAAGTGCTCCAAAATAAATAAATTGAACTATCTCGACTACCGAGCAAGTGATAAGATCAAGTTTCAGAGCAAAATTATAGAGGAGATTCTGGTCTATATTCCACTATCACCTTTCTGTCACTTCATTTACATCCTAGATATTTTGATTATAATAAAAAGTTTGCAATTTTTCAGAAATTTGATTTCAAATTGGTGTATAGTATCTCTCATCTTTACTTCCAAATAGAATTTGTATGCAATCCGAGTTTACTAAAAAGTTTAGTAAAAAGGATGTTCTTCCATACAGAATATGGAAAAGTTTTTTTCTAAATCGACGGCCAACTGGATCTTGTTAAAAGTATGTCAAAAAGGTGTTTTTCCATATAAAATGCAAGAAAAAGCTTTGTCAAATTGGTAAATAACATCCCTTTGACAATATTTCAACAAAATCCATTTGTTCGTTCAACAAGACATTTTTTTTCAGAGTAATACGTTAAGAATCTCACCTGTAATAATGCTGGGAACTAAAATACCCAGTCAGCAAATGCGGTTAAGGTGGACCCCCGGGATACCAAGAACAAAATCGTTCTTCAATATTTTACACAGATTGAGGTGCCCATTATTTTCGATTAATAAGAGGCTCTATTTAGAGACGAAGATGCAGCTAGGATTTTAGAAAGACAGGAGCCAAATTGATGAACAATCCCCAAAAGAAATAGTTTTTTTCGAACACGAAGAACAAAAGTTTCCTAAAAAATTTGTAAAAAAAAACAGCTTTTTTATTAGACTTTGAGCTTAATTAAGAATCAATAAAAGAAAAACAATCTGGAAACTTACGATCTGTTTTACGAGGAAATCACTGTCGATTTAAGCGATTTTGGAGGATTTAGACAAAAGGTACAAAAACGTTTTCATGGATCTGAGAGTAGCCTTCCGTTCCAGGAAATTGAATTTTAAGTTTGAGAATCCCACCAAAACGATGTTCTAAGAAACCAAAAAAGTTTTTAAACTTTATATGCTTGGAAATAAAAATCAGTCCTATATATATTTTAATCCGATTTTGATGATTCTAAGTGGTTCAGATAGCACGTAATCAGATTTAATTGAATTCCAAAAATAAATATTAGCATTTATGTTTTAAAGAAAAGGAATGAAGAGAACCTTTCATTTTTTTAAATTCTTAAGAAGATTTCGACAAGCTTTCTGTTAAAAGTAAACAATAAATAAATTTTTAAATCGTTTTTTTTATGATGTCAACTTATTTTCAAACACTCCACAAAAAATTCGAGTGGAAATTCTGAAAAAATGCTTTTTACATGTTTAAATTCAAAAATTTAATTAAGGCTTTTCCTTGAAGAAAATGGCGGGAATTTTTGATAAAAGATAGACTGATAATGCTCTGTTTTTAGAGTTTCAAAAACTTTCTTTCAAAAGTTGAATTCTAACCCTATTTTGATTATTTTGATGCCTGATGTGGAAAGCTTTCTAGCTAGATATTTCCTCTAACCTGTTTCATAGCGACATTGTAGCTGTTGCTATTGTTCAAAAATTATCTTGATCATATTTATCATCATCTGAAATTCAATAAATTCGAAGATATCGAGGATAAACAGAATCACAGAATGGAATAATAATTGAGAATCACAGAATACCGAATTGAATTATTAAGAGAATCACAAATTTGGAATCACTAGAATCACATTGGAATTCCATGGAATAAACGGAATATGAACAGAAATTTTCGATCTTGAGTAACCCCTTGTGTTTTCCAACAAAATCAATTTTAAAGTTCACTTAGTTAACATCATAATATCTGCCAAAGAATCTTATGGTTCATCACGTAGAATTTCTGAGCAAGCTTAATATGAAAATCTTTAAGGAATGGGAAGAAACATTTTATTAAACTTATTTTATCACAAATTTTATCTCTCAAAGTTGATATCTAAGGACGATTTGTAGAGAATGACTTACACAAGATTTTCTTAGAACTAACTATCCCCTTATCTAAGTGCTTTATAAGTGCTTTCTTCTAAAGCTCTCACTTTTCCGCTGCCTTAAGCGATCTTCAGACTAGAGGTTTAGCCCAGTTCCCGAAGATCTCAAAATCTTAAATAGCAACCAATTTTATTGCTTTTTCTGAAGTTAATAGGTCATTTAGCCTTAATAATCCAATCCTAAGATAAATTTTTCCAAAAGATTTTGATTGTTGAACAATTAGAGCAGTTAAGCCATACGGCTAATTCTCATGTCTGAAGCCCGTATTACGGTGTCCCTTATTTTTACGGCGTCCGGAGCGATCGTTCCTTTCGCCCCTGGCACAGTACGCTTATGATTCTAAATAGCAACTTACTCAAAAACCTTGGCTGATAAGGAATTAAACGCATTAAGCCATAGGGCTAAGCCTTAGGTCTGAAGCTCGTATAAGCTTATCTAGGCTTATCACTAGCTTTTCATTACGTTTTCGTCTTGGACATATTTTGCATAAGGAAGTACAGTCATAAGCTGAGGTTTCTGGGGTTTTTCGATAATTTTATCAACATCTTTTGACCGGCTACTCATTACTAAACAATGCAATATTTTCCAATAAAACATCACTTTCCACTTCACCATTTTGTCTAAGAATTCCTCCAGTGTATTTAGTCATCCTAATAACATAAGATTAGAGACGTTTCTATCATAAATTTTGTAATATCTTTTTAAATCATTAAGTAGCTTGTGCTGCGTCTACAAAGGTTTTTTTGCGATATGGAAGATTTACAGTAATTGAGATGTATCTTTTGGTTTTTTGGGTGATCCACTTAAAGGGAGGTCAAATGTTCCTAAAGGATCTAATTGGTATATCAGAGTCCTTTTCTGTGTGGTCCCTCTTAATGGGTTTTTGCATTTATCACTGTCTTTCCGTTTTCGACTGATGGTAGTGTCTTAAGAGATGAACTGGGAGAAGAAGAGATAGACATATTTACCTAATGTATAAATATTTTGATGGTAAATTTAATTTGAGGGTTGGACGGGGCAGCTGAAAAAATTAATTACTTAATTTAAGGGGAATTTAACGCCCCCTTTTGATATGGCATGAGCCACTTAAAGTGTTGAATGGGATGTGGATTGAGATGGTTCACGAAATTGAAGCCAAGAATGATGGAGATGTAGTATGGAATTTTTGGTGGATAGTTGTTGTTGGTCGTTCTTTTTTTTAACTCATTTTTAGCGTGAAGACGAGAGAATCCTTCCGAAAAGAGAGCCAACGGAGATTTATCTACTTTGGCTTGGTGTCGAGTATTAAAAGAATATGAATGAATGGATGGATAGATGATGATGGGTCCATTTAGAGGTTGTGGTCTCTTTATTAAATGGTGCTCTCTGTTTATATGGAATGATGAAATAACTGTCATCGGTGATTGATGAGTTTTTGTCTATATACTCTTGTGTAGTACACCAAAAGCCGCGCTTTTTTATCTCTTCACGCCAGATAAAAAAAATATAAGACATATTTTTCTCTTCACTACCACAATTTAGCGGGAACCTCTTTATGAATTGTTGTGTAAAAAAAGGAGAATATTGAAATAAATACAATGACATATATTTTGTTTCTACATTCCATCCATCTATTGTAAGATTTCTTTTCTTTTATGAGAAAAGAAGCACTGAAATGCATGCAAAATCGCGTGATTTATTATTTTGATCATTTTGTATAAAAGAAAAAAAGAATGCAATTGATACGATTTGTATGATGTATTCATTAAATATTAATTTAAATATAAATAAGACATCAAAATCCATATAAGTTATATATTTTCATTGTATCCATTGATGTTCAATTTTGTAGAAATTGCATTGATGCATAACTAATGACTCAAAGTCGCGTTTACTGTTTTCTTTTGATCTTGTGGAGTCATATTATCTCAATTTCTTAATAAACCATTTTAATATTCTCGCTAATTTGTCTGTAATACACCGAATCACTGCGCATTTCTCACAATATCTATATGAGAAATTAAACAAATTATCGCAATTTCTCAAAATCACTGCACTTTTGCACTCATTTTTCCATCACATATCTTAATCTCAAAATTATGAATGAAGGGAACAATGTTGGTAATGTCTTTTCAAGAAACTACGATTGAGACATAAATCATTGAACACCGACCAAAGGATTTTATGCTGGATTTATTGTAATTTGCGGTATATTGAAAGAACTTTTCGTATCTTCCCACAGTGCACAAAAACACATGAAAATAGTACAATAATCGATGATATCACAACACTGCGGTTAACCCTTTCATGGTGAAGAAGATTCTGACAAATCTGATTGTAATACAGCTTTAATTGAGCTTTTTATTTAAACTGCTTCATATTCATTTATTTTCAACCAATTATCCCTAATGGGGTCGAGGGCTTATACGGGTTTCAGACCTAAGGCTTAGCCATATGGCTTAACTTCTCTAACTTCTTATCAATCTACATTTCTCATAAAATGTTGACTTAGAATTGTATTATAAAACCCAAATAATCTATTGGATTCTAAAGAACCAAATTAATTGGTTGTTTTTTTTAAGATTTTGAGACCTTCTGGAACTGGGCTAAACCTCTAGTCTGAAGACGGCCTTATACGGGGCTCAGACCTAAGGCTTAGCCATCTGGCTTAACTTCTCTAATTCCTTATCAGGCATGATTTTTTTAGGGAATTGTTGTTTAGGATTAAATATTAAGGGCAAAATATCCATTGGATTTTGAAAAATCAATAAAATTGCTTGTTATTTAGATTTTTTAGACCTTCGGGAACTGGGCTAAACCTCCAGTCTGAAGCCGGCATTAGGGTATCAAGTTTAAACCATTACGTCTCCTTATTCATAATCATATTATAAGTACTTCAGGAAGACATTCGGGGTAGGCTTCGGTACGTTCCAAGACAAGATGCTGAATTTAATTTATCCATATAGTCTTAGACCTTTCCAGTGGGACAAGGGATCCCTTAGGGGATCTCAGTGGCGCAATAGGCAAGATCGTTGGGTCTTGGGCAGTGAGATCTCTGGCTCGAAAAAATTTCAGGAGCATGGAAAAAGCATTCACCACGGGGAAATCGTTCTTGGGCTGTAAACGATCAGCAGATTCAACCAACACGGGGCACATTGTAATGATTACATTATAATACAAAATTAAGTGTCTCGGCACGATTAATAATAAAGCCTTTCCCGACGTTGACGCCTTATCAAAATGAAAAACACAAAGCTTTGTAGGCATTTTTTCTTCATTCATACGTAAAACATGACCATGCTATCGAAGTTATGATTTCTCAACCAGGAAAAACATGAACGGCTACGATCCTCAATAGATCTCAAGTGATTATACTTTAACTACTCGAAAGTATCTTATCGCGACTGCTTCTTTAGGTAATTACCCAGGTCATTACTCGCTCCACAAACGTAGCATAGGTCGCTGTCGAAAGTTCATCCTATCGGAAGCTCCCTGAGAGTTTTCGTAACAATCTTGCTTTTACGGGGAGGGATTGTTAGCCCCTCGCCCGACACTCTCTAGAAGGACCAGATCCCTTGTTCGTTAGCATCAGGTTTGTGACTTCCCACTGGAGTTGGTTGTCCAATCTTCTATCACTCACCTAAGTGTACCGGGGCCTACCAGGCATCTAGCACGCTTGGAGGTGAACACATAAAAGTGCACGTAGCCTTAAACCCGATAATTTGGTCAAACGACTACACTCGATCAATGTGTACCTAGAGCTCAGCATTCATCCCATTCATTCTAGGGTGAAAGGAACGTCTATTGAAATTTTAAGAACTCGTGTCAGCACCTATTGACACCCTACTCTTTACCATTTGGGATACGAAATTTGAACATATCTGTTTACAGTAAAAGGTATATTACCGAAAAAACGTTATATTACTTATATTTTACTATATACATTAAATAATTTTCAACATTTTGACAAAAGTGTCAATAGGGGTTCCCTGTCGAACAGACGTTCCTCCGGCGCTATATCCCTGGTGAATAATTCCCCGAGATACTTGACCTTCTCCATCCGTTTCTATGGGACTGTATTTCCATTAACACATGGTCGGTTGGACTAGCAACTGTGCTAATTGCATTTGCTTTGTGCCTAGATTAATTGTAAGTGCCAAAGCATTTACTGCAATTATTGCAAACGAATCTGATTCGTCGTTTACGACGAATACAGACACAAAGTAAATGCACAAAGGACAATGGGCAGAAATGTATGGAAACTGGTCCAACTCTTTGCCAGAGATGGTACTAGGCTCATTTCGTTCTTATTTCATTCTTATACATAGGGGAAATTGGGGTACCACCAAACACTTTTGAAAGTTGCGCTTTTGACTAAATTTCCCAAGAAAACTATGAAGTTTAGAAAAATATTGCGTACCCCATGTTATAGCCTTGGGTATAGGCTGCATATTATTGCATATAAGGATTATGTAAAACAATGCAATTTTGCAGAAAAAGGAAAATTATTTCACTATGCATTTTTGGATTTTTTTCCAACCACCCGGGGTACCACCAAACACTTTCTGGGGCACCAGTAAACACCTCTTTTTATAACCCATTGAAGTTATTTTACCACAGCTCTTAATTATAAAAAAAATATATCAACAATCTGAATAATCCCCAAAAAGCACTGCAACATTTAGAATAAATGACAAAAAAAGCAGAAAACTAAAGCAATGCAGAACGAACACGACTTGTTGTCATTTTGACAACAATCGACTTCTTTTTCGTAAGCAGCGCCACTAAATCGTGGCGAAACATTTTACCTAAAGTTCGAAATTTGCGCGTTCTTAAGATTTGTTTTTGATAAAATCGAAAAATCATCCGACAATTCTTGTTTAAAAGCTCATTTAAAGGAAAATTAGAATCATTAAACTATATTTCTCCCATTTTTCTTGAATTTTGTATGAAAATTCCATGAACGGATATAAATTTCGGAAATCGAACAAAGAAGGAGAGAAAGATTAAGAAAGTGCCACTGAAGCTACGCTCGCGACATCTACAATTGTGAGAAATTTGCCTGTTTGGTGGTGCCCCAAACTTTGTTTTGTGATTGATTTTTTATTCTTTTAAAAAAGTGTGGACATTAATATTTATAATAAATACATAAATATTATCCCAAAACACGTAGAAAAGTACTGGTGTAGTGAAATTTTACTGAACTCGTTTTATTTTCATTTTCCAGGTAGATATGTAAATGACTAAATTATCAAAATCTCACAATTTTACGAAAAAGATTCTCATTTCTAAACTACTTGAACTATGTGGATCATTCTTTCGCTGGACAAGCATATCTAGAGTATCTATGATTTCATATAAGTCTCATTCTTTAAAGTCTTATATTTAAAAAACCGCAGTGTTTGGTGGTACCCCTGTTTGGTGGTGCCCCAGTTTCTCCTACATAAGTTTTATGCTCTCTAGTGCTTTTCCTACTGCTGCCTAATGCCTAATACTGGGGTTGGTCCCGGAACAAAAGTTTAAAGTCTCTCCCTTATTATTTCAAAGATTTTTAAAATCACAGAACTTTAGGGCTTTAAGACTCGTCATGGAAGCGTCAGTGAGAATGATACAAGTCCAAATGTTTTTTGAATTTGTGGTTAAAAGATAAATCAGGGTATTGCGCAGAAAACTTCATATTTGCAAATTTTGAATTGAAATATCTTAATGGACTTTTTAGACCTGGGCTTAAGTTACATGGTTTAATCTAGGGGCATGATATTTCCTATGTTTCCCATATGTTTTTAGCGCGCTGAAAAAACTTTTGAGTTTATTGGCTGTCCTCTGTCATTGTAAAATGAATTACCAAAAAATACTAATACAAAATACAAGCCAATTTAATAGCGAAGAGGCAACCGAAAACCCTAAATTGGCAACCTACGTAGTTTTGGAGATATCTCGTGAAATGTGTATGAAAACAGGGAAAAAATTACACTAAAACCGGTCGCATTTTTCAGAGCTAATGTCACCCCCTGGTTTAATCCTTTAAGGACAAGTGGGACGCCGGTGTCCCAAAAACTAATCCATCTTTTCTGGCTATTTAGAGATCATGAGCTTTTTGTTTTTGGGACACCGGTGTCTCACTCATCGTTAAAGGATTAAGTTTTAAAATTTTATAATAACTGAATGCTTTGAGATTTTTTTTTAATATTAAAAATCTTATTGTATACTTGGAAATGAAGCCTTTCTTTCTTCGACAAAGAAATAGGCTTATTTAAATCAATAATTGACGGGGTAGTGTACTTTATCTTTTAGATATTACGTCAGTTGTGTCATAAAGATAATTTGCCTAACTCGTATAATAAATTATCCTGTTTCTCGTATATTTGTTTAATTGGTAAAATATATCTCAAGTTGTAATGAAATTATTTAATTTTCTGGAAGTACGTGACATAAATCATGTAATACTGGCCTTTCTGTTCAATTAACATACATTTTATTTTATATAAATTAAAGTTGTGTGATTATATGTAAGAAAGTTAAGGAAGTTCTTTGGGGTTGATCCGGACAAAGTTTTTTTTAGATTTTAATTAAATTAGTCACATTTTGTGAAGAATCAAGCACAAGAGGCTAAATCTAAAAGTTTAAATGTGATGTTAATGCATAATTCAGTGGTGAAAAGCGAAGGTGCGAGATGGAGTAGCATAAAAAGCATCACATCGTGCCAACATGTTAGTTTGATGGAAAATTATTTTGTCAGCAGTTTTATTCGTTGAGCAATAATTGCACACAAAATGTATAAAATGAATAGAGAAACTGAAGTGAAAAATGAATGATATTTCGGTACTAAAGTTTCATTCTTATTAATGAATAATATGCCATGAGATATACACAAAAACACAATAACTCCACCACTATTGTAATTCATCAGAATGTATATATATATATAATATATACATATTTTCATACCAACTGCAGTTATTATATCGCACAGGTTTGACTTTTCGGTGAACAGCGGCAAGAAATTATAATTGCTTGTACCGATCATAACTCCTGCTGCTTCCAACTAAAGTGATCATCTTTCTCTTCTCCCCTCGCCGATATACCGCCTTAGCCCCCCTTGTATCATTTCAGCATGGTTGGAACTTTATAAAAGCATCATATGGGTAATAAAGAAATGAGATTTGCGTACTGCTCTTTAATTCCCATACACATTTCCACAAACATTGAGAAGTATTTCGCATTTGGCACTCACCATTCTCCAAGCAAATTATTTGCAATAAATATCCCTTTTGCGATGAAGCACGCACAAACTTTGAGATAGGGAAGCTTCCCATGATATTCAACCCAGCAGGACTCATTCACTGTTTATACACGCAAATTTTTCTACACACTGCGCACATTGGTAGTCGCCCAAAAGTAGCCCCCTCGACACCCTCCCAGAGCAATATCACCCACCGTCAACCTCATGAGAAATTTTGATTAGTTTTTCAACAGCCACGTTAAATGATTAATTGACAATAAAACTGTTTTATCTCGCTTCTTTTTCCCTCCTTTTTTGCCAATATCTCTTCGTGCTTAACCACCTCATGTGATGGTAAATTGCATTTCTTTCGCAGTTTCACCCATCTTCCACTCACCTCTCTCACACCTCCAAATAACCCCCAGATTATACATCTTTCACATAGTAACTGAAAGTCTCTCTAAAAAATAAATTTCCGTAAATGTGGAGCAACCAGTTTCGCGCCAAAATGACATATTATCTGCTTAAATGCAAGCTTCAATGCAAAATGCTAACTACTTGTTTGTCTTCTCGCCATTGGATACTCGATGGATTTATATACATATTTTCCTGGCAACTACTAATCATTCTTGCAATTATATTTGCTCTTTTAATCAACAAAGTGCACGACAAATTGTTACAATATGCAGGAATTTTAATTTAATATTCAATACAATATTTCTCATGTCAGCCATTCAGTTGACCTCTAAATGACCTTTATTAAACAAAATGCCTGTTTCAAAAGAAATAGCCAAAAATGTGTATCAAATCTTATTCATAAGGTCGACTTCATGTAATTTTGTAAAATGGACAATACAGTAGACACTGGTAAAAATAAAAGGATCAAATTGATCCTTTTGCAAAGGATGGATCAAATTCATATGTCCTATTATGAGAAATGTGCATTCAGAGTTCGAAATTTGATCTATACTTTGCAAAAGGATCAAATTTGGATCAATTTGATCCTTTTATTTTTACCAGTAGACTCTCTCTCATATGGGCATACGGGACAAAATGTCATCCAAATTATCGAGAGATTTGGGCATCAAAATTATTGTAAATTCCACAAAAAGCCTTCAAATATAATGAATCACGATAAAACAAGGGGAAATACAGCGAATTTGAAAAAAAAAGTTTTAAAATCAAACGTGAAAGAGCCGATTGAGCGAGAGTCTACTGCAGGCCTGAGCTAAAAGAAAAGCCGAAGTTAATTTGGTAGTGCCTGTTGGCATTCTTCGAAATGCCACGAAAATTCATGTAGAGAAAATGAGAGGTTTTTTTAGTGTGAAAATCGTTTAATTCCTTAGAGTAAAGTCATTTTCACAAGAAAATCCTTTTATTAATTTAATTTAGTTGAATACAGTTATTTGGGTTAATTGTGAATAATTGTCGATATTACAACAAAAACATAGGGATGAAATTTTTTAGCTGGAAGACTCATATTCTTTTGAGCTGTCTCAAAATTCAGGATTGATTTGAGAAAAACCCTTTTGTACAACACTATTTTGGTTAATAAGGAATGCAAAAATACATATTACTAGAAGGGACACGACCTGCTAATAAGCATAAAATAGAGAAGAAAATATTTTGTGGCATTTCAGAGATCTTTTGCAACCGCAGCGCCACCATACGTTTGTCAAGTGAGTTATTTGTGTCTCTATCTGTCTCTCACAGTTGAATTGCGCGCGATTTAAGAACTTTCCATTTGAAGTGATATTTGCATTTAATTTCTTTGTATTTCTGCAAGATTCAAGTAAAAGGGTGTGTAGTGAACAGCTATCCGTCTTCCGACAAAGATATCAAGAAGACAATTTCTTTCTATATGAGTTTTTATGTCTGTTATGTCTTTTTGGCGCAAAAATATTTATCATGGCACCGTGAATGAGCGGGATTAGTGTTACCAGTATGGCTATCTGTAATTTCCATTAAAATTATCAACACAAAATTTCCGATATTACACGACTTTTAACAAGCACAGGTCTGGTCTACTGTAGTAAGCTTCATAATTGCAACTTTAAATTGTGATAATATTTGTCATAATATTTGTGGTGTTAATATTGTGATTTGTCGATAAACTCGATTTTTTACAAAATTAGTTTTTTCGCTTTTCTGGTACTCCTTGATACCCTCTACCTTCCCTGTGAATATTGTACCGGAAACTTTATTATTCCCAAAATTATAGGGTTTTCAAATTTTAAAAATCCTACACTGCATGTAAAATCTCAATTTGAAAGCGCTCTCTTCTGTAAAGTTGGCTATTCGTAACTTAGCGTAAAATTTGGAAAACGAGACAGTTTGTAAAGTGGGACCAAGCAGTGTGAAATATGGGACACCTCCCTAAAAACTTGATAATAAATCAATTAAATATTTCAATTTTCGATAAAAAATTATTAAATCAAATTTTGTGATTATTTGAGTAGTGAAAAATGCAAAAAGCATTATAAAACAACCAAAGGGTGATTTGCAAGAAGAATTTAAAAAATGTATTGCATGCGTGATATTCATAACCTTCACACGATAGTTGTAATTTTCTCTGTTTCTTATGAAAGTTGCTAGGAAAATGTCAAAGTGTTTTGCTTGATTTTTCGTCATAATTTGTGAAATATTATTAAGTCCGCAGTGAAAAATGAAGGACATTTGTGTAGCATTCAAAACAAGTTTTATGAAATCTTGGACAAGTTGTTTTTGTGAATGAATTTGGTGGTTTTGTGCAGTGAAATTATGCTAACAAGGAAGACAAAGATCCTTAAGTATCCGTAGAAATAGTTGCAACAGCAGTTAGCAGCTGATAAGGAGAAAATCTCCTGGAAAAGGCTGTAAGGATTTTCAGATTTCGAAGACCACTTTTTCTGATAGAGTTGGGTAGTAAAGTAAGTGTGCCAAATTTCGGCATAGTTGCACGCAAGCGTCAAAGTCTCAAGTTTTAAATGTAATATTTTAAATACAAATTGATTTTTTTTATTCTTTCTTCTGAAACAGTGTTGCTTGGAACCTTGTAAAGAGTTTACCGTCTTTATTTACTCTAAAATCATTCTCAATACATTTTAAAATGAATAAAAATATAGACATAGCTTTGGTGCCCTATTTCGGCCACCTTCATTCTCATAGTTCCTTGCCCTTCGGGAATTCTTCCAATATATTTTTCACGTCATCATGTTTGTCGAAGCTACATTTTTTGTTATTATTTTGCATTGTATAATCTCTAAAGTACGTAAAATCTAAAAGTTAATGGAAATTCGAGGAACAAAAAAGGTGGCCGAAATTACGAGCTGACCGGAATTTGGCACACTTACCCTAAATATCGCAAAAACACCTGCAGAAAGATAAAGAGGAGCCTCTACAGAACTCCCAAAACAAGTGGAAAAGGACCTGGCCGGATGAGGTATCCAAATCTGCTAAAAAGTTGTATCTGCTTTAAAGCTATAACTGCTGGACAGCGCGAGGCGTCTATGTGAAATATACAGAACCTCTTTTTGGTTGGACGTCCAGGAAGTTCTTGCGCTGAAAAAAAGAGGGTGCGATTAACTTTTTTTCCTCAGAACTTTAACACTTTTTAGTTGTAAAAATATATCAACATTTTTTAATGTTAAATTTACACCTTTTTAAGGGTAAAATTAACATGAAAGATGGTAACTTTAACCCCTAATACACCTAAAAAGCATAATATTTGCAACGATTTTGGATCAATAATGCAGGGTAAAATTAACATTTCCGGAATGTAATTTTAACTTTTTCGGATTTTTCTCAGTGTATGAATTCCTATAGGTCTTATCCTCTGAAGTCGAATATCCGATTAAAAAATCGCAGTGTTTGGTGGTACCTCGTGTTCGGTGGTGCCCCAGTTTCACCTATACTAATTTAATTTTAGTAAAACGATATGCGCGCCATCTAATTTCATAAAAATTCTTCGTCTTACTTATCACCTCTCAAGTGACTCAAGCATTCCCATGTGTAGTCTTGATACTTAAAACGTTTAAGTAAAGAGAAACAGTAGCATAATCCCTGCAAGTGTTCTGAAAATATTTTCCCAAAATACTCTTGACGATAAAACAAAATTTATAGTTGCTACTGAACACAAAGAAAACAATTGAGATATCAAATAATACTATTTTGCTCACTTCTTAAGGAATGGTTTGTAGAATCTGAACAACAAAACTAAGGATATCCATTCCTTTAGTGACGATACATCGTAATACCGCCTACGGTTGTGTAGTGCTCTCACCAAACTACTCCTGTCCCAAAAATCCCCGTTCTCCTTTATACTGAACTGTGAAATTTTTGCTTGAGTTCAAGATTAACAAAAATTTGTACAATTTAATTCAAAGATATAGGGTAAGTGTGCCAAATTTCGACATAGTTGCATGCAAGCGTCAAAGTCTCAAGTTTTAAATGTAATATTTTAAATACAAATTGATTTTTTTATTTTTTCTTCCGAAAGAGTGTTGCTTGGAACCTTGCAAAAAGTTTACCGTCTTTATTTACTCTAAAATCATTCTTAATACATTTTAAAATGAATAAAGATATAGACATAGCTTTGGTGCCCTATTTCGGCCACCTTCATTCTCATAGTTCCTTGCCCTTCGGGAATTCTTCCAATATCTTTTTCACGTCATCTCGTTTGTCGTAGCTACATTTCTTGTTATTCTTTTGCATCGTATAATCTCAAGAGTACGTAAAATCTAAAAGTTCATGAAAATTCGAGGAACAAAAAAGGTGACCGAAATTGCAAGCTGGCCGGCATTTGGCACACTTACCCTACTCAAAATGCCTATAAAGAAAGAGGAAGAAGTATTTTTATGTTCTGAAATTGTGCTACGTTCAATGTTTAATCTTGTTCAATTAATTTATTTACGTATATGAAATGATACGTGTATTTTTACGTTAAAGTATATGTATTTAATAATTATACACTGAATGATTTTTATTGATAAGGTCTGTTATCGGTAAAATAACAACTTATAGACGCCATACAATGTTTATCAATTATTTGAAAACACAAGAGGCTTTTCTTTATTTCCATTTTTATTTCTTAAACTTATTGCTTTCGTTTTTTCCACTTTACAGGTGTTTATGTCTTCCATCATGAATATTTTAAATTAAAACACCATCATGTTACAGTGTCTTTGTTGTATTGAATATATTAGGTTTGTCCAATAAAAAGAAATTTTTCAATGATTTAGTAATAAAAGAAATTGTCAATGTGCGTGCAATAGAGCTCGAAATTGCGTTTTTTGATTTATAAATGGTGGAAAATCAGTGGGAAAAGAATCAAATTGAATGGCAAAGGTTCTTTAAACAAATTGAGAAATATAAATACATTGTGGTCAAAAAGGGGGAAAATTGCGTGATTTGATTATCGACGTTTTCACCGATCAAAGGGTCATCGTCACTTTGTTTGAATATTTTATGGAATTCTAAAATATTTTCTTTGTCGTATTGTTATGAAAGAAATAATTACAGAGTTCATCCCTATTGTATCAATAGTCGCAAATAAATATTGGAAATAAACACACCATTTTAGAAATGAAAAGGTACCATTCTATTAATTATAGATTTCACAAGAAACTATCAACATAAATTATGATATGGTTTTAGTTCTTTTTTATTTGTGCTGTTGTTTCCATCGCTGGAATTCTTTATTTTTTAATTAAAATAGTAAAATTTATAAGAATAGTCTATAGTCTTTCTGCAAATGGAAAAATTATGTAAGATATTGGATTTTATATCTATTATTCTGCTGAAAAGAATTTAAAAAAGAAATGTAAAAAAAATATTCTTTGGGGTTTCTTTTTGTTGTCAATGTCGCCTTTCTTTGGGTAGAAGAGTTTTGTGGAAAGAAGAAAAAAGAAGAAAGACGATCTGCAATCAACGATTTTATTCCCTTAATTTCATTCATATGGATATAATATACTCTATAATAAAAATATTAATAATAAAAATGGTGATAAAAATTTAACGATTCACCGCAGGTTTTTATACCTTCTTCAGTCCTCTTTGTCCAATTCACCGTACAATCGTATCTCCTTTCATCCGCCGTGCATATCAAATTAATTAATGATCAACAAACTAATTTGTTTACCAAAAATATACTAGCCGCTAAACAACACAAAACACATAGGATATATCTTCAAAAAAAATATTATATATGTCTTTTAATGTTTCGCCTTTTTTTCTCCATTTTACCGCCAAATCGAACATTTTTGATTAGTATCGAATAGTTCTTTTTTTTTCTTTCATATCTTTTTGCCGCACAATCGGCTTATAATGAGTCAGAAAAAGGTGGATTATAAAACGAGAAGCATCAGCAATTTCCATTTTAAGAATTCTTTTCGAATGTTTTTTTTTCTTTTAGTTTAATTTAACCGCGATGGATTTTCAAGTATTACTGCAATAGTGTCACGGAATACAGAATTTCAGGAAAAGACTGTATATGCTAATTAAGTTTTTGACGATATATCGTTATGAGAAGTGGTTGCAGGATTTGTTTTATCTCATAATTTTCCCAATTCTGTGCAACCTCGCAGTCCAGATAACTGACATGTATAATAATGATATGTTCCATCAGCAAACAAATTCGGCAGCCAGAGAAAACAGAAAACCAGATATTAGCATATTAATTAATTATTATGTCGCGACATTGTCTTTTATGTCATCGACACACACGGCAACATCAGACATACGTATTTATTGCATTTCAACGTTAATTTTTATGAAAAGGGTAGCACGAAATAATTTATGTAATGTCTTCATTAAAGCTGATCATTTTTAGATCATCATTGATGGTAAGGTCTGCCGGGACCTTTCTCTCACGACTCTTTTGATAATGCGCCATCCACCACTGAAGAAGTTCTCAATTTAAATGCAAATTAAAACTGATGAGATTTTATTGTTTCGCCTAGACCATGGTTTTTTGGTGTAAGAATCACCAACAGAATAACCATGTCGAGATATTCTATAATTATTTTTCCATATTCATAAAATATTCTCATGGGTACACAATTAACATGATAATTCGTGAGAAAAATCCTTAGAATCTAGGGCAGTTATCATCAAAAATTCTTCCATGAACGATACTGTAAAAGACATAATGAGATATGATTTAGTCCGATTAGTCCATTTATTTGAAAAATATCCTTTTTCGGGGAATTTTCAAAGAGATCTTGTTACACTTCAAATAAACTATCATGCATGAATTATTTATTAATTGGAAGTTTTGTTACACGTAAAAAAACTAGATAATTAGAAAACTTGTGAAGTATAAAACAATAATTCAAGTAGAACATTATGAAGAAATGTTTCTTTGAAAGTTGTTAAACAAAACGATAAAAAGTTTGTCTTTCCTCAAATATTCCTAAATCGATTGGACATTACATGAAGATTAATTTAGCATTATAATTTTATGAGACAGCACTTTGCTTATTATGTTAAATACTTTTTAAGTGTTTAATAACAATTTTAGGTTGAAAGAATTATCACAGTTATTATTAAAACTGGGATACATAAATTGGTTTAATGTAATTATTATTTTAGTAATTATGGTAATTTGCTTTTGACTTTATTATAGGCTGCGCACAATTACTTCAGCAATCGTATTTTTGTAATTCCGTGTATGAGTAAATGACAAAAGCGATTTTGTTTTTTAGCTTTTTTTATTTTTTTATTTAAGTACTTAATTTTAATTTATTTAGGTTATATCTAGAAATAAAGATTAATTGCCAAGTAATATTTGTAATACACTGAGAGAAATCCGAAAAAATCAAAATAGCATTTCGGAAATGTTAATTTTACCCTGCAGTACTGATCCGAAAACGGTGTAAATATTACCCATTTTAGGTGTATTGGGGGTTAAAGTTACCTTTCTTTCATGTTGATTTTACCCTTAAAAGGTGTAAAATTAACATTAAAAAATGTTGATATATTTTTACACCCAAAAAGTGTTAAAGTTACGACAAAAAATGACTTTTCATTATAATTTTATGATAATATGACTTTACCTATACAACTGGTAATAATTTGATGATCTTACACAGAAAAAAATTGTAAAATTGTTCGTAAATGTTTGTGAATTCCTATTGGGGACTTGCGAAATGCTCGTAAATCGTATTGCTCAAAAGCAAGTTCGTTAAAGTTGGTACTTCTTTCACAAATTTTGTTCGTCAGATGATTTCTTGACAAGCATTTATTGTTTTTTTTAGAAACACTAGTTCGTAGAGCTTTATTTGCTTGACAAAAATTTAAGAACAAATGACAAAATTTTACGAACTGTTTTTTATGTGTTTACGAACATTTACGAACAAATGTCTCTATAGGAACAAAAAATGCTTGTCAAGTGATCATGTTACGAACAATGTTTGTAAAAAGTACAACCTATTACCAACTTTCTTGTGGGTTATACGATTTACGAGCATTTCGTAAGTCCTCAATTTCCACAAACATTTACAAACAATTTTGCAATTTTTTTTTCAGGGTAATTCTTAGATTTTAGGATCTATAAGAGCACTTTTCCAAAAAGTGTCTGAATCTGAAACTGTAATTCTGCTCTCAATTTTTTTGTTAATTTTCTTTACTTCAACAATGACTACCCAAAAAACCACTGCTACAGAGGATAAAGAATCAATAGGGGAAACTGGGGCACTACCAAACACGGGGTAGCACCAAACACTGCGATTTGTAAATCAGATATTCGACTTCTAAGGACAAGACCTATAGGAATTTATAAGCACTATAGGGATGCTTGTCTACTGAAGAATGATTGAGATAGTCCAAATAAAAATTAGTGTTTGGTGGTACCCCGTGTTTTGTGGTGCCCCAGTTTTCCCTATGCATAAAAGATTATCACAAAAAATTGGATCCAGCTAAAATTGTTTTTATAAATTAGCAATAAATTCTTAGTAATGTCTCTTGGGGTAGCTTTGAAATAATAAATGGGTTTCCTTTGAAACACTTCAGGCAAAACTATTTTTAAGTAGGGGAGACCGGGGTAGAATTAGCCACCAAATGAAATTTTTCATTGCGTATAATTCGTACAAAAAATATTTGTATGAGGCTGATAAATATTTCAATGAATAATATGGGAAGGATATATTTAGAATAAAGAGTGGTTTCCCCAATATTCCTTCGAAGGCAAACTATAAGATAACATTATATAATAATATACGTGACTAATTCTTCCCCGGTCTTCCCTAAATTCTTTTTCTAGTAGAGACGTTCACGGAATCTAACACAAATCACAAAACAGGATATAAATTTCTTGTGCTGAATCCTTTTTAATTTTTTCAATAAATGTCTTATAGATCTCCATTCGACAAATTCATTAAATTCCTCAGACTTTTATCTTTCACTCCCACTATCGTCATTATGATCTATATTCTTTGGGTTAGAGCACATTTGTTCTTCTGCCATAATTTCCTTTTTAAGCCGTAGCTCCTAAACTTTTGATCAAGTCCCTTAGGGGAAACTGGGGTACCAACAAACACGGGGTAGCAACAAACACTGCGATTTTTTAATCAGGTATTCGACTTCAGAGAACAAGACTTATAGAAATTTATAGGCATTATAGGGATACTGATCCACTGAAGAAATGGTAAAGATAGTCCAAGTACTTTGAAAAAAATGTTTTGTCAAATTAACAAGACAAGTTTGACAAAAGGATGTTCTTCCATACAGAATATGGAAAAGTTTTGCTAAATCGGCGGCCAACTGGATCTTGTTAAAAGTTTGTCAAAAGGGTATTTTCGCATATAATATGCAAGAAAAAGTTTTGTCAAATTGGTAAATAATATCCTTTTGACAAAATTTGAACACAAATCCATTTGTTCGTTTAACAAAACTTTTTTTAGAGTAATTTAGAAATAAAAATTAGTGTTTGGTGCTACCCCATGTTTGGTGGTGCACCAGTTTCCCTTATATGCTTTTCAATTGCATCAGTGTGGATTCTCTGAGCTTCAGCTATTATTGCATTAAACTTGTTGGAAGCTTCCTGGATTTTCTACTGAAACCTTTGCCATACTTCCTCAATATAATTTCCAGACTAGACATGTCTTCACTGAGAAAAAAGAGGGTTCAATTAACTTTTTTTCCTCGTAACTTTAACATTTTTAGGTGTAAAAATATATCAACATTTTTTCATGTTAATTTTACACCTTTTTAAGGGTAAAATTAACATGAAAAAGGGTTAATCTAACCCCTAATACACCTAAAAAGGGTAATATTTACACCGATTACGGATCAAAACTGCAGGGTAAAATTAACATTTCCTGAATGTTATTTTAACTTTTTTGCATTTCTCTCAGTGACGGGGTTCTTTCCAAACATTCTACCGTACAGCAGAAAATTTCCCGGAGATTTTTCAAAACAGGAAAAGCCAAAGAACTAAGAGATATAATTGATATAATGATTTATATAATGATCAGATATAATTGATTTCTTTAATTATACCTATGACACAGGAAAAAACTCCACAGTTGCAACTTCATTCTCGTTTTAAAGACGCCCCACTTCCCTCTACATTATGTACTTATTAAGCACTTAATAAGCACTTAATAAGTACTTAATTTAATGCAATACCTTAATGTTAAGTAGTTGTAAAACAACTTTAGCTATACTTACTAGATATTGAAAAATTGGGCAATCAGTGCAACAAACTAACCTTGTGTTAGCTTGGTTACTTAAATTTGAGGTTATGTTATTACAACTTTCCGTGTTTGCACTTTTTTTTTAAATAAAAATGCTTATGAAGAATAAAAGAAGATGTAAGATGCAATAAGATTTGATTGATAGAAAAATAACATTAATATTTCTATTTTTGTGATCTCTTGCATCAATAGTTGCAATAGTTGCATATAGTTGCATATAGTTGCAAATAGTTGCAGTAAAATACCAAATGAAACTAAAATTTATCGTCAAATTCCACTGGTTAATATTAAAAATATTGTCACAGCTATAGTGTATCATCTTGTACTTCTTTGAAGTTTAATCAAAGGGTATGTGATAGGGAAAAAAGGAACTAACAAAGTGTTTTAAATATAAATCAGCCAACCCCTTTGAAAAATATGATAGTACATGGGCGAGGTAAAAAGACGATGGTCAAAGAGGCAAAAGAGCGAAATATTATAAATAAATCAATGGACAATAGAAATATATGGGACGAAGAAGCATTTCACCATGAATTTATTATTGAAGAGTATTGTTGTCCACCAGTTTTATTTACAGATACACAGGAAACACTCCTCCCGCCTTCTACTTCTTTTTAAGTCCATATTCACACCCCTTTGTCCCCCGTTTTGATAGTGCTCCCTCCTGCAAAATTGCCCATGGAAGACCAAGAGATTCCCCAGCTGACCACATTCTCACAATTATAAATTAAAAGAGCCACTTTTATGCCTTCAACCTCATGAAACCAATAGACTATTTGTGACTGAACCACCAACAATATTACCTGTACATGTACACCTCTTTATCCAAAAGCTTATTAATATTTCAGGCAATGAATACATTGCGTTTGAAAGCCACCATAATAATGTTCAACATTGTGGAAATTTTAAAATTTTGCATGATCAATTATGGTGTCATTATTTGATTCCATATAACAATTTAATTGACACATAAATCATTTCGCATTATTCGACGCAAAAACGACAATCAGGATCCGTTTACCGTCTCACGAAAATTCACAATATCACGGATACTTTTTACCAGAAACGAAGGAAATAAGTGTAATTGTACATTCAAGAATTTTTTATCTTTTTGATTACCTTTTTCCTGTGATCATTTAATTTGTAATTTTTCGAATTTGGCTTAGGTAAACTATTTTAAGGTTTGAAAGAACTTTTCTAGAAGTTTGATCTGGAGAATGACTATGCTAAGACGGCGATGGACACTAACTTAATTACACAGACTTACCTTTTAAGTCAAGCTTAATTTTTCTAGTCTGCAATACTAAAACGAAATTCCTTAAAAATCACGCCTTCTATAAAATCAGGATAACTAAAGATTTTGTCTAATGCCCTAGACAGATTTATACGGGTTTCTGACCTAAGGCTCAGCCATATGGCTTAGGGTAAGTGTGCCAAATTTCGGCCAGCTTATAATTTCGGCCACTTTGAGTGTAATTTCGGTCATGCAAATAAATTAATTAAAATTATGTATGTAATCTTCGAATAGTCAATAAATTCATTTTGCTTTTAACTATTTATTCATTTTAGGATATATTAACACAAAGACCGTTAAATTTTAGGTATAATTTGAATTTAAATTGTGTTGTAAAAACTCAGTGTGGAAAGAGTCTTACAAAAAATATCACAGATCGATTGTGTTTCTAGCAATCTTGTGATTTGTGGTGATTTGCAAAAGGTTTTCCTTCGGTGTTTTTCATGAAAATTGATTTGTTTTCATTAAAGATTATTTTTGTTTATGTTAATAGTGAATCAATTTTTAAATTTCTGGTAAAATTTCTCAGCTGGATCCTGTATTTCGCGTAAAAAAGTATATACTTTGTGAGTGTCTCTCCGGTGAGGTAGTGTTGCCTATTCCGGCAACATCTTTTGCTCTCCTAAATTACTTATTCATTTTGTGTTTTTTTTTTTAAATTTCTAAGTCCTACAATGTCCAGAGAAAAAGACCATCGCTTTTATGAAAAAGATGATGTGGAAAAGGCCTTGGAAGAGTTCAAGAATTGCAAATTGCTACGTGAATCTGCGTGTAAATTTGAGACGCTACTCTTCAGGTCTTCAGGACAAATTACACGGAAGATCTCTGGGCTTGTAGGTCATATAAACGTATTAAATTAAATACTAAACTCAATCCGTTTGACGTTTTGAAATTTTCAATCCGTTGCTTCACAAAAGGTGGTCACAAACAAGGTGGCCGGAATTTCACTCAAAGTGGCCGGAATACTACCCGAAGCAATGTCCACATTTTTATTAATTTTTCAATATTTTAGGAAGTAATTTAAAGAAAACTAAGATGATAAACTAGTTTTCAAGGTTCCATACAACCCTCCCGAAAAGAAAGCAACAATAAATATCAATATAAATTAAAAATATTGCATTTCAAACTTAGGAGTTCGATGCTTATTTGCAACTATGCCGAAATTTGGCACATTTACCCTAACTGTTATAATTACTTATCAGTCAAGTTATTTTGGAAAATTTAACTTAGGATTGGATTATTAAGAACGAATGACCTATTACATTCTGATAAAGCAATAAAATTGATTGCCATTTAGGATTGTGAGACCTTCGGAAACTGGGCTAAACCTTTAGTCTGAAGACTGCTTTACGGCTTAAGCCGTAGGTGTGTCCAGTGTCCAGTACACAAGTCTCAGATGTAGGAAGCTCTTTATATTAGATTTCCTTCTATGTGCTCTAATTTAAATTTAAATCTCAAAATCAGTTAGGGGAAAGGCTCATAATTTTGTCCAGTTTCTTATTTTGAACACTTTGCAGATAAAATTGGACATTAAAAATTAATTTATTAAAATGATGGATTTTTAGTTCAATATTTGATGAATAATGAATTATATCTAAATATTTGCTCTTTTTGGTAGATTTTAACATTAAATACGTTAAATTTTGAATATGATTTGAGTTGAAATTGCTTTGTTGAAAATTCAGTGTAAGCAATTGCTTACGAGAAATATGACAGAACTTCGTGTTTACTTCAGTTTTATTTAATTGTGATGAAGTACTAACAATGTTTCTTCTTAATTTTAATAATTATTTTAATTTATTTAATTAATTAAATACAATTTTATTTTTTTTGTATTTTACAATTTTTTAAAAATGTAAACTACATATACTTCCTGATGAAGATCAGTATTTGCTTCGAACGATTGATCTTGTCGTGATAATTTTTGCGTGATTTAAGTGTTTGCCGGAATCTGTTTTTACGTCATACACTTACTAAAGAAAAATCAATTGAAATGAAAAGAAAAGATATGATACAGATATTGATTTTTTTTCTCAAATAAACACTTCGTGTTGAATCACTTTTGGAATTTTGATAAAGAAAGAAAAAAAAAGAACGAAGTGATTTTAGGGTCATGAAACACGATCGAAAACATAAAAGAGAGGGAGTCCAAGTGAGAGAGAACAATACCAATCAAACGTATGCTGCCGATCTCTTAAAGTGCGTGGATCGACACTTGAAGATATCATTCAATAACATTGTATCAAATCCTCTTTCTCTCGCTCTTATTCTGCGAATGTGGAGAGATAGGAGAGATATATCCACTGAGATAAGTGACATGACTTGTGATTTTATTTGTCCAAAAATCCGATTGATTGATTTTGATCGGTGAGCGCAATCTAGCGCAGGGCGATTGATTTTGATGCTCACGCCAAACTCACAACTTAACATACATATTTAAATGATTGGTGGTGGGGGAAAATTGAAGCATTAAAATTAATATAGAATGTATTCTAGAATATATAGACCGATATATTTGAGGTGGAAAAAAAAACTAATGAATATTTCTATTACAATAGGACGCCTGCTGACTCTTACTTTGAGATGAAAGAATCATCATGAAGTGTGATCGAGTGGAGACCAAAAAAATACGATCAAAGGCGATTTTCTTGAGGAAAAAGCGTGCCTGAAACATCTTCATTTCACGTGAGTTTTTTTTTTAATATTTTCTATACGTAGGCTAACTTACCTTAATAATTCGATCTATGTTAAGAGCCTTGTTTTAGATATTATGCTCTAAGCTCAAATTTATTTTTTAGAATATTTAAAAAAAATGGAATTACACAGAAAACACTTTGAAAAAAACTATTAAAAAATAAGGCCAAGTCATTTTATGTCAAAATAACTCTTAAATACCCCACTAATGACTCAAAAATGACGCGTCAAATGAACCCTTCTTTTATTAGCTTCCAGTGTTGCTCAACGTTGTCAAATTGTAAACAAATTATCTCAATTCCGTGAATTCTAAAAATTACACTGATCATTTTCGCGTGTTTTCTCAATAATTTGATAGTGAGAATTTGGATTTTTCTGTTAAATTATTTATTATATATTCTTAAATTGTACAATAGGCTACGATTCGCATTTAGATAATCTAATAATTTAGTACTTTGCATGAGGGAGATTAATTTTTTGTTTTTTTTTTTTTTAATTTATCTCTAAAGAACTTTACTGAACTCTAAATTGTTTAATTTAGAAAAATGTAAAGACCTTCTTAGCGGTTGATTCAGCGATAGTCAGACGCTGAAAATCTGCATAAATGTGACGTGATCAGTTATGTGAAAATTGACGATTTTTGTTTAATAATGAGAAAAGAGGAAATTTGAAAAAAATATTTAAAAAGAAAAGCTTAGGGTAGTAATGCACAAAAAATCCCGTGAAGTGCAATTAGCTTCATTAATGAGTGTAAATACATCGATTTTGTATTAAAACGGCAGAGAAGCATGTCAAATGTACTGTATATACCTACACTGAGAAAAAAAAACATTAAAGTTGAAACAACTCTATCACCGACTTGAATTAACTCGAAGAATATCGATGTAAATTCTTATTCTTTTTCGTTGTAAATTATAGTCATATTTTTGAATTTTCCCTTTCAGATTATTAATGATTTAGTTCAGATAAAAAATAATTATTTAGGGGGAGGTGGGGCTACTTTGAGCTGTGGGGCTACATTGTTATACGATTTTTTTTTGCATATTTCAAAAGGAAAGTGGCTTTTAACATGATGAAATTTGGGTAGACAAAACAATTGAGGATCTAAATAAAATAATTGTAAGAACCAGTTTCATTTGGAAATAGACGAAAAAATTGTATAACAATGTAACCCCACAGCTCAAAGTAGCCCCACTTCCCCCTATTGGGGGTGCGTTTAGATGCTATCAAACACGCGTCGTAAACGGTCACTGAATTTAAATTCTTTACACAGAACTCTTTCAAGCACCATTATTTATACAATGTAAAAAATACATTGTCACCTAGAATGCAAATCAGAAAAGAAAATGAGGAAAACTATTATCAAAATCGACGCTAGGGGGAACTGGGGTAGTAATAAACAGGGGTAGTTGTAAACACTGTGATTTTTTCATTAATTTTAAGACTCCAGAGGATAAAACCGATAAGCATTCATAGATACCATGGGGATGTATCACAGATGAATTGGTTAATAAAATCCTAATACTTTAAAAATAAAAATCATTTTTCCTGAAAATGTTGATATTTCGATTATTTTGGTCATTTGGATTTCCACCTGGAAATTAAAAATTTTGTAAAATAATCGAAATATAGCAATACCAGTTCTTTCCTACATCTTTTAGGATTATATTAATGCATTTACTGGAGAAATTAAGATTTTCATTATTTTAAAAGGATTAATAATTGGTTAGAAAACAGCATTTGGGGTAGATGTAAACAGACAATTTCCCCGTAATTGTAGATGTCGCGAGTGTAGAATGAATGGCAAAATATTTTGTCTTCTTCTTCTTCTTCGTTTCATTCGTTTGACAGCTGCATCTCATGGTGGGAAATTTTTCGTTGTCGCGCGCAAACTTTTTAGGATGAAAACGCAGAAAATACTCTTAATTTCTTTCCTATTTCTAGATAAAATGAGAAACTCTAAGAAGTAGAATATTTACGTTAGTAGAAAAATACGCTAACATTTTCTTTTCAATTTCACAAAATGAGTAGGTAAAAGAGCGGGAAATTGACCTTGATGCGAAATTGACTAATTCATTGACTACGAAAAAAATTGGTGGCGCTGTGTTCAATAAGAAGTCACATTTGCTATTATAATTATTCTTTGTAAAAAGTGTAGTGATTTTTTGAAAAATATACAGTCTTTATATATCTCTTAAGTAATTAAAATAATTGAAAGTGGTGTAAAGTTAATTTGAAGGGTGGGAAAAAAGGTGTTTACATCCTCCCCAGAAAGTGGTTACTTCTACCCCAGGTATTTTGTGAAAAGAGAAAAATGCACAGTGACAAAAATTTTATTTTTATGGAAAACTCAATTGTTTTCCAGCATCCGCATTACCCTCGACGAATTGCCTATACCCAAGGGTAAAACATGAGCTAAGAAATATTTTCCAGAAAATCACTGTGTGCTTGGAAAATCACCTCAAATTCGCATCTATCGAAAATGTTTACATGTGCCCCAGTCTCCCCTCAATTCCGCAATTTAATATTCAAAAGGTTTTAGCTCTTCGGGATTTTGGTAAATTCAGTATTTTGACTATTCAAGATTTGGGATCATATCCCATTCGGAATTTTAGGATTTTAGACTTTTTCTCGATGATGCGAATGGGTTAAATCGAAATATTTGTTATAAAAAAAAGTTTAACCCTTAATTTTTTAATTGCAAAATATACATTTACGTAAGCATATATTACTGAATTCGAAACTAAAAAAGCAAATCACAGCGGGTTTCAAACAAAGAGTGAAAAGATTGAAATATGAAGAGACAGGAGAGAGAAATAAGGTTAAAAAAGTAAAAAAAAGTTCTTTATTTAAAATGTCGTAATTGATCACTTAATCAATTTATTTGATGCTTTGATGGCCGAAACAAAGCGGAACACATTTTATATAGAAAATATTTCTCAATTCACTCAAAATACACGTCAATTTCAATTGATTTGACTCGATAGGAGAGTAAAAGTCGCGCTTAGACGGATTTGGAAGGTTCTTTTTTAACCCCGGCAAAAGTCGGGGGATAAATTGGTCTCTTTAGTAGGCACTCAATTGCGCTCTAGTTTACCCAAGGAGTGCAAATAGATTGTGTGAGATTTTAGGGGGAAAATGTGCAAAGTCAAAAATTGGTCAGTCATCCGTTAAAAGTGGTTGATGACTTTACGCGGTGTTTTACGTTACTGAGAATTGAGAATACCGAGAAATTGAATCGAGGGATGCAATAAGTAGAATTCACCCTCGAATATTTATTGAATGTATCCCACGGTAATCGATAATGATTTGCTTTTCCTCCACCATGTAGTCTGTTCTTAATATTTTTCTGTTCCTGCTGTGATGTGCCAATTGAAAATGATCGCCTTGTTTAACACACAATTAGAAGATTAAGGAGTCTCAAAGAAGTCCCACATTTTACTGCTTCCAAAAGAGATGGGAAAGAAATAATCTCAGACATTTGCACGTCAAATGAGCCCTTATGATTGTAGTATGACATATTTTAAAAATTTTCAAAGCAGTCTCTCATTCAACTCTTTTGCCCTTCTTCTCTCGGCAGCCCAGAAATATTTCAAAAATTTTTAATATCAAGCTGATATGTCGTACATCTCTTTAGTTGCTCGTTTGTGGATTTTCTGAGGGAAAGGGTTTACTATAAGAAAGGGACGAGTTACTATATTAAAGGTTAAAAATATTAATTTTAAGCTAAGGAAACCCAAGAAGCAAAATAGCTGCCTTATAGAACCAAGTATTAGACAAGTCTTTTAGTGCACTTTTAAAAGACTGAAAGTGAAAATTTTCTGTTGAAATTCCTATAGTAGCTCTTAAGATCTTTAAGAGTGGGCCACTTTACTTATAGTAATCTCAGTGATGGAAGCAGGAGCGTTATAAGTAAATAAATAGATTTTTGGTTCTATAGTGCCTTACTTAGGGAATTCTACAAGACTATTTTAAGAAAAAATGCTACTTGGAAAAGTTCGTCAGAAGATCGATTCTGGCTATTAATTGAAATTTTCAATTTTCGCCTAGACCTGCTTGAAGTAGTATAATTGTTTGGAATATCCGTGTTTTTACTTATATTTCCAGCCAGATCCTTAAAAACCATTTAAAAAAAATGAGGCTACATGAAAACGAAATGCTATTTTAGGAATCAGATGTGTTTTCGGAGAGGAGAATTCCGTCCGGATACGCAAACACTATTTGTGGAGTCTTCAACCAAAGATCAAAAACTATCTCTTCTCCAGAGCTTTCAACATGCTCCGTGTCTTCCTCCCCTGATTTACTGAGGAAGACACTGAGCGTGTCGAAACGTCGAAAGCTCTGGAGAAAAGATAGTTTTTAATCTTGTGTTAAAAACTCCACAAATAGTGCTGCCGTATCCGGACAGAGTTAGAGTTGCCCTCTCCGAAAACATATCTGTAATCTACACGGAAATTTTCTACTGTATTTTAGGAATTCTTTTCGAACGATCCATAAACTTTTGGGACAAGTGGGACATATTGAATCCAATGAAATCTGATCTAGCAAGTGGGATTGGCGTTTTCGTTTACACAATTAATTTACGTCATTCAATTGGATTGAAATAATAGAATTGGTTCACATTGCTAAGTAGTGAGCGATCTAAAAGAGGAATAGAAAAAACTGGACATCAGTTGATTTATATTCTTTGTACCCCCCTTTACGGTGTAAACCAATAATATTAGATTAGATATTGGGTCAATCTTACTTACCTGTAAACATATAAACCTGTAAAAGCAAAGTCCAATCCCACTAACTAAATCGGGTTCAATATGTCCCACTTGTCTCAAAAATTTTCAAATCATCTGAAAAATAATTCTAGTGCCTCCAGCACAGTTTTTGGATTAGGAAAATTTCATGGAATCAAAATTCACGTCCCTTTCATTCTCAAGAATTGTACATTTAGCTGTCCTGCTTTTACACACTCTTCTTCTTCTTTTAAACATCACAACAAATTCAGTTTGAGTACTAAAGAATGGGATAAACTTATGCAAAACTAAACTAGAGAAAGAAAAGGATGTAAATTTTGACTCCATGACATTTTCCTGATCTAAAAGAAATAATGGAGACATAACGTCAAATTTGACAGTTTACAGTAGACTCTCGCTCAATCTGCTCTTTTTCAATCGAGCGAAAAATTCTGTTGAGAATTTTCACGTTTGATTTTGAAGCAAATTTGGTCAAATTCGCTCTAGTTTCTCTTATATTATCGTGATTCTTTATAACTGAGCGTTTTTTTTGGAATTTACAATGTCGTCCAAATCTCTCGAGAATTCGTAGATTGGAAATATTCGAAGGACTTCACTATTCAAATGATTGACAGGATAGTTTTCCACAATACCAAGCATAGAATGCGGTTAAGGTTAAGTTTAATGTCAAATAGTACTCAGAAAATCCTTTTATGCTTTTTGAAAATTTTTGGGACAATTGGGACAGATTGAATTTAATTCAATCCGTTTTTGTATATTTAGTATGACAATGTCATATGATAAATTAAATCTTTTTATGTTGTTAATACGGAAGAACTAATTAAAAATCTTATTTATATCAGTTGAGAGCTTTATACAGGGTGGCTGAAAAAAAATGCAACAAACTAAAGTGCTATATTATCCTCATTTTTTGTTCAACTTTTTTGAAATAAAGAAAAAATGGTAGTAAATATATCAAAATTTTAGAATATTATCGGTTTTGTTCAATACGATCTTATTTTGACTCGACTATGGTCTTAAGTTTGTTAGCAAATGCATCTTAGTTTGAACGAATGTGAGTCTTCTGAATGTCCTGCTATTCACGAGGAAGGGCTGCCTTCAGCTCATCGACACTTTGCTACTTTTTAGGCCTAACCTTGACCAACAAAATGCCTCTTTTAGAGAAGTCAAAGAATTTTGCATCCAAGAATCGTGGAGGTCATTGTTTTCCCAAAATGAAGTGCGAAACGTTTTTCTTAGGCAAATCTTGTTCGGCGCGTGATTTTTGCGACGTTGTCGAGTCTTGTTCGAACTTCCATTATTTCTTACTAAAATTTTTGTTTGTTTACGACTCCAACACTCCTTCTGGGACAATCTCCAGAAACACATTGCCATTTATTTTGACGGTATAGCCTAAAAACCCCAGTGGAAAGCGATAATTTGTCTTCAAGGAAGTCCAGACCTTCAAATAAGGTGGTCCTTGACTTCCGGTGATCATTCGAACGTCTAAATTAACGTATGATCTTTCCTTCAGATCGACACAATTATTTTTTTTGCACATCAATTGCTCAATTGAAAATATTTCTTATCAGAAAAACTGACATTCTGGAACTGGTCATGAACGTGCAAGCAAATTTACTTCTTCGTCGATCGAGCGTAACTTCTTTATGAGGATCGACGATGTCTCTTCCTTTTCAGGATTTTTAAGGATTTATATAGAGGTCCTTTAACAATATTTATTTCATGGTTATTTGCGATCTATGCGTCTCAGAGATCGTTTCTTTGCAGATGTGACACAGATTTTGTTCAATTTGCTTCTTCACTTTAAGAACGATGACTAGCGATGAAGCAATTTTTTTTAGACCTCCATCAAAGCATTTTAAAATGCTACTAGTATCCCTGTACAAAGTTATGTTTCGAAAAACGGAAAGTTTAATTACATTTAGGGTTTTAAAAAGCCCTAACCATAGCTGCTTCCGCATTTCTTGCAAAATACAACGACATTAAATTGTCACGTTTGAGTTCCATTACGGTTTAAAAAAGTTTTGCAAAGTATTATCGAAAATGCTTTTGTATGTTTTTAGCCAATAAAATGATCTACCACTATGCAAAATATGAAACCGCTGTCATCAGCGGTTTGATAGCTATGCGTTCTGAAAGTTGTTGCATTTTTTTCAGCCACCCTGTAGAGCTGCTTACAATGGCTATTGGTTGCTCATTGGGCTTTAATGTTGTTCTACTCCAGAATTTAGCACAAAAATTTGTCATATGACATTGTCATACTGTTACAGAATACCCCTAATGGGGTAGGTATTATGGTTGTGTCATTTAATTTAAACGAGCTACTGAAATATGTACCAATGGTAATTTTAAATCAATTTCTTGCTATTTATCTCAAAATCGAGCATTTTGCGAAGTCATGGCGATGCTACTTGGTTGTTCTATCTCCTTTTTGGATGTGTCTGGCGATGGAGGAGTTAATAGACGCCGCCACAACCGCTGAATCATGTCGAAAAATCGGAGAGAAGTCTCAGTTTTTGTTTGGGTTTGTTGTTCCTCACGCTCCGATTGCTCAAGCCCAATAAGCTGATGGTTATTGATCAAATTGATTAAAAGCAAATGCTAAAGGATATCATGTTCAGATGGATCTAATTAGATTAAATTGAAGAGATATTTGGTGTAAATGTGTCTATCGAAGATTTTCTTTTATACTTATTTAGTTTTTTTTTATTCTTTTGGACATCTTGGACATGATCTCTAAATACCCGGCGTCTCCATTGACCTTCTGCAGATAAATTACAAATTATCGTGAAATTAATCTCCAATTTTGTGTTGAATATGGAGAAAAGTGACTAATGAAGAGAGAATTTCTCAATTATGATCGTCCACAACATATGAATCGAAAATTGAGAAATTACACTCTTCTACCGTGAGGAGTTTGTAATTTGGGAATAAGCAGAAGAAACGGGGTGTTTTGAATCCGTTGAAGTAAAAAAAAAAATAAGAAAAAAGGTGAAAGAAAAATATACCGACAATGGAACTTTTGACAGTAAATTAGATTATTTTCAACAGTCTCTGCATGTTGTCCACGATTTTTCGTATTATTATAATATTCTTGTTACTTTTATTACTTACTTTAAGGTTTCTATTCTCATCCATACGCATACAAATAAGATTTTTCAAATGTATTGTCCATAACTTCTTTTTTTTCTGGTGCGGTTTGATAGAGAAAAGCTTATAAGAAGCTGCGATGTTAACAAAAAAGATGAGTATAAAAAATGTATATAAGAATTTGTGTGAAAAAGACTAATTTGCGGCAACAGGTGCCTTTTTTTTACCAACCGCACCATCGTAGCAACAACCCATGAATAACAATAAAAGAATCTTCTCAATTATAGCAATAAAGGTAGGATTTGAAAGAGGCGACCACATATAAAACATCATAAATTATGTTTTGAACCAATAAAATCAAATCAAAAATTTTACAAATTTCACGATTACATTCACGCTTCTTCTTTTTCATCCCGATATTATGGGATCTTCTCAGTTTCTTGTACGAGGGTGTGAGTGTCAAATTGTTATTTTAAATACGGACATACCTATAGGGTGGTCCAGAAAAATTAGAATCAAGAAATCTGGCTATCTGAAAAGTCCGTCGTGTGGCACCCTGAGAACACCTGAGTTTAAAAACATTATATTCTTCTAAAAATATCTTCCTTGACTCACTGTCAAATTTCGGACAGCTTTTAATATCGGACTCTACTTGTTTCTCGTAATTTTATTTATTTATTTTTATTTATTGTGCTTACACTCGAGTCCTTTTCAAGTAATTATATGTTTTGCGTTTATGCGGCCACCGCCGTCTTAGCGTTGATGACCAACCTGCGGAGTGAAAACGATGGAAAACTCCTTCACAGGTTGTATATGCCAATCATTCATAGGATAAATAGTTATAATTCTTGATATATGACATAACAACATTCCCTAAACAACGTTATGCAAAATTTAATACCGGACCTCGAGGGATAAGTAGCGAACTTAAAATTTAAGTAATTTTGTGTTGTCGCTACTGAGTTCAGTACTATGTTAGGTAAAAAATTAAACTGTAAGATTAAAGTTTAGAAAACAGGAAAAAAAGTAAATATAATATGAATAAACCCACACCGCAAGAATAAGAGCGAAACGAGAGAAAAATATATAAGATATTAATAATAATATTAATAACAATAATAATTTCCTCCCTCTTTAATTTCTTTTCCAATTTTTAAACAAAAAGCATCGCCTTAACGAACGAGATGGCATAGAAAAATCCTTGGAAGAGTCCCCGAAAGTAAGGTACTTCGGAAACCTTGGTGTCCGATATAACACACATAGCATTATCTATGTTTTATTTAATTTTAAACATATTAATAATTTTAAGAAAAAAGTGTGATAAACTACTCTTAAGAGATCCCAAACACTTCTGAAAAAATAGTAAACAGTAACAAAAAAATCGATTTGTATTAAAAGTATTACATTTAAAACTTACCACTTATGATTGAATTACTTCATATTACTTAAAATTCTATTGATCAAATGTTTGTTTTTTAGATGAATTGGACGTTCTAGAAACGTATGAACATCAGAAGTCATTAGTAAAATTTATTTTATTATTTCCGTGAAAGCCAAAATGTGACCATGTGCTTTAAATTGCATTTGGATATTTTAAATGGATGGATACGTCATATTTTGCATAGAATCATTTATGAAATAAAGAAGCTTTTTCAAAAAATGGTGCGGCGTATGTGAATAATTGAACAAAAAAAATGCACGAAAATAAATTCGAAAATAGAATTTATATTTGAATTTTCCAAGTTGCTTTTTTGTTACATTAAGAAAAAAAATAGGTTTATGAAGCTGCATAATATTTGTAAAAAAGGATAGTAAAGCGTTCCAGCTTTACATGTGTTTTACTTTCCGTTTATTTTCCAAATTTAAGGAAATCTTGTGTTGTGTTGTGAATGAGCTCAAACAGAATCAGATTTTGATTCTCCAATAGTGTCTTGGCTAAAAGGTAAATGGAACTCTATTTGCACAAAAAGCCGTTAAAGTTCGAACAATTCAAAGTCAATTTCAAATTTTCATACTAAATTTTCGAACAAGGTGGGAAAAATTTTATCAAATATCACACTAAAAAGCTGGCAAAAAAGTTACTCAGTGATTATGGAGTGATTAAATACTGGGAGAAGAACAGCCAACGTCGTTGTTCTGTTATTTTCCTCACAACAATGAGAAGACCGTCACATTTTGACACTTGAGCACTTCGAAATTCGAACATGATGTAACTTCCGCCACCTTGCGAAAGTATTAAGAAGTAAGAAAGTCTCTTTTTTGGATCTTCAAATAGATTTTAGAATTTTTCAAGATCTACTTCTGTACGGAAAGAATAACTCTATTCAAAGTGATTTACATTTGACGTACGAAAATCCGATGTTGAAAATATTTTTTGTCGAATTTCAGTAATAACATTTAGAAAATGTTCGCATGAACAATCTCTAAAACGGATCCTAAAATTAAAAAAAAAATGATGGAGCGGTTTTCGAGAAGAACCCGAAAACATGGTTTTGATGGTGGTGGAGGAGGTGAAGAGAACAGGTTGGAAAGGTTCCCCTAGAGATGGGGTGGGGGTCGCTTAAGACTGGAAGTGGATATCTCTCTTCTCTCTCTGTTCTAAATTTAAAAAAATATATATATAAAAGTTTTCAGACAAATTAGGTCATTTACAGGTACTATAGGGGAGACTGGGGCAAAAAGTCACAAATCAAAAATTTCAAAATAGACCTTCTTCGATGTTATATGTTTCTTAGAACTCGGACAAGGAATTTAGAAAATAAAAAATATCAAAATTTTAGTCCTTTTGAAATATTTTCTTTTAATAATATATCAATTATTACCTGCTTATTTTCCAAAATTGATGCACTGGTGAATATTTTCTAAATAATTTGGATTCTTTGAATACGAAACCGCTATCTATTTTAGAATTTTACAAAGATTCTTATCTCCAGAAATTCCTTTTATTAAAAATTACCACTTGGGGTAAAAAGTAACAAAAGGTATGGAGCAAAAAGTAAGAAAAACTGAAGCAATTTATGATATCTCACGGCAAAAAAAACGTCAATGCCATATTTCGCCGCTTGTTGTTTGCATTGGTCAAACGATTTGCAGCCTTTGTGTGTTTTTTTTTCTAAAATAGCTTGAAAAGCGCTTTTCTCGTTTTCTCACTTTTCTCGCAGAGAAAACAGTGTTTTACAAAGGTGTAGTGGAATAAATTTCCTATGAAAATATGTTATCTACTCTGAAAAAAAAAGTTCTTAAAAATTTGCAAAAGTTTGCTAAAAGGAGTTCAATTTTGGGAGTAAAATCCGAAATACCAAAAAATCTTGTCGAATGGTGATTTTTGGTTTGTTTTTTTGTTATTTTGACAAACTTTCAACAAATATTTGCAAAAAAGTAGCAAGATGGGATGTATTTTTTAAACACAAACCCAATTAACAAACTTTTGACAAGATATTTTGCTTATTGGGTGATAATCAGAAGATGGCAGCACCGTTTATGCAAATGTCACTTCTATTACGCTATCGCATGTGTTTTTTGAAGTTCCTGGAAAAAGTTGTGAAAAATTAAGAAATGGACAGTGAAAGTGGTGAAAATCTAGTTTAGGATCTTCTAAAAGACTGGTGTGAAGAACGAGAAATTCCAGAAGCTTATCAGTATTTACATGGTAAGTGAAATTCAAATAAATGAGAATCATGAACACTTAACCTCACTTTGCCACATTTAATTGGTCACGACAAATCAGTTTCTTTGTAATCCTTCCAACATTAATCAATTAAAATTTAATTATTTTCCTCAAATTATTGCAAAACATTTTTTCCAACTTCTTTGCTTTGGTAATCAAGAAAAATCTTAAGATTGGCGTGTTAAAGATTTACAAAAAAAATTGTAGTCCGGGAACTACAATTTTCCTGTTTTTTTTTTGTTTTTTGCTAATTCCGCGTTATAAAGATATTTTTTCTCTATTAGCGGAGAAATTTATCCTTCTTTTTTTTGCAGAAAAAGGAGTGAATTTGTCATTTCTGAGTCATCTAACCTTGGGTGACATTGATGAAATTCTTCCTGCTGGCGCGGTAAAGGTGCTCTTTCGAATACAGTGGCAGAGGTGGATGAAGGAACACTATCCACCATCCGAATCTTCAAATCTGCCCATCTGCAATCCACCAACCACCTCTAAGAGACGCCAGAAGTGGGAAATAATCGAGCTGACAGAGGTCTTGAATACCCCGCACGGAAAGAAATTGATTGAGACATCAAAAAATTTGGATCACTTCGAAAAGAGGCATCGTAATGCACTCGTTGATATTATCCTGGATCACGCGGAGGAAACTCATGTAACTCTGTCCTGCAAATCGATGCAGATTATTGCAGAGGACATCGAGAAAATCTTTCCACACGAAAAAAGGTGAGAATAAAGATTGAAAATAAACTTTAAAATATTTTCTTGTTAAGAGTATATAATTTCTTTTCTAAAATTTATGCTCCAGCAAATTTTACAAATTAGAAAAAATATAGATAAAAATGATGCAATTGCAAAAATTTTCTGTTCAGTGATCTTAGTTTTAAGAATACAATAATTTCAAACGGAAATGTGATTAAGCTAAAGCAAATATTATGAAGTACAAAACTTTCTAATTAATCAAAATGAAGTTTACATCAGAACAAAAAAAACTAAGCTGTGTATTTGATTCCCATTTTAATTCATTATCTTGCAGAAAATATAATGTTCAAATCCTTAGCCTGCAAGAATGTACTGATTTTGAAATGTTTCAATATTATTATAATAACTATATCAAATATTTGAAATAAAGACTGTTTTTTAAAGTTGAAAACAATATTTTTTTACTTTTTCTACACCAGCTGTATTTTCTACACTGTCAAGATTTTAACAAAACTTTTGTTTTTGGGGTGTAATTTCTTAATTTAAAAATATTCCACAAAAAAATGACAAGATTTTGTCAAAAGGATGTTAAATTGGAAATTATCAAACCTTTGACTAACCTTTCCAAAAACTTTTGTCAAAAGTTTGTAAATTTTGGAAAAACAAACTTGTTTGTTAATATTAATCTCCCTTTGGCAAGAAATCCAGTTGGCGCACGATTTTACAAGATGTTTGTAAATTTCCATATAAAGTTATCTCCTTTTGACAAATTTTCGACAAGCGATTTTTTTCAGAGTAGGTTTTTTTTTTAAATTTACGGAATCCCGTAATAAAGCGAATCAAAATGTGATAATGTCCCATGCCTGATACTATTTGCCCCAGCATTTTTGAGAATGGTCACAAAATTACCTTTTAGAAAACGGCTCGATAATCGTATTTCCTTACAAAATAGAGGAAAATTACTTTCACAAAGTTGTAGAGCGGTAAATTTCCAATAAAACTGTGCTAATTAGAAATTTCTGGTGTATTCGAGTAGCTTGTAAAAAAATAAAATATCCGTTTTGTGACTTTTTGCCCCAGTCTCCCCTACCGATTCATTTCCGATCGATTGCGATGTAGCCGAGTAGGAAATTTCAACAACTTTCCAAAAAAACCAAATTTAAGGAAATCGATTGAGAAATAGAGTCCTCCAAAGTTATTTTACCTTCGAAAATTCGATATCGAAAATTTTTTCGATCATTAGTGTCTTTGTGCGAAATGTTCGCATAGACTACTTCCAAAATATGTTCGAAAAAAATAAAAATCCCTGAATCTATTTTCTAGAAAAAAAACCAAAAAAAATTTTTACTTCAACATTGCCAAATCTGCAATAGACAATTTTATTCTTATTTTAAATCTTATTCTTTATTATTCCAATAAGAAATCTTTTGAAACACTCTGTGCGTCCCATATAAGATAAATTCGTGGTATATTTCGGTTTTGTTACAAAGACTGTCTTGTTGTCTAATCCTTAAGTTTTGATTGAAATTTAATGCTCCATCCAAACATTTCAACGGTGATTAGGATTTTCTTCTTCAAAATGAAATTATTTCACACTTCTCAACACGTCAAAAAAAACGCAGGTTTTGAGTGGCTGTTCTATATAGGTTCAGGAGATGAGTTTAAGTTCATGAAGATGTTATTTGCTCTATTTTATCTTCATCACTGTGACTCTGTCCAAGTCCAGAAAAAGAGTGAAAAAAAGACTTGGTTGGGAAGTCAAGTATTTGTATAATTAAATTAATAAAAGTTCCCTCAAATACACCAAAATGCCTGGAACACGATGAATTGAGTTAAATTCACATCTTTTGTTACCTACGCACCAATTTGAATGGCTATGTCACAGCGTCATATTTGAGATGAATGTGTTGAGCAGAGAAAGACATAGACTATGAAGCAAAATAACACCCAATAATCAGTCTGAGGTCAAAATATTTACCACTTGACCCTTAACTCAATCAACCCGAGTACGTGGGTTTCAATTTAAGTCATCGAGACAACTCGAATACAATGCGCGGATCGCACTAATATTGTCTCTTGGAAATGTGTTTTGCTACCATTATGATGGTCACTAAGTTGCCTATATTATACAATTACTCACTCTCTTTGCTTTTTTTTTAAATTTTATTTTGAAGAACGGAGGATGGTGTTTGGGAGGCAAATGTCAAGAAACGAGGGAGCGATTTAACTAAATTAGAATGAATTTCATCTTGTGGTCAATAGAAGGAATTGTCACGCATAATACAATTACGATATTATTGACTTAATGGGTGGAATTTGAGTTTCTCTGGGAGAGGGATTTTATAAGAATTTATGAGAATTTGAATCTCTGATAAGGAATTGAAAAATATGATTCATTGTATTACGCATAGTAGAAATATAGGACTACCTACACTGAGAGAAATCCGAAAAAGTTAAAATAACATTCCGGAAATGTTAATTTTACCCTGCAGTATTGATCCGAAAACGGTGTAAATATTACCCTTTTTAGGTGTATTATGGGTTAAAGTTACCCTTCTTTCATATTGATTTTACCCTTAAAAGGTGTAAAATTAATATTAAAAAATGTTGATATATTTTTACACCCAAAAAGTGTTAAGGTAATGACGAAAAAAAGTTAATCGCAGCCTCTCTTTTTTCTCAGTGTAGGGTCGAATATACACCTCTTCGACAGGGAATCCTTATTGACACTTTTGTCAACGTTGAAATTTATTTAATGTATCTAGTAAAATGTAAGTAATATGGAGTTTTTTCATTAACTTACGTTTTTCGATAAGGATAAGTGTTCAAATTTCGTATTTAAAATGGTACAGAGTAGGGTGTCAATAGGTCCTCCTGACACGAGTCTTTAATTCAATTTAAGTACCTCTATATAGAAAGCGTTAGAAATACAGCGTTTTAAGTCAATATAGAACTTTGCATCATGAAAACATATTGACATAGAATTTCTGTGACAGTAGGGGAGACTGGGGCAAAAAATCACAAATCGAAAAATTCAAAATTCAAAATCTTCCAAAGTAAAAAAGATAGCGGCTCAATTTTTTTTCTATAGATAGCCTCCATAGACCTTCTTCAATGTCGTAAGTTTCTTAGAATTCGAACAAGGAATTTAGAAAATAAAAAATATCGAAGTTTTTAGCCCTACACAGTAAAAAATTGTGTGAGAAATAAAGTTGTGTATGGGAAAAGTTGTGTAAATTCACAAGCACTATGGTTGTAAATTGTAAAATTACTATCATATTGGTGGTACGATACTAACATAATGCTAGTAAAATTATGTATTGTGTAATGAAATTTGTGTATGGGAAAATTTGTGTGAGAACTGTCAAAATTTCATTGTTTACTATTGCAATTTTTCTAAGATTTCAGACAATTTTTGAATTTTTAACTGCCTAATTGTCTTCTGGAATCATTCATTGGGTTCTTAAAATGTGCCTCAGTCGTGAAAAATGAGGAATAATTATGTAATAACAGAAAACAGAGGAAGCGTCATGTATATTAGAAAAATTGACGATGCAACTCTTGGACATTTGCTGAAGAGAAGTAAGCAAGTCGGTAGCGCAGGCAGAAAACACGAGACCATCAACGCAAAGATTATGGGTTCAAGTCTCAGACACTCTCTTATTTTTTTTTCCTTTTTTTATTCTTTTTTCTTTTTTTTCTTAGTTTAATAGCGAGACATATCACAGATAATACAAATAAACCGAACAAAATTGCTCTACAATCAAAATTATAGACAGGAAGCCATTTTATAAAATTGAAAATACACAACCTTGCCAATACACAACATTGCCAATACACAAAATTTACAACCATAGCGCTCGTGCAAAAATTACCAATCGTAGTGGTTGTAAATTTTTTTACTGTGTATTTTTGAAATATTTTCCTTGCAGAAGATAACAATTATTACCTACTTATTTTCCAAAACTGATGCACTGATAAATATTTCCTAAATGATTTGGATTTTTTGAATATGAATCCTCTATCTATTTTAGAATTTCACAAAAGTTCTTTTCTCCAGAAATCCTTTTATTAAAAATGGCCACTTGGGGTAAAAAGTAACAAAAGGTATAGAGCAAACATTAACAAAATAGCGAAGCAATTTCTGATGTCTCACGGCGAAAAGAAACGTCATTATCATGTCTCGCCGCTTATTGTTTGCATTGGTCAAACGATTTGCAGTCTTTTGTGTGTGTTTTTTTTCTAAAATAGCTTGAAAAGCGCTTTTCTCGTTTTCTCACTTTTCTCGCAGAGAAAACGGTGTTTTACAAAGATGTAGATGAATAAATTTTCTATGAAAATATGTCCTCTAGGTATTTTTTCAAATTTACGGAAGCCAGTAATTAAGCGAATCAAAATGATTTTTTGTTACTTCTTTTTGAGGAATGTTGCTCTGCGTGGAGCCTTGTAGTTCATAATACATTTTATAATGAATTAAAATATAGACATAACTTTGGGCAGGGAGTGACATTAGCTCTGAAAAATGCGACCGGTTTTAGTGTAAATTTTTCCCTGTTTTCGTACACATTTCACGATATATCTCCAAAGCTATGTAGGTTGCCAATTTGGGCCTTTTGGCTGCCTATTCAATATTAAATTGGTTTAAATCTTCTATTAGTATTTTTTGCTAATTCATTCTACAATGACAGAAAACAGCTAATAAACTCAATAGTTTTTTCGGCTCGCTAGAAACATATGGAAAACGTAGGAAACGCCATGCCCCTGGCTTTGGGCAATATTTCGGACACGTGGATTCTCATAGTTCCTTGCCCTTCCATAATTTTTCCAAAGTTTTTTTTCTCATAATCTCGTTCATCGAATTGATATTTTTATTTTTTTTTTGCATTTTTTATAATCTCTTGAGTATGCAAAAACTAAAATTTCATGGAAATTTGATAAACAAAAGAAGTGGCCAAAATTGAAAGCTGGCCGAAATTTGGTACACTTACCCTAACACTGAAGAATATGAAAGAAAGCCGTCGATTGATTGGATTTAAATAAAGGTTACTTTTATCAGTAGTCAGACTAAAAAAAGTTTCTTTTGTAATGTTAGCATAATATTACCGAGTATCATTGATTTAAGAAAAAATAATGCTCGTCATACCCGTATCGACATAGGCGTTCCAAATGCTTATTTATTATTAATCCGTGTCGGGATTTGGGAAATATTTTTTATAATGCACAGTGGCGGCCAAAATAATAGAATCACTTTGCAAAGCTTATATTTTTTTAACTTTTGTATTTTTTCCCAATTTCTTGATATAATTCTGCTGTAGAAATCTTCTAACTATTAGAATCGTAGAATAAGGGTTGTTTTGACCGCTAGGGGTCTCTATTTTACACAGAATACGTCAATAGTGAAATTAAGTTTGGCGAAAAGAAAAAAAATGGAAAACTGTCATTTATGGTTTCTAAATAAGGCTCGATTTATGCGATTTATAGATCACATTCTAATTTAAATAAAAGTGGTAATATTGCGTTGTTCAAACCAAATTTCACTATTGATGTATTGTGTGAAAAACAGAGACCTCTAGCGGCCAAAACAACATTTATTTGACGTAAGGTAATTATTTGAACATTTCTATGTCCAAATTATTTCAACGAATTGGAATAAACAAAAATGCTCATGGTAAAATAGTGGCCTTTGCGGAGCTGATTCTATTATTATGGCCGCCACTGTATAAGCATGCTGCAAAGTTGTACATCCCATATTGGAAGAATGTGCTAAGTCCTTTGTAGACCGCCTAGGAGCGCCTTTCCCGTGATGTGGATGCTGATGCTCCTTCCGTGCCCTCGGAGTTTTTGGGGCAAATGCGGTGCATTTTAGTACATTATATCACAGTAACGGCGTTATCACACTTGCACATTAAAATTTTAATTTGATTCACATTAATTGTCGCTTGTGAGCGTCCAAATATGTTATTTGTGTCTTTGGATTTGGCCTGCAAAAAAAAGTTTAAATTTACCTAAAGTATAAATATTTTTCACATTAAAAAATTAATGAGAAAATCGCATTAATTTTTCGCATTAATGCTATAAATCAATTTATATCAAATTTTGCGGGCCAAGTCTACCTTTTTATCAACAAATAGATCAAATTTTGAATATAAAATGATTCAAACACACAAATTACACATTTGGACTCTCACCAGCGACAATTAATGTGAATCATATTAAAATTTTAATGTGCAAGTGTGATAACACAGTAAAAATGTCTTTTTCTAGACATTGAGTTGCTTGCACCGGGCGGGATTCGAACTCACTGAGAGTCGAACCATGAGATCTCATTCGCTCAAAACTCAACGGTCTTGCCTATTGCGCCACTGAGATCCCCAAAACCGATATTAGAAAACTCTAGTTCTTCATGCAATCTTTCAGCGAATCTTACTTGTTGACTGCAAACACAATGAGATGTGATTCTGACCTATTAGGCCTTTGCTCCATTGCTAATTGATTCTCAGCTAATCCCAGTATTGGCATTGAAATTCCTTGCCCCAGAAGTTCCCACAACAAATTTGCTACGGCCTCTTGACTCTTGAGTATCCTTTTGGTGTACGTTCTTTTTTTCCCTCCTGCTTCTTTTCCGATGTACGTCTCTTGGGAGAATGTCTTTCGATGACTCTCAGCAATACTCTTCTTAGTTTTGATTATTGTACTCAATTGAATTCGACATCTGCGCGCTTCTTTATAAATACATACGGCAACAATGAAGACACACTCTCATACTTATGGATGGAATTGGTCGGTTGATCGTGCCTGTAAATTTTGTGTAATATTCAATTGCCGGAGATTGACTTGAAGTGGTTTTGACTGTGTCATCTTTTCTTCTCAATGATGTGGCTTCTCCACTATTGTGATGCCTCTGACTTATTGTGAGGCAATTGAATATGAGAAGATACCCATAGAACAACAAAACATAGAATTAAAATTAATTTTTAATCATTTCATAATGGCCCCTCTTTAAGTGATTATATCGGTGTGAAATTAAAAAATTGGGTCAACAAGTTTTTTGAAGAATGAAAAGGAGTAATTAGCTTCCCGTGGTTTTTTTCTTAGATTGGGCTTGGGTGGCATAGTTTTTGAAGCAATCAGATGAATTAATTTTGCCGGATAAGAGGTCAATTGGGATGGGTTTTGAAATGAGGATGCCACTGCTTGAAATCTTCTCCCTGTTTTTTTCTTTGCCATCTCCGTCACAAATTGTCGGGCGTATCTTTTTTTTGTCTTTTTATAACAACTCACAATTTTTGCCCAGATGACCTCTTCTCTTCCCCCAATAACACAAGTCGCAATTTTTTATGTCATCCTTGGAGTAATTTCATGCAAAAGTGCGGTTTTTTCTTATGCTCAAGTTGTTTGGAGTTAAAAATGTGAGTTGATGTCTTTTTTCGAGGGTGAGGCTTTGTTTTATTAAAATAAATACATTTGTTTGTCCATCTCTCACATATCAGCACCGTCTAAATTGGATAATCTGTTCGCTAACTCCTTTTGTGTGCCATCATTTGAGTTAAGTTGCATTTTAGATTGTTGATGTAGCGTATGCATTGTTGGAAACTTAAATTAAAAGCGAGCTTGTGAAATTTATTTTATTAAACTCCTTCCATTTTCCCTGCAATTCACTGAGCAGCACAATAAACTCTTGGGTATTTCACTGAATACCGTGTGTTATTGCTGTCAAGTCCCACACTTTGAAAAGGCATTTGCAAGTTGAGAAAGAATTTTTTTTTAATTTTTAATAAAGTTCTATGGGCATAATGTGCAGTATTTGATATCGATCGGTCGATATAAAATAACTCAAAATAGGGCTGATAATTTTAAAGCTTGACAGAGATATTTAATTGTAGTCAAATTCGTAAAAAGTTTATCAAAAACGGAGTTTTCTAAATTTTTAATTGAAGTTGTGAACACAATCACAACCCAAGTAGCACTGTATGATTAGAGGCACAGATTCCAAATTCCAGTCACAGGTACCAAGTTCCGGCCAGCTTGCAAATCCGGACACCTTTTTTAATTCCTCGTATTTCCATGAATTTTTAGTTCTTACATACTCTAGAGATTATACAAGTCAAAAAAAAAAAAAAAAACAACAAAAAATGTAACTTCGATAAACGAGATGTGAAAAAAAAACATTGAAAAAATTCCCGAAGGGTAAGGAACTATGAGAATGAAGGTGGCCGAAATAGGCCACCAAAGCTATGTATACATTTTTATTCATTTTAAAAGATATTAAGAATGATTTTAGAGAAAATACAGACGATTAACTGTCTACAAGGTTCCAAGCAACACTCTTTAAGAAGAAGGAATAAAAAATTCAATTTATATTAAAAAAAACTACATATCAAACTTGAGACTTTGGCGCTTGCATGCGACTACGCCGAATTTTGGCACACTCACCCTATGCTACGTCAACAGAAGGACTAAAATTTCATTCCGTTTTTACGTTATGGTGACCATTTATTATAATCTGGTAATCTTAGGGAACTATTTCCTCTTCAATAGTGTTTTTTTCGCGTATTTGTGACAGGCTTACCTGCGAATTTTAAAACTTTAAGGACGATGGGACACTGGTGTCACAATTTTTTTCTACGGCCTTCTAAAATTATATTGCTCTATAAGAAGTCAGAAAAAGTAATGTTTTTTTACCATCAATTTTTAATCATCTCGTCCTTAAAGGGTTAAACAACAATACAGTGGAGCCTCGCTATAGTTCATTTGGTTCCAGATTTGACACTTGGGTCGCACTATAGTCCATGTCATTTTTTAAAATTATCAACGACTTTTAGTATTGAAATTGCTCGATGGCTTCCACTTTCTTTGCGATTGTGGTACTTGTCCTCGCTCTCTTCATTATGGATCACAATTATCACAACTACTCAATTAAATTTGCCAAAAATATTGAAATAATTATGACAACATTTCATGTCGCGTACTAAAAAACATAACCTAACTTAAAATCAGTGTTTTGAAATCAACGATCGATAAATTGTAGCCTATAGCGGGGTTCTATTGTAATTCGCTGGAAAACCGATTGTATTATTGGTAGCATTGGTCTCACCGACTTTTCTTGACATATTAATTACACAAATAGCAATTTTAAAGATGATTACCGTTGAAAGAAATAGAGAAATTTATGTAGAACGTATAGTAGAAAACGAAAGAAAATGTGAAGAATTGTTGAGAAAAGTGTCTAGCACTTGACGTGTTCATTCAAAGTACGTACGCCGATTTCGTACCCATACGAAAGAGAGGGACGCCAAATGCACTGTTTTTGGCGCGTCATTTTTCGCACGAAAAATACCGCCGCGTCGTTTGGAGTCGCTTTTTTTACTGCATGGAAGAGTAAATTTTAGAACCGTAAAATAACAAATATAGGGTAAAGTAGTACAAGTTGGACAATGGTACAATTTGGACAATGCTCGGACTAAAATACGACTAATTTTTTAGATTCCAAATAGGAGTAATTTTGTACACCAAAAACCAGTCATTTTTCAGTCATTTCAAGTTGTTGAATTTGGAATTGTTGAATTTAAAAATAGTTGAACTTTTGTGTGTAAACTCAAAATTTTTTTAATTTTCACTTCATTTCGTTTATTTTAGTCTTTTTTGCCTCTTTAAACATTTGTAATGTTTTTTCCTGTACTCGAGATCCTTCTTAATGCGAGATAATTACATCTGATGATTGGATCTTCACGATATACTTTTTATACATATAAATATTTGATGTTCTATATGACTTTTGCCCAATGGAAAGCATCTCGTCTGAAGTATATATCTTAAATGGAAGTTCAACAATTTTTACACAACTTTTGTTTAAAAATTCAATGACTTTGGTTGAAATACACAAGGCTTCACACTATAATAGTACGAAAAATTATGACCAAACTATAATAGTGGTAATTTTTGATCATGTGACAAAAAATACCATAAAGTTGTGTATTTTTTCACACTATAATAATGTGAAAAACTGTAATCATACTATAATAGTGGTAATTTTTATAATTTTTCAAGAATTTTAAATCACAAAACATTGTTGAAAATTTTTTATGACTATAATAGTAAGAAATTTTACACAGATCGCAATTAAATAATTAATTTATCCGATTTCACATTATTTCAATATTAAAATCTTACACATTTTCAAATTAAACAACGTTGTTAAAAATTTTTCAACTATAATAGTGGTAATTTTCAATCACGTGACAATAAATTATCTGAAGAAGTTGACGGGAGACCGGACGGAGTGGAGGCGGGTTGTGAGTGAGGCCAAGGTCCTAAATGGACTGTAGCGCTAATTTGATGATGATGATGATGACAATAAATTACCAAATTATTGTGCATTTTTTAAACATTTTTAAATTAAAGAACTAAAATGGTTGATTTTGCACTATATTATAGTAGTAAAATTTTACACATTTTTTAACTTTGTAGATGCGACTGATGTTTGGCTCATCCAACATCGCCAATACCAATACTTAAAAGATAAGTCTTTGGGAGGTTCTCCCTTAGGAAGTCTAACAATTTTCTTGACTGTTTCCCACTTTTCGTTATATGATTCAAGGTTTTAAAATATGACTACCCAGCACGAACAGTTAGATAATTGCAGCTAAGAGCATTTTAGGTGTGATTCCTTCTAATCACACCTATTTAGCATATTTTTGCTGAGTGGATCAGCAAATATATGCTGGCCGATTAGCAGTTCTCGAACACAAAGTGCTCATCAAATATATATGAAAATGGTACTGCCTCGCGCTGAATTCAGCTGCAAATATATATATTTTCCAGGGGCCCATCAAGCCTAATAAAAAGTGAAGCTATTTTTCACTTTTCCTTGTAAAATTTTTGCAGATATTGCACCGCGACTTGAACAAATTTCTTCGTAGTTTTTGTATTATTTCGGCGAACATTATGAAATATGTATTTTTAGATAGTTTTTAACGCACGATTTCGAAATATATTAGACTGATAAGTCAATTCTCTTCAGAAAAAAACTTGCCAATAGTCTTCAGTGCCTCTATGCAAAAACGTATGGAAAAATGAAATCTCGAGAGGCCCCTGATATTTTCAGCTGAATTGATATCGGTTGTTATTTAGTGCTCGCTGGGTAATTAATACATCAAACTTACCAAAAATTTACTAGTTTTTGCTACTTGGGAATTTTCTGCTTCAGTTTCATTTCCTTAATCATTTTTCTTGGTGGAGGCCCCACAAACTGCACTCTACTATTTCAAAGTGAAGTTAGTATATCTCCAATCCACCTACTGATTGGTGATTAAAGTCAATGAAGTGTGGTGGTCATCATAAGCAAACAATCCACCCACATTCGATTTGTGTATCAAGTGGAGAAATTTTTGTGATAGTCAATGAAGATGATGTGTCTCAAACACATGGACGCATGATGATCAAATGCCTTCATTCACCAAGTCCCATTCTCGTCAATTAAACTCACCCAAGTCACTACAAAATACATTACCACATCTTTCTCCAACTCTCGACCAAGATGCGCTCTGAAGAAATCTTTGGTGAACGGAAATGAGTTCAAATTAATTGTCCTCTGTACACATTTAATGCCATTTATTGTGGTGATAATTAATTCACTACTCTCTTTACTAACATAATTTGACTTTTCTCTGGCCATGAATGAACATTGGCACTTCTACAAGAGATTTTCCATGGTATAACAACAACACATTCTTAGTCAAATGCTCTTTCTGACACTCTCTCTCTCTACTCCAGGCTCTTTAACAATGATTCATGTTAGTTAGTACACTTCACAGAGGGGTTACATAGTCAAGATCAAAAGTACCAACAATTAGTGCGTGTTAATTTTCATTAACATAACAGAGTTGTTATCTATTTTCTTCCAGCATAGTGAAGGCATTTTGACTAGAAGATTTGATGCCATACACAGGGAGAATTTTGTGGCAATATAGGAAAACGTATAACGTGTTTAAATGCTTAATGGGGTAATTTGCGTGATTTAGGCGTATTAGCAAAGTGTGCACATAAACAAGACGAATTAACACTTGAAGGAGTTACGATAGCATAAATAGAATTTAATGCTTGACATAAACACTCTTTAATAACTGAAAATTGTTGGATGCTTGGTGAATTTATGAAGTATGAAAATTATGTGGAAAAGTTATATAACAAAATTCACTATTCTTCTGTCAGTGAAAAAGTTTTTAGTTTACTTCTTAAATCATAGGGGAGAGTGCAATAAGTTCACTACACTGAAAGAAATCAGAAAAAGTTAAAATAAGATTCCGGAAATGTTAATTTTACCCTGCAGTTTTGATCCAGTTTTTGCCCTTTTTAGGTGTATTGGGGGTTAAAATTACCCTTCTTTCATGTTAATTTTACCCTTAAAAAGGTGTAAAATTAACATTAAAAAATTTTGATATATTTTTACACCTAAGAAGTGTTGAAGTCTAGTCCCCGGCGAATGGCCTTCAAAGTTGAAGCCAATTTCTTACTTTCATAAACAAATGCGTATGGGAATTTTTCTGCACTCGTGATCGTTATGCTAAATATTTAAAAAGCGAGAAGTTTTTCCGTATTATAAGATACCTTTCCGTATGGAGGGATAAATATACTCAATTTTTGTTGAAATCATTGTTTTTCCTTGGAGCACTGTGAGCTGAGTCCGAGATCAATTTAGGAATTGGCTTCAAATAGTTCCATATAAAAAGGCCAACTTGCCAGGCGATTTATTAAATATTTATTATTTTAAAAGAAAATAAGTTATTTCCTGGTCCCTGTTGCCCATATAACCGTTTAAAGAACTGTAACAATATGGAGAACCGATGTATAATCAATTTTTGGACGATAATCCAGTGTTCGTCGGGTAGGAGAGAACTAGCCCAGAATAAAAGTCTTTTCTTCCCAACGTCTTAGTTCGGTTCGGGACAGACATCCTTTCTGTCCCGACCTAAGACGTTACTCCAGATGTATTGTGACATTTTCGAGTGTGTGGAGAAAAGAGTTAATATAAATAAATGTTATTTTTTTGAATAAAAATATTTCCTTCAGCTGCAGAAGAAGAGGTGCGTAGTGCACCGAAAGTTCTGGGAAAAAACGGGGCGAAAAGACATTCTGGGCTAGTCCGCTCCCACCTGACTAACACCGGATTATTGTTCAAAATTTTTAAATTACTGTTCGATTAATATTCTTTTTAAATACAACTGAAAGATTACTCTGCCTAGTGCTACCTCTGATTAATTCTGACCCGGTTCCCGCAACTAAGATTTCAAGTAATCTGTAAAATGCAAAAATCTGACATTTTTTCTCATCCCAAATGGAATTGTGCCTTCCCTGTATTTCAATCAACAAGTTATCACTTGGTTTAACATTATAAGATTTTGTTTGGGTATCTTTAATGTCCTCCCTCAGCAATGAGCGAGATATTTATGAGCAATTCACGGAGGAGTTGCAGATCCCTCGGCAATTGAGTCGACCATTGAAACAGCCCCATGTACATTTGTGTGTACATACAACATTACATCCCGGAAAGGAAGACGTCTATTCATAGCATAATTTGCTCCTCATTCATAAAAATTTTTGCTCAATATTCCCCCGTCAAGTGTCAAAGGGAAGAAAGATCCGCACAGGAATGTGATATTTCCAAGAGAATAATACAAAATTCTTCACAATGCATTTTGTTTATATGTTTTCGCGTGACGGGATTTTAATTAAACAATTAATTCACACTGTGTCGCTGTTTTAGTTGTGGGTACTCTCAAAAATCGCATTCATCATTAAGCAAAGATGTAAAAAATATTTCTGGAAGGAGTCCAAATGAGCAATGTAGGGTAAGTGTACCAAATTCCGACCAGCTTGAAATTCCGGCCACCTTTTTGTTCCTCTAATTTCCATGAACTTTTAGATTTTACGATGCAAAAGATTAACAAAAAATGTAGCTTCGACAAACGAGATGACGTGAAAAAGATATTGGAAGAATTCCCGAAGGGCAAGGAAATATGAGAATGTAAGTGGCCGAAATAGGGCACCAAAGCTATGTCTATATTTTTATTTACAGCATTTTAAAATGTTTTAAGAATGATTAAAGAGTAAAATAAAGACGGTAAACTCTTTATATTCCAAGCAACTTTTCTTTAAAAAAAGAGAATAAAAAATCAATTTGTATTTACAGTAGAGTCTCGCTATAGGCCATCGCTCTATAGTCCACAATTTATCGACCATTGATTTCAAAACACTGATTTTAAGTTATGTTATGTTTTTTAGTATGCGACATGTATAATTATTTTAATATTTTTGGCAAACTTTATTGAGTTTGTGATAATTGTGATCCACAATGAAGAGAGCAAGGACAAGTACCACAATCGCAAAGAAAGTGGAAGCCGTCGAGCAATTTCAAATTGAAATTTTCAATACTAAAAATTGTTGATAATTTTAAAAAATTACATGGACTATAGTGCGACCCAAGTGTCAAATTTGAAACCAAATATGGACTATAGCGAGGCTCTACTGTAAAATATTACATTTCAAACTTGACACTTTGACGCTTGCATGCAACTATGCCGAAATTTGGCACACTTGCCCTATCTGGCACAAAATTGAAGTGTATTAAAATTCTGTGATTGCGAGCATAAAATTTTATTATAATGCTCAGGAATACCGGAGTTGAAGGATTTTTTGCTTTCTTTTTTCGTGTTTGAGGGTGAATCCTTAGAAACCACATTGAGAGGTGATTTGACGAAAGAATAGTAAGATCCCGTAATGGTTTTAAAGGGAAATCAGCAGATAGTCCAAGAGAATTTTATTTTTGTGAGGAAGCCAACAATAGAGCCATAAAGTAAATATTTACACAAATGTTTAAGCTGTTTCTTCGCACTAGGAGTCAAGACCAGATACACTATAGAGAGACCGTGGAATTCCAAAAAAACGGAAAAAGAAAAACGAGCAGAGAATTGGAAGAGAAATGCGGAAAATGAAGAGTAAAAAGACGAAAGTTTCATTTTTTCAATCAATTTTTTTAAAAGATTTTTTTGATTTTATAATTTCTTTATACACTATTTACATTGCGTTAGCGAATGATTAAACATTATGATTCCTACTTGTAGTTATTTACAGGTTTTGGTAGTTTAAACTAATAACACATATTTCAGGCAATGATAAATAATTAATTTTCATTTTAACCTTTGTCATAGATGGTTTTTCTTTTTGAATGTTTCACCGAAGAAAACAATACTTGAGGGGAATTTTTGTGATCATTATACATAAGTTAAGATTAATTGCAAGCAAATAGCATTGCAAATTGTCCTTTGGATTACAATCCAACGAAGGAAAAAAACTAATGACTTCACACAAAATTTCTCTCTTTAAAAAGTCTTTGTCTATTTGCACTAATGAGAGTAAAATTCTCCGAAATTGGAGACTTACATAATCGAGTGGAATGAGGCAGATTATCACTCAAGGTACACACTGTCGTACGATTCAACTGTGCCGCGAGACAACGGTGATGGGCTTGAAGATGGGCGACGGATTCTGATGCGTGGGACTCGATGATGACGTATGTGGTGGGATTTGAGGCGGGTTCGGTGGACTGAGCTGGGGCAGAGATGGCGGCAATGAAGGTGGTGGATGGTGCTGAAGTTGCTGGGCTGCAGCATGTTGTTGCAATAGCTGTTGGTACTGAAGTCTTTGGTACAGCTCGGCAGATGATGTTGGGGGTGATTGGGTGGTTAGTAGTCTCTCCATCCCAAAGCCAGAAGCGGCAGGGAAAGGCAGTGAGAGTGGTAGAGTTGGTGGTTTGGGTGCTAGGCTCGGTGTGTAGGGCCCGTACCTCGTATACATTGAGGCCAAGAGAGCTGGAGCCGCAGCTGCAGCGGCGGCTGCGTGCTGAGGATACAGGAACTGTCCAAATTGCGGGTAGCCTAGGGCAGCGGCGGGAAATATAGGTCCGACTAGAGATCTCTTGAAAGCAGCCAAACGTGATCTAGAAGCTGCTGTTGTGCGTCGTCTAAGTTTACCCGTTGATCCTCCGATGAAGACATCTTCGGCCGATGGATCCAGCATCCAGTAGTTCCCTTTGCCGGGATCATCATAGTGGCGAGGCACTTTAACAAAGCACTTATTGAGGCTTAGGTTGTGTCGTATGGAGTTCTGCCAACCTTGTTTGTTATCCCGGTAGTAAGGGAAGTTCTTCATGATGTACTCGTAGATGCCGTTGAGGGTGAGTCTCTTTTCCGGACTCTGTCGGATAGCCATCATGATGAGGGCATTGTAGGAATAAGGTGGTTTCTCATTGCCTTTCTTCTCATTACCAGTACTTGCACTTTCATCGTCTTTGGACGATGGACTAGACGTTCCATTTTCACTCCTAATCTCATCCTTAATACGGGCACCATTTGAGCAATCCATGGGAGGTGGGGTACCCGTAACGTCAAGATCACTCTCAGTATCCGTGAGATCCTGTTCCGATCCCATTGGGGAGTGGTAGGGTGTAGGGCTGGGTGTTGATGTAGGTGATGCGTCCTCCAGGGTCTCCGGCAGGATGGCATTGATGGAGAAGCTGGACTTCAGCGGAGCACGAGCCATACCAAATACAGTTTGGGCGTTCATAATCGACGGCGGTGGTGGTTCCACTTTGATCATTATTCACCGTTACACTATCACTATACAGTGTCCAAGAATTTTATTTCTAGATAAACAAAATTGTCTATTTCTTGTCAAACTTAAAGCACCTTATCACTAACTCGGTCCTACTTAAATGCACTATATTGCAGAGAAAGGTCAGTGTTTGCGAGACGTAAAGTTCGACGTGTTCAAGTCACGGCAGACAGTTGCTCAACTAGTTTCAATGGTACTCTGCACATGCCTTTTATACCCTCGGAAACTCCACCTCTGGTTGAACCAATGAAAACACCCGATACTGGGCCAATCGCATCATTTCAAAATGAATTTACTGAGCAACTCCATGGAATATAGGGGACTTTGGCTCCGCCCAGCTTATGTTTGTTGGCCAAATAAAATCGTGGAGTTTGTAAACGTCGAGGGTTCCACCGTACAATTTGTTTACACAATTAAGCCAAAATAAATAGAGGTCTGTTGCAATACAAATCCCAAAGAGGGCAAAAGAGAAGAATTTTTCTATATTCTTTTTTTTTCCGATTCGATATGTATGGGTGGAATTCAATGTGGCAAAAGCAATAGTTATTTTTTCGGAGACTTCCGTACAAGAGACATTTGTAACATGGTGATATTTATATTATAGTACATGAAAAAAATGTGTCGTATTTCTGGTATTATTTAATACCCTAAAAGAGGGGTGGGATTGCAAGGCCGATACAAATCATAGGGAATAAATTGATGATTTTGTGAACAAGCAGATGCAGTAAATTGCATCCCTTTTTGGCAAACAATGAGTCTTCCATGAATTTTTAGGCTTACCAAAGGCAGTAGATGGGATTTCTGATGGCGGAAGAACGGCGAAAATGATCCTTTTTATCGGAAACCTTAAGGGTTGGTGCATGTTTTGATGTGATTATATTCAAATATGCCCATGATAAAAATAGTTCGGAATCGGACAAGTCATTTTATCACCTTCATATTTCACATAATCATCGAAGTACGATATCGTAAAAAACGGTTATTAAACTAGAAGTTAAGCCCTATTCCAGAGGTGAGCAAGAACCGTTTGAAACCGAACAAACGTCAATTGAAAATTGTAAATCAATGGTCAAAACGCTACTTGAACAAACTTAATTTGACGTTTATTCGTTTTCAAACGGTTTTTTCTCAGTCCTGTTCTATTCTTAAATACCCATAGTTTCTCAACAATAAAGAAATGCAGTGAATTATACTATAGATTCCAAGGGAATGTCTGTTCTTAGTTCACTATTCATTCTTCCAATCAAAATTTTTATTATTTAATTTAAGTTACGAGTTTAAGCATTTCGCAAAGCTGGGACAGTTTTCTACCCCTTTTCTCATCTTCAATAAAAAAAAAACACTAAAACAGGCCGTAGGGAGGTTTTAGACATTCCTCTGGGGCAGATTAAATTCCCTTCTAATGACTGTTACGGCGTTATCACACTTGCACATTAAAAATTTAATGTGATTCACATTAATTGTCGCTATATGTTATTTGTGTCTTTGAGTCACTTAATATTTGGGGTTTTTCTATTTATTGATAAAGAAGTGGACTTGGCCTGCAAAAGTAAGTTTAAATTTACCTAAAACATAAATATTTTTCACATTAAAAAATTAAAGAGAAAATCGCATTAATTTTTCGCATTAATGCTATAAATCAATCTATATCAAATTTTGCGGGCCAAGTCTACCTTTTTATCAACAAATAGATCAAATTTTGAATATAAAATGATTCAAACACACAAATTACACATTTGAAATCTCACCAGCGAGCGACAATTAATGTGAATCATATTAAAATTTTAATGTGCAAGTGTGATAACACAGTTAATTTGTTAATGGAAACAGTGCAAGCAAATGATATTAATATCTAGTGTTCTTATTGAAATAACTTGTTTTAGAAGAGATTATCATAAATTGTAACACAGTCTGAAAAAAAAAATGGTGCAAAACAATAATGTTGTTTGAAGTATTTTCATGTTTAAGTGACACGTGTAAGGTATGTAAGCATTAGTGTATCAAGTGAAATAATATTTTGTTTGTCTACTAGTGCAAATATTCAACTGAAAAAATAACATTTTCAATTATTCCATTCAATTCTTTATTTTTTCGACCATCTAAAACAGTGACGAAATCTCAAAGGTTCAATTTTAAACGAATTTTAATTACCCCATTCCCCGTTGTACCCTATTTTTTATTATGCTCTGCTTTCATTGTAGTGAACAATAAACTAACGATTCATTACCTCTCGAATCTAATTAAAATTGACTTTGAAAAATAAATGACGGAAGCTACTTAAATAGGGGAAACTGGGACACCACCAAACACGGGGTACCACCAAACAGTAATTTTTATTTTTAAACTTTGGAATATCTCGACCATTCCTTCAGTAGACAAGCATCTCTATAGGGGAAAGTGCTCTCCCTTCGAACGTTCATGCCTTCGAATAATGTGAATTTCTTTTGTTTTTCGTAAGAGATTTTCACTAAATGATCACAGACTTATCAACAATTGATGATAAGCTAAATAATATTTAATAGAAATGTGTAAATCTCTTTGGAAAACTAAAAGAAAATTCACATTATTCGAAGGCATGAACGTTCGAAGGGAGAGTACTTTCCCCTAGTGTCTATAAATTCCTATCGATCTTATTCCCTGATATCCAATATCCGATTAAAAAGTCGCAGTGTTTGGTGGTACCCCGTGTTTGGTGGTGCCTCAGTTTCCCCTATGCATATTTGCAAAAATGGAATTTATTTTGCATTTAACTAAAAATTTCTGAAAGTTTTGGCTTCAATTCTTAGGGTTATAGCAGGGCTGTAGGTCTCTATATAGGGCTCTATAGGGCTTTATCAAAAACATTATTTAACAGCTAGGGGAAGTGATGCACTTCTGAATTGGGGCACCTTTAAAATAGGACTTTTTCTCCTGTTTTTAAATGGAATTGAGCTTTATCATAAAGATATTTAGCTTCGCAATTGAAGTGAGAAGCTAAATTATATTATATAATGATAAGGTTCAGTTCCATTTAAAATTAGAAAAAAGACCTATTGAAAACCTTTGCCCTCAATTTAAATGTGTCCTACTTTACCCTAGTTTTGTCCTGTTTTTTAATTGCAAATAATGCATTAGGGGAAAGTACTCTCCCTTCGAACGTTCATGCCTTCGAATAATGTGAATTTTCCTTAATTTTTCCTAAGAGACTTACACATAATTATCGATAATTGATAATAAGCTAACTAATATTTAAAAGAAATATGTAAATTTCTTAGAAAAACTAAAAGAAAATTCACATTATTCGAAGGTATGAACCATGAACGTTCAAAGGGACAGTACTTTCCCCTACTTAGATTTTTAAAAGGAGGGAGCCTTAATTAGAAGTCCAAACTTTAGCTGATTTTCAATTTTTTTTGGCTTTGTTTGCCACGACTAAACTTCATACAATTTTTGATATATATTTGTTTATATTTAAAGTGTTTAAATTTTTATTTCAAATAAACCAAGAAAAACCGAATAGATTTGTAATATCAGAATCGTTTTTGTAAGAGTTAAAAGAAATCATATTTCGGGATTAAATATTGACTTTATCATTCTAAAATAAAAATAAAAATAGTAAAATGATAAAGTCAAAATGAATAAACCCTAATTAATTTTAAATTTTTGACAAAATCGTAAAAAATGACTGTTTCGGATGTTCACCTAAGCGCTTTTAAATTTATTTAGCGCTCGTTTAGGTTTTTTTGTCTCTGTATCTTCGAATATATTTTTAATTTGGTTTCTGATTTTTTAATGATACATTAAAAAATCATCATTGTAATTCAGGCTCTCCCTCAAATAATGGGATTTGGAAATGTATTTTTCTCGCTTTATCTGAATTTCAGCTATGTTTTGAAAGAAGTTTGATACGTACGGGAGTTTTAAAAACTCAGCTGCCAGCTACTGCCCTAACTTTCCCTATTCCCAACTACCTTTAACAAATCCCTACGTAATAGCTCAAATTTATATTCAACTATGAGACAATAAATATTGAAAGATTCTCCGCAACTCCCGGCAAAGAAAGTTTTCGACAGCACTTGTCACATTTTCCGATATCTGATACTTTCCTATTCCAAAAAAACTGTGGATGTTTAGGGGGTTTGGTCCAATTTTGTCAAAAATAAATAATTAAGTGGAAATGATGCGAAAAAGATTTGAAAAACTGTTTGTGGGGCGGATAACATCAAAGTCAATTTTCAATCAAAAGCCCGCCTTCCAAATAAATGTGATACTCTTCTGTTGATTTCTTGGATCTTTCTTTGCTGTCTTCACACTTTTTTTTTCTTCTTCAAGCGGGAAAGTGCCTGTGAAAAATTCCTGGAATTTTTCCTCAAAGGCCACAAATGGGGAAAAAAAAGAAAGGGTCCAATCCTGTAAAATATATGAGATAATTATGCGGTATAGAATTTTAAGGGGAAATCCATTTTTAGCAGTGAAAGCAACAAAACAGTAGGACCAGCAAAATATTTTAATCCTTTTGGAAACCAAAGCAAATTTGCTGTAAAGTCGTAGTGTGACAATCGTATCAGTGGCAAAATTTGTCCTTGCACTGTGTCTTCTGTGGTCATAAAGTCACGAAAGGTTTTCAATTTTCTCATTGTCACTTTTATGGGTGGGTTACATTGGGAGATTATCCCCTGCTAACCACCAAGTTTCAAACCAAATATATCTATCTCAGGCAAAGAGATTTTTAAAGCTATAATATGTGCCGACAAACTGAAAAAAAAGGGAGAAATCTTTCTCTTGCTGGCGTCGTGCTGAGTCACTGGGAAAATTTTTATCTCTGCTAAAATTTTTATTAGTTTATTGGACTTATTAAAAAGGCAAAAAGTTATAGTATGTTCGGTAGAATACTTATGGGTTCAATGGAATCAGGTATTGGTCATATAGAAGGATTGTGACTTTAACTTTTATAAAACTTGTTTAACGTTGAATATTTATATTTAAAAATATTGAATATAAAGAAGATTTAAGGTACAAATACCAATATGGGGTAATTTGGAGTCCTTTCTAAAATTACATTTTTAGATTTCCTCAGTGTTTAAGATAGATTAAAGAAAGAATCCCGAAGGTAAGGCTTGCACTTCTTGCTAGTCTGCATTATTTCTTTGCCCATCAGAAATAGAGAGGAAAATTTAAAATTCCAAATTAAAAATGGTTCAAAATCAAAATTAGGGGAAAGTACTCTCCCTTCGAACGTTCATGCCTTCGAATAATGTGAAATCCTTTCACTTTTTTTTAACAGATTTACTCATAATTATTACATAAATATAAATAATGGATAAGAAGCTAACTAATATTTAATAGAAATATGTAAGTCTCTTAGGAAAACTTAAAGAAAATTTACATTATTCGAAGGCATGAACGTTCGAAGGGAGAGTACTTTCCCCTACTCTATTTTACCCTAAAAAATAAGTGAATTATCTTTACTATCCATCTTCGTGATAATAATATACTGAATACTCCTAATTGTTGAGGTTTATTACTTTTGTTATGTTTTGGGTCCTCAGATTAAATTGAATTGAATTTATTTCATTTCATTCTTAATCTTTCCGACCCCCGAATGCATCCCCCGCCGTCTTAGCGTTGATTCCAACCTCCAGGACTAAACGGTGGAAGTGTCCTTTCTTTGGTTGTATCTTTCGGTTTTACAATATCTTTTACATTGGTGACAGCTGGCAGCCAAAATCCCGAAAGTCAAAAGTCCCGAAAGTATCAATAATTTAGGGGAATCCTGGGTTAGATTTGAGCTTGAGGTACTTTTCGGTTATGGATTCCGTTGAACTAGCCTAGGAACGTAGGGAGGCAGTCAAAAACCCGAACGCTCAAATCCCGAAAGCCAAAATTCCGAAAGGGCCAAAATCCTGAAAAGCAAAATCCCGAAAGCAATAATCCCAAATGTTCAAAATCCTGAAAGGGACGAAATTATATGGAAGAAAATGTTTAGAATAATTTCCCAAGACACAAAAGATTTCTCTTTGCCTCCAGCAAGCGCGAGTCCAATCGTGGGAGTAGCTATGATACTTTTAAGAATTCGGGATTTTGGCTTTCGGGATTTTGTTGGCCCATTTTGGATTATGGCTTTCGGGATTTTGACTGGGACCCCTTTTACATATCATTGGGGCTAGGTCAGTTAAAAAGAGAGATCAAGATTGCCAAGCTAATTTAATCAACAGTATGGCAATTTAATTTTAACCTCATTTCATAACTTCTCATAATCTCCACTTAAATTGATTTTAATTTCAAATAAATATCTCATTAAATCAGATTAGCAAAACATTTAATGGAAGAACAAGGCCTTCTCGGCTAACACATAAAGTACTTAGGGCTAGAGCTCATAATTTCGGACCGTTTCTAAATTTGGACACTTTGAGGGTAAAATTGGACACTAAAAATAAATTGATTAGAATTAAATAATGAATTCTATCTAAATATTTGTTATTTTTTGGAAGATTTTAACACTAAATTCGTTAAATTTTGAATATGGTTCAAGTGAAATATAACAGAATTTCGTGTTTACTTTATTTAGCTATGGTGAACTACTAATAATTTTCCTCCCTTTTTTGAGTGATATTATTAAATATTCATTGAATATTGCGTTAAATTATGTTAATAGTGGTTTGTTTAATTAACCTGAAGTGAGATTTGCCTTGTGAATTACATGTTTCGTGTGAAAAATGGGCAATTTTCTCAGAGATTCACCAGTGAGATGATACTCCTTATTTTGGACAAGTGTTTTTTTCTCGAATATCGTGAAGTTTTGGTATTTGTGATGACTAGGTCGTATAAAGGCCTGGAGAAACGGCTCCCGGAAAGACCAGGAAATGCGCGAATCCGCGCGTACTTGGAGTATCGCAGTCAACTCACTTTACATTGAGGGAAATCCGAAAAAGTTAAAATAACATTCCGGAAATGTTAATTTTACTCTGCAGTATTAATACAAAGTCGGTGTAAATATTACGCTTTTTAGATGTATTGAGGGTTAATTTTACCCTTAAAAAGGTATAAAATTAACATTAAAAAATGTTGATATACTTTTACACCTAAAAAGTGTTAAAGTTATGAGGAAAAAAAGTTAATCGCACCCTCTTTTTTTTTCAATGTAATGAATGATATGGAAAGTTTCCGGGTTTCTTGTGACATTCTACGGTTCTCTTACATAAACAGGATGAGGACTTGGTAAGATAGGTTCTTGAAATGGAGAACAATGGGCATCCTGTTGAGGTGGATTTTCTGTCCAAAATTACAACCAAAGTGTCCAAAATTACAACCAAGGTGTCCAACATTTGAGTCTAATTCAGTTCGTCATCTCAATTCATTTTTAAACATATTAAGACTAATTTTAGTCAAAACAAAGATGATAAACAACTTGCCGAATTTCTAAACAACCCTTCTGAGAGTAACAAAAAAATCAATCAGTATTGAGAATGTCGCACTTCAAACTTAGAACATTGATGCTTATAAGTACCCTGTCCAAAATTATGAGGCCTTCTCCTAATAAGTACTTAATTAAGGCCTTTGTAAAAGTCCTTTATTAGGTAGTTTACTGAGAAAAAAGAGTGTGCGATTAACTTTTTTTCCTCATAACTTTAACACTTTTTAGATGTAAAAATATAATATATCAACATTTTTTAATGTTAATTTTATACGTTTTTAAGGGCAAAATTAACATAGAAAAGGGTAACTTTAATCCTCAACACACCTAAAAAGAGTAATATTTACACCGATTTCGGATTAATACTGCAGGGTAAAATTAACATTTCCAGAATGTTATTTTAACTTTTTCGGATTTCTCTCAGTCTTTGTATTTAGGATTTGAAAATCATTTAAATTAAGTACTCAATGAGTACTTATTAAGGACTTATTTTATGCCTTTATAGGATTGAGCTAGAGGTAATATACCTTGTATTAACCGGGTTTTCGGCTAAGCATTATTTGCTTTTTTATACACAGAAATGTTTCTCTTAATTCTATGGCCTGTTGGATTGGGTTTATTGAAATTAATTGGATATGATTCAAACATCTTTAATTTCCGGAAATTTCTTCTGACCTAAAGGGTTTTCGAACTAAGGACAGTGATACATTAAAATACACTAAGATACCCTAACGGCGTTATCACACTTGCACATTAAAATTTTAATGTGATTCACATCAATTGTCGCTTGTGAGCGTCCAAATATGTTATTTGTGTCTTTGAGTCACTTAATATTTGGGGTTTTTCTATTTATTGATAAAGAAGTGGACTTGGCCTGCAAAAATAAGTTTAAATTTACCTAAAGCGTAAATATTTTTCACATTAAAAAATTAAAGAGAAAATTGCATTAATTTTTCGCATTAATGCTATAAATCAATTTATATCAAATTTTGCGGGCCAAGTCTACCTTTTTATCAACAAATAGATCAAATTTTGAATATAAAATGATTCAAGCACACAAATTACACATTTGGACTCTCATCAGCGACAATTATTGTGAATCATATTAAAATTTTAATGTGCAAGTGTGATAACATAGTAATAGTATACTATATGGAATATAATGAAATATCTTTGGGTGTTCTAAAATATGTCTTTAAAATATTCAGAAAATTTGCGCAACGAAATCCGTAAAAGTACTTTATTTTCAACGCTTTTTCCTTCTTTTCTGTCCAACGGTGGAGCAAATAGAGTTATTATGGCCGATGAGTGAGTACCTTTTGTAACATGGGTGGTTCAAAGTGAGAAAATGCAGGGAATTTCAAAGAAAATTTGTGAAATGTACCCTCTGTACGGGGAGGTGAACAAAGGAAATTATAAATTACAGAAGGATGAAAATGGATTGTTGGGCATCGGCCAAACAGAAGTCCCACACACAGATAGAAAATTGTCCAAGATACGGTGATTGTCACTCAAAAAAAGCGCAACTAATCGATTTTCTCATTGATTTTTGTAAATGTTTTGTCCCTCGATGCATTTTTTTTCTTGGGCTGTTCCTAAAAAGGACCAAAAACGTTTTCTCCACACTCCAAGAATTTTTAGTGACGGCAACCTCTGGGGATGCCTATTATCGAAGTTATCATGAGAGGATTCTTGGGCTTGTCGCCACCCTAAAATGTCAATTGGACGAAAAAGGTTGTGTGACGAAATAATTTTTGGTTTTAGTTTCGCTTCTATGTCTCAATAATCGGAGTTGTAAAAAAAATATTAATGGGCTCTTTTGGGAGATCGTTCATGGAGGTCTGAGGATTTTGAACCTGGGTACTTGGAAATGACCTATCGTGATGAAATAACTCACTGATCTTCTTTGTTGCGAATCCATGTCAAATATTGCGACTAAATCGGAGATGATCACGTCAAAATAGATGAAATTAGGATTATTTGGCTTTGTGACCAATTGAACAGAAGAAGCGAAAATGCTTTGAGTTGTCACAGTGGATAAGTGTTGATTCGAAGATTGACAATCTATACACTTTTAATACACATTTTTTAAATATACTAAGATTAGTAAAATTTACAAAGAGTGCGCTGCTTTGACATGTAAACCTACGGCGTTATCACACTTGCACATTAAAATTTTAATTTGATTCACATTAATTGTCGCTTGTGAGCGTCCAAATATGTTATTTGTGTCTTTGAGTCACTTAATATTTGGGGTTTTTCTATTTATTGATAAAGAAGTGGATTTGGCCTGCAAAAATAAGTTTAAATTTACCTAAAGCATAAATATTTTTCACATTAAAAAATTAAAGAGAAAATCGCATTAATTTTTCGCATTAATGCTATAAATCAATTTATATCAAATTTTGCGGGCTAAGTCTACCTTTTCATCAACAAATAGATCAAATTTTTGAATATAAAATGATTCAAACACACAAATTACACATTTGGACTCTCACCAGCGACAATTAATGTGAATCAAATTAAAATTTTAATGTGCAAGTGTGATAACACAGTAATGGGGTTTGCACAAATGATTTTGATTTGAAAATAATTTAGTCCCACTAAAGACGAATCTGATGACCGTTTTAGGATTTTCCGAAGAGTTTCCTCCTTCAGATAAATGTAGTTTTGGAAAGGCATAAATTTTGACAAACTTTTGAACAAAAAAAAAAATGACTGTCACTTGTGTCCCTTGTCCCACATAGCTTTTCCTAGACAGGCGTAGGCAGTTTGCTTCAATATGGACATCAATTTTTGTAGTATGTAGCGGTCATAAACCAGCATTAAAACTTTTAATAAAAATTTTTTTGGAAAAATACTGAAAAAGCACAGTTTTCTTTAAAACGGGAAAAATGGTCTACGGTAAAGTTGTAGAAGAACATATTTTTAATAAAAATATGTAAACCAGATAGCCCTTCGATGTAAGAGAGCCTATATTAAAGCGCATAAGATTGTCTCAAATTACTTCAAGTCGGTCAATATTTGCGTATTATATTTTTTAAAATTATTTTAAATTAATACTAATGTGCAAAATTATTGTTTTAAAATTTTCATTTTATTTTATCATTGTACTAGATAGAGTTGGTATGACTTATTGTTCGATAATGTGAAATATTTTAATTACTTCACTGAGAGAAATGCGAAAAAATTAAAGTAACATTCCGGAAATATAATATTAATTTTACCCTGAAGTATAGATCCAAAATCGGTGTAAATATTACCCTTTTTAGGTGTAAAAATATCCCACTCTTGCTCTGAACGAAACGTTTATAAATGTGTAACAGTACAAAAAAATTACACATTTGTGTAAACTTACAATTAAAATCATAGTCAAACAACTATTATTTTTTCAGTATTTTGCTCCATATCAAATTCAAACGATAAGAGATATCGACTTACGGATTTCGATGACCTTCCTAAAATGACATAATTTCGAAACTAATCTCTTTATTTTCCCCCTCTCTTTTATGCGTTCCCTATCCCCTAAAATACGTCACAATCCGTTCAGTAATAACCTTTCGAAGAGACAAAGCCACGCCAAAGCCAAGCCAAACCTATTCGAAAATATACCGGAAGCCTAAAGTACAAGTGCATATACCCGCCGCTTTAGCGCTGATTGTTCTGCCATTTCGAATTTCGATATTCTTGACACTTCAATCGTCAACAATGCCAGCAACAGTGTGCAAACTTTTGCTGCAAAAAGTGAATTTTTGTGTAGTTTTGTAGAATTTCAGGATGACAGGAACGTTTTAATTGCAATTTTATTAAGATAAATGTCCATTTCATGAACTTACTCACTTTTGTGTAACTCGTCGGTTTAAACGTTCGAACTTCCCACGGGTTTTTAGGTAAGTTCTACCTTCGAATCGGTAGAGGAAAAACCTCAACCGGAGAGAGTTCTCAAATCGGGAAGGTTATTACTGAACGAGAGGATTATGTTTTTCTAACTACACAAAAATTGATACTAGCGATTTCAACGATTTTCGGATATGTTTTGTAGTTAATCCAGCTGAACATTTCGTCTTTAGGGACCTTTCACCGGTTAAATCGCCATCTTGAATTATTCAAGGTCAAAGGGTCTAATTTCCAACTGATTTGGTCAACTTAAATTTATTAAAATATTAATTATTTTTTAAAATACCCTCTTCTTGCACGATTTCCTTTACTATGTGATAAATTCAATTTTAAAAATTTTCTTTCACTTACGTTGAGTAGTTTTTAAATCAACAAATTTCTTCGACATATTTTATGGTCCATATCTAATTATAAAATATTCGAAATAAAATCAATTCTGTCAGTCATATTATTTGGGGTAAGATGAGGAAGAATGGTGTAAAAATACCAAAGATGCTTGAGAGTGTAAGAATTTGAAATAAATCTTATGTGGCATTAACTGGCGAATTGGTGACTTTGTGCCCATGATCAGAAAGACCGCTCAATCCAACCATAATATACCAAGTTCAACACAACAAGTTGAAAGAGAGGTCTTCAATGGTTCAAGAAGAAGTCAAAGAAATTGTTGGTTTTCTCTGTCGGCATTTTGACTTTTTCTCATCTTTCTTTCTTTACAATAATCTCTTGTCTCTTTCTCTCTGGCTTTAGGAGTATATATTTAATATTATTATTTAACAAAAATATATATTTCATTTTTTCCACAGCTCTTTTTTTAACTCTCCTTCTTCACTTCAACTCCTCTATTACTGTTTGTGTGCTATTTTTCTTCAGCAGCTCTTTTGTTGTTATTATTGAAATGTTAACATCTCTTTTAGTCCTACCTCTTCACTCGTATGTCTTAAGGTAGTAATGTGCAAGGGAGAAAGACTTTCCGTTTGTCAACAGATCCTGACATGTTGGATACAATTTTTGACCTCAACATCAAAGGCATTCTGGTGGCAAGGGAGAGAAGAAAAAAAAATGAGCCAAAGTCTCCCGTGGAAGCATTTTTCATTCTCCTTTTGATAGAGTCAACATAAGAAGGTGTAGGCGGAGATCGGTAGATCCTTTGATGTTGACACAGTGTCCTTTTACCCCGAAGACTCAACATCTTAATAATTGTCCTGCTTGATCTCTAATGACTCAAAATTTGTCTCATTTTCTTCTTGGAATTATTCTCCTAAATAAACATTTATGTAATCCGTCTATAAACACCAATCGTGCGCACTTTTTGCCTCCTTCATCTTATACAAATCTTTTCTGGTCGACCGAAGAAGTGCAATTTGTACAACTCATAGAATGACCATTAATCAAGAGATACGGTCGGGAGTCGTGTCGCGTATTGACAGTCGGTAGATTTAAGCTTTATGAATTTTTATGTGTTATGTCTCAATTGGCATTTTATTTATTTTGATCCAATTTCTACTTGAGATTATAAGGCATTTTTTTTGTGCTAGAGATGTCACGAACTAAATTCCAGGCAGGCCTTACCCAAGGGGTCGCTTGAGTATCATTACCATTAATTAAATTTAAATTAATATTAATGTGCAAAATGATACTTTTAGAATTTTCACCTTGGGTTATTGTAATCCTGGCTAGAGTTAGTATAATTCAATATTCGATAATGCGAATCAGCTTAATTACTTCTTAGTTAGTGAAGAGTGTTGAAATAAACAGATTTTAATGAGCTTTTGACCTAATCGTTTTCGAGGCTTAAGAACATAATTTTAAAATTTACCTGGAAATAAATATTTGATTTTTAGGTAGGGGAAAGTACTCTCCCTTCGAACGTTCATGCCTTCGAACAATGTGAATTTTCTTTTAGTTTTCCAAAGAGACTTACATGTTTCTATTAAATATTAGTTAGATTATCATTAATTGTTGATAATTTCATGATAGTTGAGTGTAAATCTTTGACGAAAAACAAAAGATATTCGTATTATTCGAAGGCATGAACGTTCGAAGGGAGAGCACTTTTCCCTACATCTTTTATATCATAAAACTTTCAAAAAATAGTTATCAAAAGTAATTGATCATATTAAAATGTCTTTGCAAAAAATCAAATCAATAAGTGCTAAGTATAAGTGACTCTGTTAATAGGGCTTCAGACCTAAGGATTAGCCAAATAGCTTAACTTCTGTAACAGATTATTGGTTAAGGTTTGACCAAGGTTTGAGCCACAAGATACAATTTGATCCACTTTAGATCCAGTTTGATCCAATTAAAAAATATAATGAGTTCGTAGCATCCAATCCACATTTAAATAAAAAAAAACTTTTACTAAGCAACTAAAGCTGTTTTCTGTAAACCAGTCGCTCATTTGAAAAGTTTTTAATTTTATATTCACAACTCTTTTTGCACCGCCTGTTTTCTCCTTTGTAACATCTGATTGTATCTTATTCTCTACTTATCTTATGCATGTTTAAAAAAGCAATAACAATAGTTTTTTTTGATATAGTCCCAAATTGTTGTACTCCGATCTCCGACAGGGGCATGAACTGTATAATAAATAAATAAAATAAATAAAAAATAAAAAAAGAGTTGCAAAAACTAAAAGAAAGAGAAAAATATTGGTATTTAGGATTTTGAGACCCTCGGGAACTGGGCTAAACCTCTAGTCTGAAGACCACTTTACACGAACCCTAAGATTTTTAAATAACGTTGTTACTCATTATTTCTTAAAACAATCATAAATAAAAATAAATTAAATGATGAAAATGTGTAGAAATTATTTTCAATTAATTATTCTATAAGAACATAGAAAATAATTTAGTGTCTGAAATTTGAGTCATTTGCACAACTTTTACATTATTATTCAAAGAGATATTCAAAATATCTCTGTATTTTTACATTTTAAATTTTTTTCTCTGAAAATGTGTTTTATTTCACTAAAAACTTTTAAATTCGTATTTGAACGTGAATCGCTGATACGAAAGTTTATCAATTTGAACGTTTTTGCGTTTTATTGGTTTGTTCTTGCAATTTCCCAAAAAAAAAAAAAATGAAACTCTTTTAAAACTAATTTGGGCATTGGCTACTTGGGAATATTGATCCAATTTGTTAATAATTAGTTTGATTATTTTTTGAGTGTGGAATAGTTTTTCAGCGATTTTAAGGGGTTCCGGTCAAAATTCCAAAAACCAAAATCCGTCGAATTGGTCTGGAAAGGCCTAAATCTCAGAAGGACTAAAATTCCAAATTCTAAAATCTCGAATTCTAAAATGTGTCGTAACTAATCCCCCGATTGCATCTGCACTTGGTATTGGTACAGGCAAAGGGTAGAAATTTTCGGTTTTTTTGGCAAATTATCCACACATTGGCCTCAATTCTGAGATCAAGATCAAGAATCAAGATCAAGAAAATTTCAATATTTTGGTATTCTGAAATCAAAAAAACAAGATCAAGATGTCAAATCTGTCAAATGTCTTGGAATTCTGGAATCCCAGACACAAACGTTTCGAAGTAAAACACCCTGAGAATACCTGCAAAAGAAACACATCTTGCATAAGCCTTTCAGGGTTTATCACACGCCACAAGTTTTGTTTGCATTTCTTTTATTCCCGATTATGGCCTTTCATATATTATTTAAAACAACTTATAATTATTTTTTCTAATTTATATGGCGAAATTTCAAGAAGTTCGGCAAAAAAAATGGAGTTAGTCAGAAGTCACGTTTCGTTAAGTGTGGAAAATCTTGAAATCTTGGTTCTTAGCTAAGACATTTTAAGTTCTATAAATACTTCGCGTCAGAATATGAAATCTTGATCTTGGAAATATTTGACAGCTTAAAATTTTGGTCTTGATCTAGGTCTTAATTAATAATGCAGGGTTTTGGTTTTTAAGATTTTGGTCCTTTCGCGATTTTTCGGTTCGGAATTTGTCTTTTTCGGAACTTGGAACTTTGGCTTTCAGGATTTTGGGCCATTCGGGATTTTGACTTTCGGGATTTCGATTTACAGTAGAGTTCCTCAAAATTGAACATTTGGGGGGTATAGATGACATTTCTTACTCCTCAAATTTGAACAATATTTTCAAAAACGTAACGGAATACATGTGAAATTCACTTTCCCTAAATTAAAAGAATTAACTTTAGAGAATATATCAATGTAATTTATTGTGAAAATAAATGGAATTTGTTGTGGAAGTTAGTATAATACGATAATATTGAGGAAACACTAGAGAAAATGGTTCTAATTCAGACTCCACGCAAAAATTTCATTGCATAACCTCAAATATTACATTTCAAACTCAACCGTCATTCAAATTTAAGGAGTTCAAATTTGAGGAACTCTACCGTATTTGGGATTTTGTCTATTCGGGATTTTGGCTACCACCGATTGTTTTAAGGGTGTTCATAACTGAATCAGGAGGCTATTTTAGATACATCCCTTATGGCCCAAATAGACTGAGGCTGATCCTCGAGAATATTAAAATTAACTTATAAAATTTGACAGGCAAGATTTATCCCAAACTGTTATACACTGCGGACTTAAGATCATCAATTAGAGATCCTTTACATAAACTTTCACTACCTAATTTTTTGCTTTCGAATTTGACAGACTAAATATTCTTGAGGATCAGCCTGTGCTAATTTTGGCCCTTATCCTCTTTTACTGGTAGCTCTTTCTGTCTAGTATAATTTCTTGAATATCATTAATACTACACTGAGAGAAATCCGAAAAAGTTAAAATAACATTCCCGAAATGTTTATTTTACCCTGCAATTTTGATCCGAAATCGGTGTAAATATTATGCTTTTTAGGTGTATTATGGATTAAAGTTACCTTTTTTCATGTTAATTTTACCCTTAAAGAGATGTAAAATTAACATTAAAAAATATTGATATATTTTTACACCTAAAAAGTGTTAAAGTTCTGAGGAAAAAAAGTTAATCGCACCCTCTTTTTTTTCTCAGTGTACATACATTATCATTAATACAATTTTTCATTCTTTTAAGATATACATATTAGAGCGTATTTCATTTCTCTGGGATATTTTGAATAACTTAACACCAATATGTCTGATATATTCTACCTTATAGAATGTAAGAAGAGTGATGACAGTGTTTCCAATAAATTTTCCTTAAAGAAATAAAGCATAATTGGAAAAAGTATAATGTTTCAAAAATGGAATTTGTTTGATTTAACCGAAAAGTCATTCAGCCAAATTCCTTTCTCCCGAAAATTATATGTTTTGAATTCGTTGGGATACAACAAAGGGCAGCGGATCAAATCATTTTTATTTAGTCTTCTAACTCTGTTTGTACATTGGGTAGAATAGTCTCGTGCTGTGATAAAGACTATGTGCAATTTTTGCCATGAAAACAGTCTCATGCCGGAGTATTGCAGAGGGTGGGAAATGGTATATGTGTAGGGATATCGGACACCCTTAGTCCTCATTATTTTAATGTTGCTCACATGAATAAATAGTAAGAAGAGAAATTTGACCACAAATCCACCCGACTTGCCACCCCTCGACCCTGGCCTCTCGTTTTTCTGAGAAAATTGAGATTTGAAATAAAAATAGATGTATCCCTTATTTTGTGATATTTCTTGGACGGGAAGAAGAGAGAGGACATAAAAACTGGGGGTTGTGAAATTTGAGATATTCAATTTGATTTGTTGAGTCTTCATATTAGTCACTGTGGGACTTGTTTCATCCATAAATAAAAATATTTTCCTTTATTTTCCACCCCAAACGACAGGCAATATCAATTGATACTTGGTCTTACCAATATTATATTCATTGCTAATTAGTTCATCTGCATGAAAAGTTTAATGGATAAATAATCCCTTTATTTATTTAAATTTGTTGCATAAAATGGAATTGCCTGTTTTATTGCTTTTATCACTTAAGTTAAGAAATACTTTAATTTTTTTTTGCAAATATATTGACACACGAACTGGGAGAAGGTGAAAGAGGATACAACTTACTGCGTTATCTCTTGGTAAGAGAGGCTCACGACCCCAATCATGTAATAAATTAGGAGAAGAAAACACTTGTATGGTTGGCTGAAAAAGAGACATTAGTGGAAAGATTATTTTATTGTAGATCATAAAAGTTATCTCAATAATTATATATAGTACTTGCGTGGTAAATATTTTTGTACACATACCCATTACCGAGAAGACTAAAACCAGTGAGGTAAATTTTTCTAGCTCAAGGAGTATTACTTTTCTTCAAGTCATAGTGTCGAAGTTCACGTGGAACAAGGACATTCGGGGAATTTTTTTTTGAGGGAAAACAATTTCGGGGATGGGCAATTTCTCGGTGACTGGACAAGGTCAATATGTGCAAGAAGCCTCATAAAGTCATAACGATTGCAATTGAAAATGTCTGTTGTTGACTTTGCGTTTTCCACAAAAATATGCTGTGGTACTACTGATTGGTGTCTTTTGTGGTCATTCTAACGTAGCCTTGAAGGAATTCTTGTCTCCCAAGAAGTTCAACAATATTCACCGATTGATGCTTTTTTTCTTTCTTGTTTTCGTCTGATTTCTATTTCGTCTCTGAACAGAGAGAGTCACAATATTTAACCTCATCGTGTTGGAGAGACCAATAGAGGCACTCAAATTTGATTATTTCTTTGCCCCATCTCTAATTCAATTGTCACAATTTCTTCTTGAAATTATTCCACAGAGTCATGACTGAAATGTAGGGTGATGAGTGTGAATATTTAACAGAAATATTGAGGAAACATTTATTTAAAGTGCATCTTTATCTTCGTTATACAAATTGAAAATTCTGTATTATTTTCCAAAATCTTTTTTTTTTTTTTGAAAAAGAAAGATTTCTTTGGATAGATAGCTTAAGGATTGGGAACATTATTTTCTGTACAAACCGGCTTACTGCTATCAAAAAAAGGGGTGACGAAACGTCCCATGCTTTGCGAAATGCTTGAACTCGTGACTCAGATGATATTGGCTCCGTTCAGTAATAATCTTTCGAAGAGACAAAGCGAGCCTAAACACAAGTAGATTTCGATTATCCAATAGTGTCTTGGATAAAAGGTAAATGGAATGTTATTTGCACAAAAAGCCGTTGATGATCGAAGAATTTAAATTCAATTTCGAATTTCCATACTAAATTTTCGAACAAGGTGGGCAAAATTTATCAAATATCACACTAAAAAGCTCGCAAAAGAGTTACTCAGTGATTATGGAGTGATTAAGTAATGGGACAAGAACAGTAAGCGTCGTTGTTCTGTGTTATTCCTCACAACAATATGAAGACCGTCACATTTTGACACTTGAGCACTTCGAAATTCGAACAGGATGTATCTCAGCCACCTTGCGGAATTATCTAAAAGTAAGAAAGTCTCTTTTTTAGATCTTCAAATAGATTTTCGAATTTTTCAAGATCTACTTCTGTACGGAAAGAGCCACTCCAAGACCAAGCCAAACCTGTTCGAAAATCCACCCGAAGCCTAAAGTGCAATTTCATATATCCGCCGCTTTAGCGCTGCTTGTTCTGCCATTTCGAATTTCGATATTCTTGACACTTCACTCGTCAACAATGTCAATAAAAGTGTGCAAACGTTTGCTGCAAAAAGTGTATTTTTGAGTAGTTTTGTGGAATTTCAGGATGGAAGAACGTTTAATTTGCTATTTCATTAAAATAAATGTCCTTTTTATGCATTTGCTCGACTTTGTGTAACTCGTCGGTTTAAACGTTCGAACTTCCAACGGGTTTTTAGGTAAGTTCTCCCTGATATACCTTCGGTAAAGGAAAAACCTCAACCGGAGTGAGTTCTCAAATCGGGAAAGTTATTACTGAACGAGAGGATTAGGTACATTCATATCATTTACCAATTACCGGTTTACAACCAGTTTAAACTAATTCATAATTACTCAAAAAATCTCCCGAAATTGCGTAGGAGTAATAAGTTGATTTTCGGATAAAAATTAATTATCGGTTCATTAGCAACTTAGAACCGACTAGAATCGGTTAAGTCTTATCAGAAATTTCAATACCTTTCTAACGAGCTTAAACATTAACCCCTTCAGTTGAGAAGTATGCACTCTTCTAGAATCTTTTAAAATCTTGTCTTTGAAAAAGCATTATTAGGAATGATTTACCGGTATTTTCGTATATATGGACAATGTTCGTCTGGATAATCTGTAAAATATATCCGGAAATGAAAAAAATCGCAGGATGAGTTTTCGAGGAATCCCGAAAAACATGGTTTTGAAGGGGTGAGGGAAAATGTGAGGCTAGTGAATGATCCTTGGGTTACTTATATGGGGGTTCCTAGAAGGTCTCAACACTCTATCTCTAACCGTTTGGCCTCTAGGCGTGGTAATAGTCGTGGCAACAGCGTGACGTCATTCCAATGTTACCGAAAAATTGTTTACAATGTGTAAAAGTCTTTAAAGAAGCTACAAAAAAGCAAAATAGCCAAAAATGAGCCGAGTACACATAAGATGTTTTGTAAAATTGTTCGTTAGGAGAAAGTGCCCATGCTTGATACCATTGGAAGCTTCGTAATGACTAAATTTTTCCCATGTTTTTCAATAAACAGGACTAATTGGAGTAAATCATATAACCCACAAACAAGTTCGTAAAAGTTTGTACTTTTTACACAAACATTGTTCATAACATGATCACTTAATGAGCATTTTTTGTATTTTCACAAATATTTGTTCGTAAATATTATAAAAAAAATGTTTGTAACATTTTGTCATTTTTTTTTGTTTGTCTGGTTAACATTTACGAACCAGTTACAAAATTTTTCAAACATTTTTTGTGTGTTTACGAACATTAACGAACAAATGTTTGTAAGGGTACAAAAAGTGCTCATGTTACGAACAATGTTTGTGAAAAATGTGCAAACTTTTACAAATTTTTAATGGGTTGTACGATTTAAGAGCTTTTCGTAAGTCCCAAATAGGATTTCATAAACATTATCGCACAATTTTATGAAATACTTTTTTTTGCCTAGGGCAAAATGTGAAATTCTGGATAAACCAGTTAGTTAAAATTGATATCTCTTATGTCCAATATGTATTTTCGGAATTTTTTTGACATGAGTATACTCGGGATTATTCGATTTAAATCGAATTTGCACTGTCTTGTTTGTTAATTTTGTCCATTTTGAAGGTAATTTCATAATTCCACAATTATGGGGGGGGTCATAGAAAATCGGAAGTCGATATCTCTCATTGTTTGAGCTTTGTGCCGGTGATAAATTTAAAAAAAAATCGTTGTATCATGCAGAAATTGTTCTTATTTGAGTTCAACAGAGAAATCCGAAAAAGTAAAAACAACATTCCGGAAATGTTTATTTTACCCTGCAGTATTGATCCGAAATCGGTGTAAATATTACCCTTTTTAGGTGTATTGAGGGTTAAAGTTACTCTTTTTTCATGTTGATTTTACCCTCAACAGGTGTAAAATTAACATTAAAAATGTTGATATATTTTTACACCCGAAAAGTGTTAAAGTTATGACGAAAAAATGTTAATCGTAGCCTCTTTTTCTTCTGAGTGAAATAATAAAAATTATAATTAATTGAAAATAAAAATATTAAAAATATTCTTCAAGATGCTCTGAAGAAAATTTATCCAAGCTGAATTGTTTGGATGGAGATGATTTGATGAAGCACGTGAAGCTCTCACCTGCAATGTTGATTCAACTTAGCCATTCTAAAACTCTGATGCCTAATAAGCTGAGGGTTAAAAAAAGAAATCCAACAGACAAAAATGATGAATAGATTTTGGGGAAAAATGTGATGCAATAAAATCCTTTCTCATTCTCGTTACAAATTGAAAGACTTTTCAACAAAAGCTACCTCCAAAAATCCGGTGGGAAACACCTGATCCTTTTCTTTCTTCACCATTCCCACCTTCAATCATGTTATTTCCATTTTAGATTATTCCCTCACATCAAAATATAACCCGTAAAAAGTTCATACACAATGGTTATTTTGTGTTGGAATTTTTCGCTTAATACATTTATAACGATCTCTATCCACCATAAACAGCCACATAAAAATATTATTTCTCTTTTGGCATTTTTCATAAAACATCACCTTTATATTGTCGCGTCATAAAAAAAATCATTTTGTGAATACATATCTCGCACTAAACGTTGGCATTTCTTCAGTTAGAAATTTTTGTTTGAGAAAAATAGCTGATGGTCAGAAGAATTGGTTTTGTTGAGAGGAAGAAGAAAAAAATCATTGTACAATTAACCCGGATATAATTTTTGTTTGAAGAAGGAGACAATGTGCACAATTTTGGTTTTTTTTCTCGAGTGATCCGGGAAATTAATGATAATAAATCATAATGTAGGGGTGTTTATGGAAGCTGCACAGCAGTGACCCCTTATTGATTTAAGATCACAACAAAAGTGTTTCTGGAGACCCAACAATATTCACTAAATAATCAACAAATTAATGCTTCTGCTTATGGTCTTTGCATGATGGATATTTTCAATTAAAAAACCATAGTTATTTGGACAGAACCCGTATGTCCGCTCTTCAATTCATCCTCTCTTCTCCTAAGCCCAAACATAATTTTTCCCGCCAAATTTTCTAACATGATTAGGGAATTTTGTCACTACATTTTTCGAGGGTTAAATACGCACCCTAATATTCTTTTCACTTTACAATATTGCTTCGCTCCTTTTAGAAAACTATAAACAAATTTAAATTCATTCTAATGCCATGTAATTTATTTGAATAGTAGTGGAATAATTACGTAATTATATCCATCTCTGAGTTAGAAAAGAGAGTGTCGCATTAAAGACCAGAAGGGAAGGAAATGGATACCCCAAGTGCGTGCGCTTTTCACTGGACAACAATGAGTAAAAGAAAAATATTTTAATGGACCCGCATTCTACCGCAGAATCTTCATTTTTGTGGTCATTCTTCAGTATGTTGAGTCACTCAATTAATCTCTAACAACACCCCACATTTTATCCACACAAATAGACCAAAAAGTCAACCACAAAACATCATGAATCTGTGTACTCAAGGATTTCTCATGCTTTGACCACATTTGGAAGAAAATGTTTTAAGTGGAAATTTTCAATGTTTGAGTTTGAACTTAAAGGTTCCTACACACAGGAGAAATGCTTTATGAAGTTAAAATAACGTTCCGGAAATGTTTATTTTACCCTGCAGTATTGATCCGAAATCGGTGTAAATATTATGCTTTTTAGGTGTATTAGGGGTTAAAGTTACCCTTTTCCATGTTATTTTTACCCTTAAAAAGGTGTAAAATTAACATTAAAAAATGTTGATATATTTTTACACCCGAAAAGTGTTAAAGTTATGAGGAAGAAAAGTTAATCGTACCCCCTTCTTTCTCAGTGAACTGCTGTATCCTTCTCTGCTATTCAATTTAATGCAACTCTTTTTCTGTGCAGTGCAATTTATTCTTAACGTATAATTTCACATTTTAATAATACTTCAATAGGGAAAAGTATCATTGTACGAGAGGGTAAGCATCTAAAAAATTTACACTGTCACCAAATATTGAAGAGTATGAAAGACAAATAAATATTTGAAAAATTTGGGTTTAATAACGACAAAAAAACAATCTTTAAAAATATCTTCCAGAAGAAAATTAGTTATGAGAATCTCAGTGAATCCTACTCATAATTTTTTTGAGCTGTAATTTGTGTCTGGAATCTCGGAAGAGCTTCATGAAAAATTGCCACATTTGGAGTAAAATATTAGTGACACATTTCATATGGAGATTTCTGGAGGATTAAGTAATTGAGAGGAACCACACTGAGGATTTGCCCTTCCTCAAGTCCTCTACTTTCATGCAATAAATGTTTGAAAAGACATTTTGTGGGATTATCAACTTTTACCCAGAGAGTCAGATGCTGGAAAGAATGGGCGTTAAGGGATTCCCTCTTGAGAATTGTGACAATTATCGTCCACCAGGCACATGACCTCTGTTTTAGTGATTATCGAGCATATTTTCATGAGGATACAATGAAAAAAAAATTATAATGAGGATAAAAAAAGGGAATTGTTGCAAAAATAGTCGTTAACACTTTCATTTTTTAGGCACAATCCTCCGTCACGTGTTGTCACTTTGATTTCCCTCCTTGATCCTTTCCCTTTTGGGTCAAATTGGGATCATTAGATACATCACAAATACTTCCTGGTGTGCATATTTCGATATTATTATTCATCCGCCACACTCGAAACACTTTTCACATCCCAACACGTGCTCGCACCCTCAATTTATTTTCCCAACACCCTCCGTCCGTTCTATCCAGGAGGATCTAACCCAAGTATTTCTGGCATCTTGATACAAAATCCGCACGATGGTGTGATGAAAACAATCGAGCTCTGATTCTCAACCATTCTATCAACATTTATCCTCCACAATTGAGTCAACCTTTCCCCTTCCTTAAGAATTATTTTTCGACTCTATACACACGTTTTAGATTGGGGGAGCATTCAAACTCGATGATATTGAATTAACGAGACAATTGACACAACAAATAACTCGAATAATGCTAAAAATATATAATAAATTGATGTGCCTAAACTCTTCAGTATTTATGATTTTTATGCTGCTTAATTCCAAATAGGATATTTTTTTTAATCCGTAAAATTGATTTTCTTTTCTTTTTGAAAAATCTGTGCTGACACATTGAATTAAGAACTTAATAAGTCCTTAATTCAATGACTTAATTTTAAGGAATTGTAAAAACATTCAACCGTTCAAAAATATACAAGAAAATGAGATAAAAATCAACGCTTTGTAGCGAATAATAAAAATAATGGCGTAATTCAGCCTTAGCACTATGTGCTTAATTAAGGCCTTTTTATGTCCTTATTTAAGTAGTTTATATTAAGGTCATGAAAGGAAGATTTCATTAAGTACTTTCATTAAGTACACTTCAGAAGAAGATTACATTAAGTACACTTTTTAAATAGTAGTTACTCTAACGGCTATAAAACTTTTTTTTTGATTCCCAATATATTTTTTTAATTAATAAAAATACTTACATATCTCTTTCTTATAATGAATACATTGATCTTAAGCTATATAATCTGGATGTACAGTGTGTTTTATTTTAACTGCTGCGAGATCAGCTCTTTAAATCCCCCTGAAGAAGTTCTAGATGTGTCTAGAACAAGTAAATCGATAAGACAATGAGTCCTAAAAAGGAGAATTTTGAAAAACTGGTACAGTTAGGCTATCTAAACACGAGTTTATGCGCTAAAGAGAAGGTGTATTAGTGTTTTATACTCTTTGGGACAACTTACAGTAGACTCTCGCTAATTCGACTCTTTTAAGATCGGGCTACTTTTTAATTCGGGCGGCAGTTAAATTCTAAAAAAGTTTGTTGACGTTTTTCAAGTTTGATTATGATTATCAAGTGAACCCAATATGCTCAAATTTGCCATTGTTTGTCTGAGTTTTGATGTAATTTTACATTATTAAGGGATTTTCAGGAAATTTACCATAAGTATGAGTATGTAAACTCAAAATGTGTAAGGTAAAGTGTCCTCGCTCGAGCGGTTCCTCGTCTCGACCGGCAGATTTATTTATTCAATTTATTTATATTTGCACTAATATTTGGCGTATGATCTAACATTAATAGGTCAATTATTCCATGAATAATACAAACCAGTGCCAAATTCATAGAAATTAACGAAATTGACCATCAAACATTCAAAAATTGACCCACCGGTCGAATCGAGGAAAACCCGGTCGAGTAAGGGTACTTTACCTTATGCAGATGAATAAAAAATCGTTGCATTTCAAAAAAATTGTCGCCCGAATTTCTCTCAAATTCGAGTGACATTTCGGTCCCAAATGCCCGAATTTAAGAGAGTCTACTGTATATTCGAGGATTATGCGCTACCCGACTAACACATTAAGCACTTATTAAGTCCTTAAAAAGTTCTTAAGTCAATGACTTAATGGAGTTGTAGAACATTCAACTACTTAAAAATATATGAAAATTAGACAAAAGTGTGCGCATTGTGGCAAATAGCGAAACTAATATGGCATGACTAAGTCTTAACACTGTGTACTTAATTAAGGCCTGTGTAAAACTCCTTAATTAAGGACCTTCGACTAAGCACTCTTTGAGAAGTTACCCTAATGTCTATAAAACATTATATATTAAATTTTTCATATTTTTTTATTTCTCAAAAAAATAACAAAAAAAGCAGTTTTGCCTAATTGGCAAGGTGCACAGGTTGCTATCAGGTCTTGTAATGTTGTCCGGCATCATATTTTTCGGTGGTTGAAAATGTTGCCGGATGGAACTGTTGTCGTCCTCATATCCCTCAGATGATGTATTTCAGAAACATTCTGGAACAAGAAATCGTAAAGATGATCGTTTATTGGTAGGCTCCCGGAATATGAATTTCTGGGACTCAAGGGGAGGTCTGTACTCCAGGCTTCCGGATTCTTATGGTACAGTTATATATATGGGAATATGGTACAGTTGGTGGAAATTTACGCTTCTGCATCTCAAGTTAAGGTCATGCAATGGAAAGATGTAGCAGGTCTTGGAATTCCCATAGACAGAATAACGTTTCCGGATTACAAGCTGCTGGGAATAAAAAATATATTAAATTTATCTTCCTTTATATCACTGAACTTTCCTTTTTATAGATTTATTTCTAAAAGAAGGAAACTTATGAAAGCATTTTACGCACTTAATAACGTTTTGTGGTTATGTTTTTCTGAAACGCCAAAGTGTTTTATCTCTTTTAATCCAATGGTTAATATGTGTCCATCGCATTCTCTCTTCCACTTTCAACTTTTTTGTCACCGATGTCGCTGGCCCAAAAAATGCCTTAATTAAGGACTTAATTAACTACTTACTAAGAACTTATTTCATGAACTTGGACAAAGCTCTTTTTTAAGAACATAGGCAATGCCTTTAATTATAGCATTTCGCTAGTAACAGCTTACTTTGTGTTAGTCGGGTACTGGTCCTAAAGAGAGGGCCTCCAATTTAATTTGTCCAATAAAAATTTATATTGGACTTAATTTATATTGGACTTTGTAGATTTGTGATTTTCCTTGTAATTTTTATTAAATGTAATTTTACACCTATGGTTAACACTGTCCACGTATTGTAATTTCCACTCTTTGCCCTAGGGTGTCACTACTTTCATATAATAAATGCCTTAAGTAAGTCCTTAATAAGTACTTATTATGGACTTATTGTATACACTTGGCTAAAGCTTCTTTAATTATAGCATTGTACTAGTAACACTAATATGATATTCTGAATTTAAGTGCAAGTATAATAATACAATGTTATTGATAAGATCTCCCATTATACGCCATTTGGGGTGGTTGCATATCCAAAGGGATATCCTATGAGATTTTATTTTCTGTGGCAATATTTTCTTTTGTCACCCACAACATACCAAAAAAAAAAAACAATATTCAGTATCAAACAAAAGGACACGCTTAACCACTTGAATTTTCCACAATTTGATCATTGATTGTGGAGCATCTGTTTCCGGGCGTTCAGCCGAGGATTCAAGAGGGAAAACGTTTCCCCGGGGAAAGATATAATGTAAAATTGTGCGGGATGATTTTTGAGGATGAACAAAAAAGTGGACAATGTGTTTTGCATCTTGAGCACGAATCCTGGTGGTTACAGTTCAAAAAGAGGGAAATGGTGCAAGGAAAAATATTGAAGGACTTTCGATGGCGGTGCTTTTGCAGTGTCTGCTATTATTGCTAAAGTGTGGGTTTGAAGAAAGACCTTCAATTTGCATTGAATTTGTTGATTTTTCATCAATCCTTGAAATTTCTATGCTCTTTTCTTATTCTTGTTGACACTTTTTCAATTATTTCATTTTTCAACATTTTCTACCCGCAACAATGGCAATCACTTTTAAAAATTTCAATGGAATTGAGAATGAAGATTTATTGAAAAATTTTCACGCCTTTTGCAAATGACATCTTTTCCATTTCTCTGTCACTATTTTGGATTCCTTTTCACTAACATTGACTTCTCGATTGGATGGACAATGGGAATGATGGCACTAAAGAATAGGATCACTAACTAGATGTTATTGTTCTGTATTTAGTAGGTTTTTGAACAAAAACACAAAGTCATTGCAAAGGTAATCTTATTATGTCTTATCTGTGAGATCTGTCGGCAAAAATTTGCTAAAGTCTGGTAAAATTTGCAACTCAAAGAAAAAATATGATCGAAAGGTGTTTCTGAATTGTTGAATACCGAGTACTTTAATTAATTTGGAATAATTTTATTGAAGAACCGTCAGGTGTTGATATTTTAAGATACGTTGGAATATATAGGGTCATAGGGGAAAGTGGGGCACCTTTAAAAGTAAGGTACCTTTGAAATTGGGATTTTTCTCCTATGTTTAAGTGGAACTGTGCCATATCATAACGTAATTTAGCTTCTCAATCTCTTTGTAAAGCTGAATTATACCACGATAAGGCTCAATTTTATTTAAAAATAGGGGGAAAATCCCAATTTCAAAGTTGCCCCACTTCCCCTATCCCTATGCGACTATTAAAAGCAGCAAACGAACACAAAGTAAACAAAAGTAGGATACTTTCCTAAGATTTTAGCTAAATTTTTGTATTTATTGGCCTCCCCACAGACAAAATTATTAAGAAATAATTTGCTAAGATCGTGAATATCGCTAAAAATTCAACAGAAATTAGAAAAATATTTAGCTGTTTTAGTTGATCATTATAGCTAAGTATTTGGTATTCGCTGCATAGTAAAATGAATGAGGGCAAAAAATGTGTTGCTTAAAATTATTTATTTACTAAGTAGGGCCTGCAAATAGAACTCCTAATCGATCAGTTTCATACGATATGCCATAGACGCAAAGATCTCTTATTTTATTATCGTTTATTAAATATTTTTATTATTATTAATTTAAAAAACTGCAAGTAAGTTAGAACTGTTGTTGATGACAACGATAAAATGCCTAGAATTACTTGGACTTACGTCGAACTTACGTAAACTAGGATCCCAATAGTACCTAAAAATTCATATAGGTTTCGTCCTTTGAAGTCTAATGTCTAATTGAAAAAATTGCACTATTGAATGTCTAATTGAAAAAAGTGTTTATAACTACCCCATGTTTACTTCTGCACCAGTTTTTTCTATACTACTATTCTACATGCAACAATATTAGCTAATCGTAAATCAAAATAAAATTGCAGCTAATATTTGTTTATATTGCTCTTTTTAGAGATGGTAAAATTTCAGAAATTTCACAGCAGTTGCCACCTACTTTAGGCGGAAGTTCATGAATTTTCTTGAAATTTGCTAACTCTAGCTCTTTTATACTCGACACACTATAAATTTTGTTTTGTAAACAAGTTTTTAACGCTCCGGTGAGAGAGAAAGAGATGTAAATCTAGTCATTTCGCTCACTCTCATAGGTAGTTTCGCAAACATATTTATAAAACAAAAGTTATTGTGCTTTAGGCATTATTCTTGCAGCTTTTTGTTTTTGTTACTCAAAATTTAATATATTTTTGTTTTTTTTTTTAAATATAAAAGTTTCATTACAAAATTAAAACCACTAAAACTATTGTTGACCTTTGAATCTACACAGTTTCCGTATAAATCAAAATAATAAGCTTTTTAATTCTAGTTGTAACAATTTTTCTACGAAGTGTTTCAAACGTGGAGAATACATTAAAGATAGGAGGAACTGCTAGAACTGCTAGAATTAGAAGTACAATACTTTTTGCACACTATTTATTCATTTTATACAAATTTGTCATACTACATTTAAATGCATGTGCGTGTGTTTAAAGGAAGTAAATGTCAAATCTGCTAGAATCACGGTTGCAGTAGTCGTTTTCATTTCATTTACGCATTTTATACTACCATGATGGTACATATAGGATTAATTTATTGAGTGTTTTATTGATAATAATAATAATAATAATATTAATATTAAAAAAAAAGTCGGAGAGGTGTATACTATACTAATTTTTAAATGGAAAATACGCGTGTTAGAAGGGTTGTACATTAGTGCAGTAATATGGACACTCAATGGGTCAAGTGGTAAAGGGCAAAAAACAAACGAGCACTAAAAAAATTCAAAATGGACAGTAAAAAAATTAAAAATGAGAAGTAAAATATGTAATTATGGTCAGTAAAAATCTTAAATCTTTACAAAAATGGGTCTAATTTATATATTTAACATTTAAAATTGTTGCAGATAGAATAAAAAACCCTTATTTTCCCTTTGCCAAAATTTGGACGATAATATCACTGTTTCAAATTTTTTTGTTACTGCTCAATTATTCAATGCCGTGGTAAAGCACTCGCTCTATGATGTAAGTGTCCCGGGTTCGAATCCCCTTTAGGTCACCAAGAATTTTTCCGGCGTTAGAGGTGTTCGAATTGCATCCAGTGAGCTTCAGTGCAATTGATTCCACAGGGTATGGGACTGACAATCCCATCCCTGAAGAAAAAATAATAATGGATGTTCCGAACTCCCCTTACGGGAACGCCTAAGTATCTCTACGGAACGTTGTGCCACCATTTTGTCTTTTTATTAGTGCAGTAATACAATCAATATTCAGTATGATATTACTGTTCCTATGCACGTTTTTAACTAAAAAGCAATTTGATCCATTTTTCAGGAGTTTCAACTGTATTTCGAGCAGTTTTCGAGTAGTTTCTATACTTGCCAATTTTTCACGCCGGTGTTCGTAGTTGGCGAGTGTGAATGGGAGGCAATATCAAATACTTGCTATCTTTTTTGACGTTCTAGCAGTTTAGAAAATATTAATATTAATATTAATCGTATAGTGACATCACGGTGAGATTATACATTTGGGCCTGTAGTCGTTGACACTGAAGGTGTATACCAAAACTGCTAGAATTCAGGGATGTTACGTGCAATAATTTTTGTCCATTCTACGTATTCATTTTATATATATTTTACATTTGTGCTGGGCTTATGTGAATCTTATGAATTATAAAAACTAAACTCCATGCCAAAACTGCTAGAATTCAGAGTTGTTCAGTACAATAATCTTTGTCATAGATTCTACATTCTTGCTTCTTTATTTCACACAAATCTCACATTTGGATTCACTTGCATGACTTGAACTGTCAAAAATAAAAGTATATACCAATACTGCTAGAATTCAGGGCTGTTTAGTATTGCAGTCATTTCCATTCTACTTGTTGATTTTATAATAAGAAACCATCCTATTACATTAGGTCGTAAGTGGATAACTTAAACAATAATCACTAAAAGTGCATACCAAAACTGCAAGAATTCAAGGTTTTTCTGTACAGTAATCCTTTTTTTCATTCAACCTATTAATTTCGTATACTACTATAAGATTCTACATTTGGGCGTAAATGTTTGCATACATGAATTTCAAGTGAAGTTATACAATTGAGATATCCTCTATTGAACACATCATTCCCTGGGTGTCGTTACACTGTACTTTTTTTTCCTGAAGAGGCGGAGGACATCTGCGTCTCAAGACATGATGTCTTTTGTTAAGAGAACCAAAGGAATGGGTACATGTAGTAACATTAAGTGGCGCCCCAACTGAGTCTGCTTATTATATTCGTTAATTTTTAATTCTCCTTGATAGTAGAAGCAAAGAAATTATTGTTACGTTGGGTTATTGAGGGAGAAGAAATACATATTTAATAATAATTTCTATTGTTCCTCATCGCAGGGTGTTCAATTCGATGAAATGTGTCGAATTTGAGTAGTTTTATATCTCCATCTCTCGTTCGGGGCATTGCGTCCATTTCTACCTTAATAAAATACGATCAATAAAATGCGGATAGGTACGCAGAAAAAAGGTGTGATCTTCAAATTGACCGTTTCATTTTATATACATATAATTAGCTTTTGGGCGGGCATTGGGATCAGTTAGATAATTTGGCTGTAGAGAGAAAACTATGAAGGTGCTTTCATCGACACTTTTATTGCTATCTGTCCAATTAAAATATCTCTTCGGCACTTTTCTAACATCTTTTTCCAGCACGCACTCCGCAATGCCCTTTAAATTTGTGATGCTTTTTACATTGGAAAGAAATATTTATAGACCACCATCTGTTTATTCCAATCAACTTCTTTTGATTTCTTTTTGATGCTTCACTATAAACTTGCAAAATTCTCAGAATTTTTGCCTCTTTTTTCAAATTTATTTGCCTTCCTCGTATGTCAATCAAATGATTATTTAAATGCTTATTTGTAAAACATATCACTAAAATTTGATTTCCTTGCAGATATGGCTTCGTGATGGAGTTTTTGGAAAATGGGTAAGTTGTAAATAAACTTAAAATTGTACCTCAAATTATATAGGATATTTCTTATAGTTGATTATTTTGGCTGGTTTTCTGTAAATATTATTATTTCTACTGCATGTGGTAATTGTACTCAGAAGAAATGGGTTTTAAAATGGTGTACTCAGGGAAGATATTTGAATTTTCAAGGCTTGATTTTCCTAACTGTTCATATTGAATTATATCAGTTTTAAGGGGGGAGGTTACGTCGTGATACAAAAATGAATAATTTACAATAATTCTTAATTTATTTATTTAATACAACTACATAGGGTAAGTGTGCCAAATTTCGGCATAGTTGCATGCAAGCGCCAAAGTCTTAAGTTTGAAATGTAATATTATTAATACGAATTGATTTTTTTTATTCCTTCTACTTAAGGAGTGTTGCTTGAAACCTTGTAGACAGTTTATGGTCTTTATTTACTTTAAAATAATTCTTAATACATTTTAAAATGAATAAAAATGTAGACATAGCTTTGGTGCCCTATTTCGGCCACCTTCATTCTCATAGTTCCTTGCTCTTCGGGAATTCTTCCAATGTCTTTTTCACGTCATCTCGTTTCTCGAAGCTACATTTTCTGTTATTCTTTTGCATTGTATAATCTCTGGAGTATAACTAAAAATTCATCAAAATTCGAGGAACAAAAAAGGTGGCCGGAATTGCAAGCTGTCCGGAATTTGGCACACTTACCCTACACATATAACAAAATTAAAAAAATAAGGTTTTCTTTTAAGAATTTAAGTGTGAATATTTTTCAAGATCGTTAAATTTCGTGTTAAATCGGACAATGTGCAGATGGGTTTCCCGGCAACCCTTAATTGTCAGATCTTAGCTAATATATTAAGTGCGTATTAAGCACTTAATAAGTACTTAATAAGTATTTAATTTAATGAATTGCCTTAATTTAATGTCCTTGTAGAATCACTGACTGTTTACGAAATTTACAAAAAATAAGATTATCCGAATAACACCTTACCATGCGTTACCCGGGGTTTCAAAAGTTTCCCATTGAATGTACAGTTGGTGTCAAAAGTTTGTTGCCTCATGTATGTTCGGGAAACCAGATGGAAAATTTTTATTTGCCTACAATCCGTAGATCTTATTTATGTATTTCAAAGAGAATAATTCATTTTATTTCATATAAAAAAATAATTGTTTATCCGAAAATTGTTCATTTTTCATGCGTCAAAAGTTTGTTGCCTGATTTGAAGAAGTTACTGAAAATGGTAAAATATGTGCAACAAACATCATGTCGACAAGTCAGAATATATGTTGGTACGACATAAGTCGCCACCTATCGGCAATTCTCATTTATAGCAACATTATGGATGTCATCAGACAACACCACCGGAAGTCAATTTCTTTATGTCAATCAGTCACGTCAAGGAAGAAAAAACAAATTCAGTCTGCATTCAATCATCGCAATTTAATCCGAGAAAATCTAAATAATCTGTTGAGATTGTTACAAATAAATTAGTTAAATTTAAGCAATACGTATTTGTCATCTTTGGATCAAGGAGAGAGAAGAAGGCGGTCCTTTTTCGCCAGGATAAGAGAACTTTCTCTCTTTGAAGGTATGGTAAAACCATCAGGGTATTATCTACCAGCGTAGGTAGGATCTCATGCATAATACATTGTACCTTTAGGTAAGAGATTCTCCTGACCATAAGTCGAACAACTCGGTTTTTTTTTTCAAAAATCGTCTTATTCGGTTTTTGGATACATCATTATACCTTCTACCTTCCCTGTGAATAATGAAAAATAATTATTTTCAAAATTATAGAGATTTTAAAAATCCTCTAAAATTTGCCTACTGCGAGTTATTCGTTTCTTATTCTGAGTGGTCGATGTTATCCAGTTGTGCTAATACATAAAAAAAGAAAAAAATTAAAAATCCATTTTTTATAATTTTTTTCATCTGGTTTTCCGAACATACATGAGGCAACAAACTTTTGGCACCTCCTGTATTATTCAATAATTCATTTATTATTGTCAGAAAAATTGTTCAAATATTTTATTTATTTGTTCAATAAACGATTTGTGTAATTATAAAAATCATATGTAGATTAGAAAGTTAGTAATTTTACTTCAGAATATTCTACGTGGTTCTAAATTATTGGAACTAATAGGGGGATTCTGTATCAGTATGACAATGTCATATGACAAATTTAAATTTTTTTAAGGGATAAATTCGGAAGAACTAATCAAAAATCAGGTTCATATCAGTTATTAAAAGCTTTCTGGAGCTATTTGACGCACACAATGGGTATTCGACTATAAATGGGATTCAACCCTTTAAGGACGATTGGAACACCGGTGTCCCATAAAGAAAATAATTTTTCCTGACTACCCAAAATAATTTTTTTCTTATGTCTGTACATAATTGTAAAGTAGAAGGTTGAAGGAATCTAGAATATTTTTTGCAAGTCTCTAGCTATTTGCTATGTAGTAAATATTTAAGCTAAGAAATGGCGAATTTTTAAATTCTCAAATTCATAATTGATTTTATTTATTTTTTATACTTTCAATTTTTTTAAGCAAAAGCCTTTTGGAAATAAATTCTACGATACTCATATGTAATATTTTTCATTAAAGCGAAAAATATCATTCATTGGTATTGTCAGAAAAATTACTTAATTTTTTTGGATATTTTTGTCTCTATCTTTCATAGAAGCACAAAATACACCGAATCAGACTCTGTTAGACATTCTAAGGGTAGATGTGAGACTTATTATTGATTATGTTTCTCAGTTTAATTTTCATTGCTGATTTTCATACCGTAAAAAGTGTCTCGTCGTTAAAGGGTTAATGTTGTCCTACTTTCGAATTTACTACGAAAATTTGTCATATGACATTGTCATATCGTTACAGAATTCCCCTTCTGGAGAGTAATTCTCTAAAGAGTTCTGGATAAAATGCAAATAGCTTTCTATTTGAATAAAATGTCGTTGATCTTCGAAAAATTCGAACAGAATTTCGAATTTTCATGCTATAAATTCGAGTGAGATTTTCGAATTTTGATTTTCTGAATGCCTTTCTCATTGAGAATTTCTAACTGTGAATACTCGGTATAACTCAGTCTACATTATTTGAATTATTTTTAACCTACCCCCTTAATTTTTTTGGTGAATACCGAAATCTCAATCAAGAAAGTGCTTCACGCATGTTGTTTATTAGACATTTGATGAAACAACTTAAGTTGATGTGGCTGTAAACGATTTCTTTTCAACGCTCATGTCTTTGGTCTTTTGCCTCTTTGATTTACTACCTAAATTTTTTTTTAACTAGATCATGTGTGTATGTAAATCTTATGAGAAATTGATAATTTATTTTCCTTCCTGTTGACATCGATGAATAATCTGGGAGATCATAGAAAATTAATCTTCAATTCAACTGTACGTTACCACGAGCCAATTCGGCAAGATTTTGTGATTTCTGGACAAGACATTTTTAGGGATGAGGGTGTACCTTTGAAAATGAGGGGCATTTGTGCTGGGAAAAGCAGGTGTTGGCTTCTCCTCTCTTCCTGATCTATTGTTGATGGCATACAGAATATGATCTTGTACCAATCACCCATTGTTCCTCTGTCGGCACATGCTACTGTGACTTTTCCTAATGTCCTGGGCAGCGGGGGTGGGACCCCAAAAAAGAGACTTTTGTGGTTGGCCGACGCAAATAAATTCCACGGAAGACTATGCAATTCCGGAAAATAAATATATCTAACTTTTGATGTGCCCTCTCTTTGGGACCAGACAAAGTCCGGAGGCGACAAATGAATTCAGAGTCACACCTCCTGCTAAGCGAACTTAAAATGTCCAAATCTCCTCTCCTGCTGCCAATTGTCCTGAAAAAGAGCAGAAAGTGTCGCTTACAGACATATGAATTCATTAGTGCCTTTGTTGATTAGAAGATGTATTTGCTCGGTACACTTTTTGTTGGTCCTGCTTTGGATGTAGCGAATGGTTTTTTTTTCTAAGTTTTTTTTTTTTTTTTGAATATATGATGTGACACATGATCGATCTTTCATTGTTTGGAGATTGTAGTTGTGAAACTACTGAATGCAAAACATCCTTAAACTTAAAATTAGTAGGATATTTATTATAGAAACCGATTTTGCATCAGTCTTTTGTGAAGAGGATTTGCGTTTTCGTTTAGAAAATCTAGAAAAAAATATAAGTCTAAGTCATGACTCGTACTTGAAAGGTTAATGAATAGTCAGCCGAATGACTAAAATTTTACGAGTTTGACAGTAATCAAAATTCGATGTAAGTTTAGCTCTTTCGCGTCATTAGGGTCATATATGACCCGGGGAAAAAACAATTTTTTTGACTATTTACATTAATTCAAATCTATCGGTTTGTGCACGACATCATAATAAAAGGATGTAAGATTCTTGGCTAATTTTCTCAAGACTCCAAATATTCAGGAAAAGAAAATATTTGAGATCAAAAATCACGAATTTCGAACTTTGTGAAATGACTTTTCTTTTTCAAAATTTTTTATATTAACTTATTTTTTTCAGCAAAAAGTTCTTTAGAAACACAAAATAGAATATCCAAAGATTGTATATTGCATATTTTGATATAATAAACTACTCTCAATTTTCCAGAAAAGCGCGTAGAATTTTCCGGGTCATATATGACCCTATTGTCGGCAAGGGTAACAGTGTTTTCGTCCCAAACCTATAACGAAATGTAGTTGGGACATTGTTTTTCTTTGTGAAATGCAGGTGGGACATCTTGCTCCTGGACATTTCATCTTATATCTGATGAATTATAACATATTTTGCAATATTTTAGAGTATTCTGCAAGCGTCCCATATTGTGCAATTGTATTGTGTGTGAAGAAATATGTAGATAAGTTTATTTTTGCCAAATACCACTCAAAATATTGTGACAGAAACTGTTCAAGGGATTAGGGTTTTGGCCAAATTAATAACTTCAAGCAAAAAAAAACTCTTAAAAAGCCCGTGGTCTAGATTTTGAAAATGGTATGTACACTTCCCTTGAAGACAATAGGGTCATATATGACCCGGGGTTTTTCCGAGTTTTCACGCAATGGAAATTTTTTTTTCTCTCTGAACTATTATATTTGATCATAAAGCATTAGGAAAAACTCAATTTTACATGAATTCATCTGCTGAATAAAAGTGTGACGCGAAAGAGTTAGGGTCGAAGTGTTGTCGCCACAGTGAGTATAGCTTATAACGTGTTTTACGAACATTAAAGTAAACGATTAAATAAGTGACCCTTAAGTATATTGTGGTACAGGATCTTGGAAAGGAATAGGTCTTCTTCGATTATGTTTGATCCTAATTTTTTTACATTTTAATACGCGCAACTAAAGTTTAAAGTGCAACTCATAAAAAAGATTCCCATTTCCCACATTGTCTTGGACCTTTCGAAGTGACAAAGCCATTCCAAACCCGTCAAATAATTTCGTCAGATATCTTTAAGATTTCTGCAGAAAATATCTACACCTCTGCCGAAAATCTGCCGAGAAATCTGTAGATATTCCTACGAATTTTATTTGGGCTTGGGACAAAATTAGTCAGAATTTTTTGCAGATTTTCTGACGAATCCTGGTGCATACTCTGACGAATTTCTGTAGATATTTTGCTGTTTTTCTGTAGATTTTTATCTACATTCCAGACTTTCCAGACAGCTGTGTTTGGAAAGATGGAATATTTTTCACTGAAGTTTGCAAAATTCAATAGAGTTATTCTTGGTGATATCACAGTGTTTATATAAAATAAAGAATTCTGCGACGCCGTGTTCTAAGTAAAGAATAGTGAAGTGAAAACTTTAAGCAGAGTGTCGACCTAAATTTCGTGTTTTTGTATCATTCGATTGGCAATTTTTAAGAAATTAGTATTTTTGCTCGCATTTTTTTTTATTTATCTAAAGTTTTTATTTATCTAAGTTTCTTGATAAATCAACAGTATTTTTGTTGATACAATGGAGACTATGCAGATTTCCTATGCATAAATTCTGCCGAGAATCTGTAGAATGATTTGACGGATGAATTTTCCCCACCTTGTTCGAAAATTCAGTATGAAAATTCGAATTGAATTTGAATTCTTCGAACATCAACGACTTTTTGTGCAAGTAGAGTTCCTTTTATCTTATATCTAAGACACTATTGGAGAATGAAACTCTAGTTGTGTTTGCATCAACTTTCTATTTTAGCTGAGACTCACATCAGGGGATTATAACACACGTCAAGGATATTTTATGTTTATTTTTTTTTAATTCCAAATGGGTAATCTCAAAATAACTCCGTTTAAACTGACTTAAGAAAAATAAACGAATCTTGACATGCTTTTTTAAGTTGAAATAATAAATATTTTGCAGTGAGACTGGTTAAATCGGTTAAGTACAAATAATAGACATCTTTAGTTAATTTTTTTGTCAGAATATTAAGCTCCTAATTGGTATTTTATTTTAAATTTACAACTTCCTAACGTTTTGATGTAAAATAGAGGACTTCCAGGTTTTTTATTTCAGTAAAGACACACTTGGGAGGATTATAACAGGCGGTAGAGAGATTTTATCTCAGAAACCAACCACTATCGATCTCGTGCTATCTTGATATTGCTAAAAATTCGGCATGATTTTTTCAGTGTTTTTTTTGCATGATCTCACAAATATTTCGCATATTGCATTCAAGCATAGCTCTATGTGACTACAAAATATTGATTTTCGCAGCATTGCTCCCTACATTTCGATGCATTTTAGCCCATACAAAAGCGCTCATAAAGAAAATTTTTATTATTTTTGCTTACCAAAGAAGAAAAGCCTTCAAAAATCGGGATCAATTTCAATTGATCAACTAAAAAGTCATTGTCCAATGACTCTTGGTTTGTAGTTTTATTTTTTTTATTGTCTGCAAATTGTTTGGCCACTGAAGTGAGTCTGAAGGAAAACAATAGACGCGGTACTTGGAGGTTAATCGATTGGAATTTCATTGATTGCACAATTTATTGAATTGCGAAAAAATTCCCGCCGTTTTTGTCTGTAGATAAAAAAAAGTGGCGTGCACTGAAAAATGTGCCAATTGGTTTTCTTTTGAAAGCTTAGAATTTAGGGAAAATTTTGTGATTTTCAATAAGGGTTGTGAGAGGAAAATATTACGCCCTGGGGGTGGTTTTTTTTAAAGCCATTCTGTTCACCTTTTTCTGCTTTAACAGTTCAGCCTCCTTCAGTAGTACAACTTGAGAAAATTGGTTGGAAAATAGTTCTCAAATAAATTAACGTATAATAGTCTGCAATTATAATTTTCAACGATGAATCTACCTTGAGGCACTCTATAATGTTCTGTTGTGCACTTTTCATTATAACAAAACAATTTTAACGGCTGGAAAAAGGTTTTGGTTTTCAGGACTGAAAGTATAGGGGTGTATTTAATTGCTTCAATTGGTGAAAAACACGCTTGAATTTTCCGCGACGGATCTTGCAATATTTTCAGTATTCACTTTCTGTGGTTGAATAAACTCCCCCAAAATTTTATTCTGTTTTGCAATTATTTTTGTTGGTACTATTTTGTGCAGAGTCCGGAAGAATTGAGTGTCCTTCTGTGTATGTTGAAATAATCTAAATCAGCAAAAATTGTGAATCCTGCAGGGAGGAGTATAAAGATGTCATGCAAACTCCTCTTATGGTGCTAGTTTTTTTCAAAATAGAAAGTTACTGTGGCGTTTTTGTTATAGATTTCCTGTGATTTTTCTGTGTTTGTTCTTTAGACAGGGATTCCTTTTTTTTTGGGTCTTGTGTCTCAAAAGATATTAAAAACAGAGTGTCTGTTCTTTTTTTTTACTTCTTCTTCCAGTTCACGATTTATGTTGCAAAAGTGTCAGTTGTTCATCATCATCAAGTCTGTGTTGAGAGAACCACTTATATTGTCTCGATTTTTTCACAAACATCTAAATTAAAGACCTGAAACATTGAGAAATTTTGGAAATATTTGGAAGACAACTTGAAATTTTTCAATCTAAATTTTGTGGATAAAAGTGGTATAATTGTTTATTTAAATAACTTTAATTATGTTCATCGATTTTTTCTTAGATTGTCATCAGTCTTGAGATCAAACAGTTTGAGATATCGACTTATACTTTTCGATGACCGCCCCATTCCTGAACATTTTTCCATGTTTGTTTTTAAATTTATTTCGTATTCGGATATTTCATCCACAAATGTCTATAAACGGAAATAAGCCATTATATTTTTCTTTTCAATTTCAAAGTTATACCACGCTAGAGAGCCTATTTTCCAAAGGATTTGTTTAAAACTAGGTATCCATTTTGAATGAATAGTTAATGAATCAATTCATATTGCAATTTTAATTTATATTACCTCCATCTCGTGAGTTCGAGTTAGATTTTTTTTTAAAGATTTATGAGACTTATCCAGCATAGGGCAACATTCCCAATTTTCGAAGACGTTTGCTTATGAGCTCCAAAGTCACACGTTTCAAATGTAATGCTCTCAAGACAAATTAAAATTTCTAGTTCTTTGTTTTTCAGGAGTGTTGTTTGGAACCCTAAAATAGTTTATCGTATTTGTTTTTTTTCCGAAAAAAAAGATTCTTTATATATTTATTTAAAATAAATAAAATTATAGATAATACTTTGTGTTATCTATACGACATTGTAGCGTTTAATATATGTGTTAATTTTTATAAAGTTTTTAAAACGATCAATTGAACCAGTCTTGGTAGGTTTAGTTTTGAATTTTTAAGTTTTACTTATTTCAAAATTGAGAGGGACGATCAAATAATAAAGATTATTATTACAGTAGACTCTCGCTCAATTGGCTCTTTTTCAATCGGGCGATAAATTTTGTTGACAATTTTCACGTTTAATTATGAAGCTAATTAGGTCAAATACGCTGTAGTTCTTCCTATTTTATCGTGATTCTTTATAATTGAGCGCTTTTTGTGGAATTTACAAAGGCTTTGACGATCAATTCTATCGCTAAACCGGATAACATTTTGCCCCATATTCCCGATTGTGAGAGAGTCTACTGTACTTTCCTAAATTTTTTATTCATTTTATTTCTTTCGGCAAATCTTTTATTCATTTTATTTATTTTTACTTCTTTCGGCTTTCTTTACGGGAATCTGCGCGTAAATTTGGGATGCCAAGGTAAACTCTTCAGGTCTTCAAGACAAATTACACGGAAGGTCTCAGGGCTTGTTTAAATATTTTTAAACTCGTTTCTTATGACGTTTTGAAATTTTCTATCAATTGCTTCACAAAAGGTGGTCACATACAAGGTGGCCGGCATTTCACTCAAAGTGGCCGGAATCTTAGCCAAAGCAATGTCTATATTTTTATTAGTTTTTCAATATTTTAGGAACTGATTTAAAAAAAAAAAAACAAAGATTTTAAACTAGTTTTAAAGGTTCCGTACAATCCTCCCGAAAAGGAAGTAACAAGAAATTTCAATATGTATTAAAAATATTGCATTTCAAACTTAGGACTTCGATGCTTATTTGCAACTATGCCGAAATTTGGCACACTTACCCTATTGTGACATTCTTGAAAGAATGTGGCTGTTGATAAATATTTGTATTGGCAACAAGTGCAGCTATCGTCTAAAGTTTTCAGAATCGACATTCGCTACTATCGAAAATAAGTTGTCACCCCTGATTTATGGAATTCCTAAAGAAGCCTGTGTCAAATATTCACAGGTTTGGGGTAATTTGTAACACATTCGGTTTAAGAAATTTGCAGTAATAATAATAATAATTTTGTTGAACTCCGCATAACTCCGCATACTATGCGTCTGCCGTTGTCTTAGCATTGGTCGAAGATCAGGTGCCTAAATTTGGTCTTGGCTAAAACCTTGCGTTGATTTAGGACAGTCAGAAAAGGCGGACTGGAAGCAAATAGACTAAGTACTTGTTACTGATTAGAATGCTTTCATAAAGAATCCGTAATCTTTCCGTACAGAAGTAGATCTTGAAAAATTCGAAAATCTATTTGAAGATCCAAAAAAGAGACTGTCTTACTTCTAGATAATTCTGCAAGGTGACTGAGGTACATCATGTTCGAATTTCGAAGTGCTCAAGTGTCAAAATGTGACGGTCTTTACATTGTTGTGAGGAAAATTACTCCATAATTACTAAGTAACTCTTTTGCCAGCTTTTTAGTGTGATATTTGATAAATTTTTCCCACTTTGTTCGAAAATTTAGTAAGGGAAAGTGGCCTGCCTTTGAATGCGGAAGCCTTTAAATATTTCAATTTTTCTCATATTTTCCAAAGCAAAAATCCTATTATCTAAACTATAGTCAATATAACTAACTATTTTCTATTAACTTCGATTAACAAAATAGAAATTTTGTTTTGGGAAAAAAGAGAAAAAAATAAATGTTTAAAGGCTGCCGCATTCAAAGGCAGACCACTTTCCCCTAGGAAAATTCGAAATTAAATTTGAATTCTTCGAACATCAACGTCTTTTTGTGCAAATAGAGTTCCATTTACCTTTCATCCAAGACACTATTGGAGAATCAAAATCTACTTCTGTTTGGGCTCAGTATGTATTTTTCGAGCAAGTTATGAAATTTTCGTTGAAATATTTCAACAATTTCCGTATCCAGGAAATTTACAATACCTAACTGAAGTAATTTTTTAAGGTTTATCTCAATTTCTTTAGACTTTTGGCGCAAAAAAACACTTGTTTATTTACTGTTCGTGTCAATTTTGAAATGAAATGATTCAGGGATAAAATATTGTGAAACACATATTGTCTTGTTTTCGTTGAAATTGATACTTTTGTGGTTGTTTTAAAGTTAAAGACATATTTAAAACAATTTCTTTTAATTTCTTTACTTTCGTACAACACTATCAATGAGTGCTACTCATCATTTTGTTGGTGATATTCGAATGAAGTGTTGAATTTTGAGATTTCTCGCTTCAATCTTTCCCAAATTGGGGTTCAATTAGTGAAATGAATGGGTTTAATTGTATTTTGTTGTGTTCAAGAAAATTTTCACACATTTGGAAGTGTTTAAAATCTCAACAGTTTTCACCATTTCATTTTGGTGTAATTTGAGACTTGCTGTGAATATTTGATTCTTGAAGTGTTGAACTGGTAATAATTGAATTTCGTTGAATTCTTTCTCAAGAATCACATTTTTGCACTTTCGACTGGACTCTCTGGAGATTCCTAACAATCGCAAGGAAGAGACATTCCTTTTTTTTTCTAAGACACTTTTGTCCTACGTCCAAATGTTGCAACTGACATGAATAATGGGCAAGTCTGAATGGGTGGATGAAATAAAATTTACAGCATGTTTACACGGTTTTTTCACTCTTCCTAAAGTTCAAGCATTGCAGTTCATTAGGATGCCACTAAAAGTTTTATCGTTTTATTGGTGTCTTGTAAATCAATGCAGGAGTTTTTTTTTCTTCAATGTGTGTTTTGTTAAGTTGTGTCCAAAGAACGGACTCTGGGTGGTTAAGAAAAACCAGGAAAGGAGAGTGTCAATGGAAAAGTCTGGTGGCATATGGTGTGTCATGGAATTAGTTTTGATTCTTTCCATTCTTACTGGATTTCTTTTGAATTTTTATACAAAAAAAAAAGTTCTATTTTTATGTTTGTCACAATTTAGTTGAAAAATTCAATAAATTTCTGCATTTATTACTTTTTTTATTGGGTGCAAAAAAGGCGAAAATATCTTACTAAACGCAATAGTTACCATTCAGGAAGGAATTCTCTTTTGAAATGATTTGTATTGGTCATTTTATTATTTTCTTTTTTTCAGCTTTTCAGTTAAATATTAGATTCGAAAAAAGACAAATTGTTAATACCTTTTTTTTATTTTCAAAAGAAAAAAGAAATCAATCAGAAGCGTTTTCGTTTTAAATCCAACCCTAGTGGCATTTCATGACAAAAGTCCTCCACAAATTGAGAGTACGTAGTGTTAAAAGGGGTTCAGACCTAAGGGCTTTGACAGACCTGAGGATTAGCCGAGAGACGGCTTAGCGTAATTATATTAGAAATAAAGGTCAAACTGCATTTCCATCATTTTCCAGTAAGTCGTCTCTTGGCTTAAGTCGTAAGTGTGTCTAGGGCATAAGGCTTAGCCATAAGGCTTAACTTCTTTAATTTCTTTTTAGTCGAAAATTTTAGGAAAATATTGACTTAGAAATGCATTATTAAGGGAAAGTAATCTATTTGAATCAGAAGAACAAATTAAATTTTTTGATATTTAGGATTTTGAGACCTTCAAAAACCAGGCTAAACCTCTAGTCTGAAGACGGTCTTATAGTCAATGTGGTTCGAGTTTCTGGTTCTACGAACAAATCCACATTGATTCCCTGAGTCCCTTATGTTCTTCGGGTGTTCTAGGGGTTCCTCTAGATTTCCATGGGTTTCTCAGTTTTTCTGTAGGTGGTTAAGAATAGATTGAAGATTAGGTTTTGCAAAACCAGTGACGTTGCTTATTTTTCAGGATTTTGAGACATGTGGGAATTGGGTGAACCTCTAGTTCAAAGGTGTGCAAGAACCGTGTGAAACCGAACAAACGTCAAATGAAACTTGTACGTCAATGGTCAAAACGCTGTCTGAACAAACTTATTTTAACGTTTATTCAGTTTCAAATGGTTTTTGCACACCCCTAACATAAAGTGTCAATTAAAGTGGAAATTAGAGTATTTAAGTCCTATGGCTAAGTCTTAGGCCTGAAGCCCATAATAGATTTATTGGATAAACTTTAATACCGGTTCGAACTAGAAGCAGGAGTTTGCAGAAACCGTTTAAAACCGAATATACGTCAAAATAAGTTTATTCAGGCAGCGTTTTTACCATTGACGTACAAGTTTCATTTGACGTTTGTTCGGTTTCAAACCGTTCTTGCACTCCTCTGTTGCATTTCTTAGTTAAACCGTTAAACTTAGAAAACTCGCAGAAAATCCTGAAATCAGAACGTTTTTTCAAGGTTTTTTTTAAAAGAAAAAAGTATGGGTTTTTGGGAAAACATTTTGAATTTTACATGCTGTAAAATATCGAAAAATGGGTTTTCAACAATTCTTTTAGTTTAACTTGAAGAAAATTTAATGCTGAAGAGAATAAGCTTTTATTCATTTCATTCGGTCCATAAGTTTTTTTTCGTAACCTTTCCCGAAAATTCGACAAAATTTTAATAAAAATGAGAAGTGGAGAAAACACGTCTCAAAGTTTTGGATCTGTATCTTCGAAAATATTTCGAATAAGTTTCTGAAATATTTATGGCATATTCTTAGTTTATCTATCGATTTAAATAATAAAAAAAATATAGAGCAATTTTGATCTTTTAATTGATACTCCGCCCATAATCTAACAAACATAGATTTATCGATACTATCGGAAAGTTATTATACTACCCCTGCTTTTAGAAAAAAATCCTAAAAACACATTTCCTTTTAAGATACCGAAAAATTGCATTCGAAAAGTTGTAGAGTTGTTCCTTTTCAAGGAGTCGATGATGTGTGCTAAATTTCGGACAATCTTGAAATATTGTACACTTGCAATATGTCTCAAAATTCCTTTAATTTTCATTTTTTTTTTTTAATTTCGAAACTCTCTACAGAAGCTAAGAATTCCGGAACGAACAGACGGACAGACGTACATATTTTTCGTGAAAACAGACAGAACTAGCCTTTGACAAAGTTACAGCTATCAATTTCTTATAATAAATGTTTACTTTATAATTATTTTATTTACGAGACTTCGTAACAAAGCGAATCAAAGTGTCACAAATTACCCCAAATCTGTAAAATGTAAGCATATTCTTCAAATCAAAATTTGGAAGATAGTTTGAAAAGTACATTTGCTTTTAAAATAATGGAAAATGGCATTGAAAAAGTTGTAAAGTGGTTTCTTTGCTGGAAACCAAGGATCTGTGTAAAATTTCGGACATCATAAAATATCGGACACTTATATTATTTTTCAAAATTCCGAACATTTTCAATTCTTTTTATATTTCTAGAATCTCAAATATTTTTAAAGGATAAGAAATCTTTCGAATATCGTACGTAAAAAGTGAGAAGTTTCGTTAGAACCCTATTAATAATGTATTAGAAACACTTAATTCGAAAATTTTGTAAAAGTGAAATTCAACTAATGAAATTATATATTGTACGTAAAAGCGAAAATGCAAGATAGGGTTGATGTTCTTGTGATATTTTTGCTTAAAAAATTACTTAAAAATGACATTTTTGCACGTTTTGTGGCATTTTTGAGGCTACAGCGCCTCTGGTATCGGTTTCACGAACTAAGTTCATAAATAATTTTGGCTAAATTACATTCGCAAAAGAAATTGAAGTCAAGAAAATAAACATTTTCTTTAAAAAGTAAAAGAAATAAAATATATTTCAAAATTATCGCAGTGTTATAATTTATTAAAAAAAAAACCTTGGTGCTCGTTTCCTTTTATAAGTTCAAAACTTGCCTGATTGATGTTGGTCCTCAAATATTTCCTGTCGATATACTATAATGTCATATTTAGCACTAATCCTTCTTGTATTTTCTAACACAATGGCTCAAGAATCAATACGGAAGCCGCTCTCAAAGTTGCTTATGCTGTTAAAATGCGATTCTAGTGGAACGTGACATACAATAAAAGAAGCCACTCTTGAGCCGCCATGTTGCGAAACTTCGTGCTCACGATTTACAAAATAATTTTTTGATGGATGGGGACGAACAAAACAAATAGGTCATCATCCCCACAACCTTTCTGAACACAAAATAGGAGGAATAAAAATGTAACAAGAATTGAGATTATTTATAATTTGTGGCAGTTTGTTTGGAATTCAAATTGAATTGCTAGAGCTTTCTTTTTGCTTAACCACAGCGCCTCTAGCGTTGAGTAGGGGAAAGGCGAAGGCAGTGTGTCTTGGATTAGGGGACAATGGGGAAATTTCAGTCAGAAAATGGAATAAGAAAATTTATTTTTATTTTTATTCAAAATAATGATTATTTTTTGTAATTGAAAACTCCAAACCTTTAATCTTTGGGACGATAGAAGAGAAACTCTCAGTATTTTCATGTTTGAATATTTTACCATCTTTTTATTAATCCTTAAACAAAAGATACTTCTATTATATAAAATATTTAAGCCATAGTTTACAACAAATTTCATCTCTACGTTATTTACAACACATATTTTTTATATCATTCTGTCTCTTTCAATTAAAGATACGTATTTACTCTGGCATGTTCTCTCAATTGAAATTTTCTTCGTCAAGCTACTTGTTTTTTTCTTTACTTTTTTTACTTAATTTTATGATTTTTCTTTTCCTTCAATAGAAACAATAGTTATGTTTAATTGTAGTAAATATATCCAGTTTTTAGACATTTGATTCTTTCTTGTGTGCATGAGTTGAATTGTTTTCTTTTATTATTCTTTCCTTTTTTTTCGAATCTTCCAGTAAGATCAATATTCACTATTAACTCTTCTATAATCACTAGTAAATCTTTTAAGAATATAAAATCAATTGTATGACTTATTATTTATTTTTTTTACAATGCTTACAGTATTTTCTTCACTTTGAAATTCTAATTTTACTCGTGTTTTTTTTACACTATAATTAGTTTTCATTCTTTTAATGTTTGTTGTTTTTTTTAGAAGTGTAAAATATTTTTTGTTTGTTAATATTCATAAACAGTCTCTCTCGCATATCTGTTAGATTAATTATTTTCTTTTCACAATATTTCTAAATTCACTTTCGTTTTTTTTTATTTTAACTTATTTCTTTCAATAATTTCTACTATACAGTTTAATTGATTTTTCTCCATTTCTCTCTCTTGCTATTATTTTTTTTCAAAAATTTCTCATAAATTGTGTTTACTTGAATTTCATTTTTTCCACTGTTTCAAACTTGTCTAAATGGACACCGTTCATTAGTAAATGCATATTTTATTGATTACTATTTTTTTTTGGGGGTATTTCCTCACAATTTGTTTTTCTTCTTTATGCAAAATTCTTTTTCTTCAATATTGGATTAATTTAATTGCAATCAATTGTTATCTCTACATCCAATGTGTATTTCTTCTTTTTTTTGTAGAAATTTACTAAAATGACACAATATTTTTTTTCTTTCATCTTTTAATTAGTCTACTTTAAATACCTGACTCTGACTAGAAGAGAGATTTCCACTTAGTTTATATCGCTTTGTCGGGGGTGCTCATGGAGGACAAAAGTGGCACAAGGTAGAAAATAATCCTGTAGGCCTATCATTTATTAACATTTTTTTTACATTCTAATGTTTTGTTTAAGCATTTCAATTAATCTTTTTTGGGGTATTTAAACTCCGAGTATACTGTTTAATCAAGAATGGATTTTTAATCCCTTTACAAATTTCTAATGTGGTAATTTTTCCACTTAATCGTCCCTATGAATTTCCATTGAAAGATGCATAGAGGAAACTAAGGCAGGACTGCACTCTTTTGTCAGCAATTGATCTATCGTCAGCTTGATGTTTCTGTGAACTCTCGTATGAGAGTATTTCTAACGAAACAACAAGAAACGCCGAGCCCCAAATATTCGATATCCGAATGACAGTTGTCAGGTCTTTGACAAATTCAAAAATTCTCATTTACTTGTCATTTTTACTCCCAATCATCCGGATTGAAAGTTGAATATAAATGCAGCGTATATTTTATTGTTTTTAAATAAGAAGGATAAGTATATCGCACCTTTTATTTTTAGGAAACTGGCGTATGTCGATTTTAGATATCGTCGGTTGCGTCTACCTCTGTCGTATCTGCATTTCTTTTGTGTCAGCATTTCACGCAAGAGTAATTGTAGCTTGCACCAAATGCAGATACAAAACAAATGCAGATACGACAGAGGTAGCCGCAATCGACAATATTTTTACGTCTTTAAAAATTAAATTTCATAGGGGCAAGTCAGGCTACATTAAACCTGGATTTACAATGAAATTATTATTACATATTTGTAAAGGAAGCTGGATTTAGCCGGAATTTAATTTATAAAGGGATAACCGACGGCGGTGCAACTGAGCTAGGTTTTTCAGGACAATCTGTCCTTCCGGTGAGCGTAGAAATCTGTTGTACAAATCTTACGAATCAAACACACAATTTCATCAGAGCTTTCGACACTTATACGGGCTTCAGACCCGAGACTTAGCCATATGCATTGACTGCTCTAATTTTTCATTAATCAAGATTTTCTGGAAAAATTTACCTTAGGATTGGATTATTAAGCGCAAATGACCTATTAAATTCTTAAAAAAAGCAATAAAATTGGTTGCAATTTAGGATTTTGAAATCTTCGGAAACTGGGCTAAACCTTTAGTCTGAAGACCGCTTTATCGTGTCTTCCTCAGTGGTTCTTGGTTGGTGTTTTCTTTAGGATTTCCGTCACTAATTTCTCTATTTTCTGCGGACTGACTGCGAACGGACTGGTACTTAAGTACCATTTTTAAGTACCAGTTCGTTCGCTGAAATTCCACAACGCAAGTCTGGAAAGCAAATCTTAATTGTCCTAATTAATGGTGAAGATTCCGGTTAATATTTATCTAGTTTTGAATTGGATTGGTTTATCGGTTTTTTACATAAATAATACACCCTCTGTTCTGAAGGTTCCGAAAAAAGTTGTAGATTTTTTCATACAAAATGTACTATGAAACGTACGACTTTTTAGGAACGAAATGAGTAATGCTTAATCAAAAAACATAAATTAGAATTTTCTATTTCAAAACAGAATCCTTAGTTTGGTTGCTTCTATCACATGTAAAGATGTCTACACAATGGGAACAATTTTCGACAAAAATTGCATTTTTGACAGAATTTTGTTGTATAGTACTACAGGAAATTTTCTTCAAAAAACCGTTTTTTTACGAAAATTGCTCCCAACGTGTAGAGGCCAAGATTGAAAATCAAATTGACCGAATTCTGTCAAATTTTGACATATATCATTTGAAAGATGGCTATATCAAGATTTTTTGTTAATGGCGCTATCTATGTGTCATCCTACGGACTTATTGACTGACGCTTTTGCGTTTTCAATGCAGCTCCACCTTCAATGTAGCCCCAATTCTCTCTATCTCTAAAGCCAAAAATTAATTAATTATTGCGTTCTCTATAGGCCGAATATACCCTGCAGATTTTCCAAGAAGTAGTTTTTATGAAAAAAATTTAAGAAAATTGTTGAGCTTATAAGAATGAAGACCTATTAAATGTTCTAATAAAAAACATAAATATTTCCAAATCGACTAAGACCGAAAAAATAAAATAAAACGAATAACACAGTTTCTTTCGAGAATTGAAACATTTCGTTTTCTAAAATTTCTTCTAATTTTACGAGATATAATTTTTCTACATGAAACTGCATAATTTGGTTTATAACGCTTTTCTTTTACCAAAGACAGTAAAACAAAAAATATTTATTTTAAGAAAAAGTTAAAAACTATTTTTTTTTTAATTCAGAATTGAACTCTTAGGGTAACATGTGGTATTTCTGGACAAGGTGCTTTTCGGGACATAACATTGGTATTTTGTGACGCATCAAAAATCCTATAAATATTTATTTTCTAATTATTTTTAAGTTCTGTATGAAATATTAAGCTCTTTACGTATCAGACAAACATAAAACTTCTGAAATTTTATTTAATTTAAAGTGTGAAATACGCGTGAATTGTGAGTATCACATTCCACTTTTTACAAATCCTTCAGTGTGGTCAATTTTGCAGATGTCAACACAAACAGATCTTAGTTTTTTTCGATTTAAGTCACTTTAAAAGTGAAATTTAAACAAAATTTTTATGAAAGAGTGAAGTTTAGAACTTTTACTTGAAGAAATAATCAGGCTCGATGAAATTTATTTGCATAATAGCAACTTTTGTCTGTCCCGAAATACCCAACTGTCCCGAAATATACCACTCTTTTCCTTACATTTTTTGCTATTTTGTATAAAAAATGATGCTTTTTTCAATATTTTTCGATTAGAGTCTTATTCTGGGTAGAATAAGGGACATAAATATTTGTATCAACAAAGAAAAAAAAATGCATGAGAAGTTGTTAAGCTGTTTGAAACTTAAAAGTGCTAAAAAGTGTCCCAAAATACCACACGTTACCCTATAAGTAATTTTTATATCGATAATATATCAAGATAAACTTTTTTTCAAAAGAAAATTTAATTTTTAGTTATTTTAAGCGATGATTTTGCCCTCTGGACTTCTAATGATTAAATCGAAGTATTTGAAAGTGCCCTTGTGCGGGTCTGCCCCAGTTTCTCCTATTTGTGATTTTGTATTAATTTTTGCAAAAGATTGGAGTTTGATGCCGCTGATATTTTTAAAGATTAGTATACAGCACTGAAGTTGTTTTTTTTTAAAGATCAACTATTAACGTTAATACTAGAAAAAAATTAATAAAATTAGTGCTCTGTAGTTGTTTATCGGTTGTCCGCGTTCTTCAAAGACTGCTATCGGATGTTCAGCTATTTAATTATTTAAATATTAGTTATATTAACAAGTATCTTGACACTTATTTTGATGCCTAACAAATTCCCTGGTTTAATTTTGTGCGATAGTACTTTATGCATTTCTTTAACAATGTCCTTGCAAATTGAATCTTTAACAGCTTCTCTAATGGGAAAATTGCAATCGTTGGTCAATGACGAAAATGTCCATAACAATATTATTTTTTTAAAAAAGTTTCAATTGATGTTTGTTAAGGTTGCCTTAAATTTATACAAAAATCCTAACAAACATCATGATACAGCTTTTTTTTCATCTGAATAGGACATACAAAGTCAGGCGATCAAATTGAGCCACTTTCACTCTCAATGAGCCATTTATTATTTTTTCTTCTTCCTACAGAAAAAAATTGATTGTTAGCCATTGCGTCATGAGTAACATTTTCCTGCATTTACAATTTAAATTTAAAAAAAAATCAACATTCTCTCACATGAGCAAAAAGATCATTCTGAAAATCTCATAAACTTTCTCTCTACAAATTCTAGTCTCTTTCATGAGTTGTCTCTTATTTATTACGATTTCTATAAGAATATTACAAATAAGAATCTCCTCAGTCAATTAAGGAGATCAATTTTATTGAATTGTGTTTTATCCAGATTTTCTGTTTCTATTAAAAAAAATGTGTTAAAATTGCACATTTCTTTTACTTTATTTGTGTTTTTTTCCATTGAATTGAAAAGGAAAGTGATCAAGTCACAAGAACGATCTTATTGAGGGGATAGTTTGTCTATTGATTTGATAAAATCTGTGCGAATTTGAAATGACACGCGCATTGAGTCAACCGGCCGGAGGATTTGTCAGCATCTCCGCCAGTGGTATTCTTTGAGATTTGAAGACACTTCATCACCAACAGAAAACAGGAAATTCACCACTGTGTTCCGTATCGTGCCTCCAGGCAGTCACTGATCTTGCTTTAAGCTGCAAATAAATTAAAATGCCATTAAAATACTTTGGCTTTTTTTTGTTCTACTTATCGTGAGCAGAATATGCTTTATTGCTCTTCATTAAATCACCTAAGCGGTACTTTAAGCCTCCCACAGGCATTTACATTCCCATGTCAAGTCTTTAATTGCTATTCAGGATACTTCCGGAAAGCACCTCAAGCTCCCATGTGACATGCAAACTTTCTTCAAAAAGGAGTAAAATTCAATAATTGCAAAATAGCGTTTCTTTTATGCTTCGTCTTTAAGGATATTTTTTTTCTTTTTTCCCTCGGAAAATTTATGCAAATTTTTTTTGTAGAGGAACAATCGATTTTTACTTTACTCTAACGTTGATTTTATTATTCTCTAAGCTAAAATCCTTTCAACCCATTCCTTACCATGGTATTATACATCATACGCAAATTGAGTGATTTTAAATGATTTATTCCTGGGCAACTGATACCCGAATTGCTGTCGGGAATGGATTTTTAGTAACTTTAGTTCTTCAATTACTTGGGAAAAATAGTACGACAAAGATGAAAATACATTTTGTTATTGTTTTCTTGCTTCGCGGAAGGTCATGCAAAATTTTTGCTCAAAATGACGGACGGAAAATTCGACATCCCGTCGAATTTGTTAAAATTGATCTTCATCCTCTTTCCTGATTTGAATTCTGGTTGCCAATTTGTTTTCTTTATATAGTTACTCTATCTAAATCAAAAGGGTTTGTAATTAATTAATGCACAGAATTTAAATTCAGTGACCGTTAAGACGTGTGTTTGAGGGCGAATCCCCGCGCCCCCATAATAGATAAAATTTATTTGTTTTCAAAATATTCATCTATTAATCTGTAGGAAACTAATTCCAAAATATGAACATTCTATCTCAAGTCTTTCTGGTACATCGACTGAATGGGTTAAAATAACTTTATTGCTTGAAATCAGTGACGAAGAGAGAGAGAGAGGGCTTTATCGGTCAAACCGGTCAAACGGTACGGGATATTGATTTTTGGTCTTCGAAGACCCCTCCTCATTTAATTCACTGCAATATTGGTTTTATTGTCCTCATAGGTAAAAACCTCATATTATTATTATTATTATTAAAATTGAGAGGAAAAGAGAGAGAGAGATAGTGATTTACCGGCCAAACGGTTCGAGATATTAATTTCTGATTGTCGGTAACCCCTCTTTAAGTCAGCATTGTTTAAAAAAAATTGCATACTTTATATTCAACCATTTTAAGGACGTGTAAACCATATACTACATTTTCGAATAAATGGACAATTCGCCCATGTAAACTTATGGCCGAATAATCTGCCATTTTGTAAAATAAACGTCTCTAGAAGACTTATTTGTCAATGGCAAAATACAAATGGTCAGTAAAAAGTCAAAAGTGGTCAGCGGAGAATCAAATTTGATCAGCAAATAATTCGAAATAATCAGCAAAAATTTTCAATTTTGTCAGTAAAAATTAAAATTTTGTCAGTAAAAAGTGAAATTTGGTCAGTAAAAACTTCGAATTGATCGGTAGATATATTCGAGTTGATCGGTAAAAAAATAAAAATTAATCAGCAAAAAATTAAAAATGGTAAGTAAAAAGAAAATATGGTCAGTAAAAAATTAAAAATGAGCAGTAAAAAATAAAAAGTGGTCAGCAAAAATTAAAAATGATCAGTAGAAATATTCGCATTGATCAGTGAAATATTAAAAAGTGGTCAGCAATAAATTAAAAAGGAGCTGATCAATTTACTGATTTACTGATCAATTTTAATTTTTTACAGACCATTTTTAATTTTTTACTGACCACTTTTTATTTTCTATCGATAACATTTTATTTTCCACTGATCAAATTTTATTTTTTACTGCTCAATTTTAATTTTTTTATTGACCATATTTTATTTTTGACTGATCACTTTTGATTTTTTGCTGATCACTTTTTATTTTTTACTGACCACTTTTTATGTTTTGCTGACCACTTTTGATTTTCTACTGATCACATTTTATTTTTTACTGCTCATTCTTGATTTTTTACTGACCATATTTTATTTTTCACTGATCACTTTTAATTTTTTGCTGACCACTTTTTGCTTTTTACTGACCATTTTTTTAATTTTTTACTGCTCATTTTTAATTCTTTGCTGATCACTTTTCAACTTTTTACTGATCATCTCGAATATTTCTACTGCTCGTTTTAAATTTTTTGCTGACCACTTTTTATTTTTTACTGATCATTTTTAATTTTTTGCTGCTTTTTTAAATATTTTTACTGATCATTTTTAATTTTTTACTGACCAAATTGAATATTTTTGATGCTCATTTTAAATTTTTTACTGTCCATTTTTGGTTTTTTACTCATCATCTCTTACTTTTTACTGATCATGTTTTATTTTTCACTGATCACTTTTTACTTTTTACTGATCATGTTTAATTTTCTGCTGACCACTTTTCATTTTTTACTGCCTGCTTTTAATAAAGTACTGCTCTTTTTTATTTTTTGCTGATCTTTTTAAACTTTTTGCTGCCGTTTTTTATTTTTTACTGACCATTTTTTTATTTTGTACTGATCATTTCGAATTTTTTGCTGATCAATTTTGACTTTTTACTGCTCGTTTATTCAATGCCTTTGTCAATTAATCTGGTTAAAATCGATTTTATTTGAAAGGCCTTGAAATTTCTAATCCGGTTATGATTTACCTTATTAAAATTAATTTAAATTGTCTCTTTTCGATTTTGATGTAGTTTTCCGATTTTTCCCATAGTTTATGAATCACTTTAAATTGACAAAGCGCAATACACTTTGCTACTCATTACAAATTTTTCATAGTAAAAATTTGGACAAATTATATTTTTCATCTCTTTCACGGGGATTTAATTTGAAAACATAAACAATGTATTAACATAAGAAATATGATTTCAATCAGATATTCAAGAGACCATCGAAAGCTTAACCTAGTTTTAGTTTGCTTTAAAGAATGGAAAATACGCGCCTTATCGTTAAATTGATCAAGTGGTATTTCTTGTTCTTTTTTCCGATATGTTGCAACATTTATACGCTTTTTTCGCACGAAATAATTCTTTTCCAGACTTATACTTTGTTCAGACAAATTATTCACTGGTGATTTGTCAGTTCCTCTTTGATAAATCAACACTATTATTATGAGCTTTCTAAATATCGCTTGGATTGTCTTTATGGAGTGCAACTAATACTAAATAAAAATTATCCGGCTTTCTGATTTAATGGGAACAATATCGGGCATATTATGCTTTTTATGGAGAGATTTAGACGATTTGGGGTAGAGTATTACCTGTTGCATTTTATCAAAGTCCAGGCAGGGCCTATGGAGTCTCTGCTGCCTCTGGGGTCGCTGGGGTGGACGCCGTCTTGGAGAGACAGCACAGTGGAACAATTTCGCCGGCGGACTAATCGAACGGACAACGTCCATCGGCACGATGGGACTATCACATGAAATCCTAATACTTTCGATACCGCGCCCAGACTCTGTGAGCACGAGGGGTGTCGTGGCACGTTGCTGCTGCACGTGTAGTGAGTGTAGGTGACCACGTTGGGGCTTCAGAGCCTCCAATGGGGGCGATGTGCGAAAATTGACAGGGGCCTGGACATGTTCCAGGAGATTTCTTACCTGAAAGCAAAAAGAAAAATCAATATTTCTCTAAAATAAAGTAAAGTCTCCACATGACTTAGCGATCATTCGAAATTTTATATGTACGTTTTGCAAATAATATTGGGTTGTTTGGTAATGGAGTTGTCGGTTTATGTTTAATAAATGGAAAACATTCTAATCAGATCCCGTAGCCTCTGGGAAGAGAATGGGTTGTAAGGCCTGATTGATCAAAACTCCCTACGTATTGGTCAATTCTGGCCCCTTCGAGATAATCGGGGTGATCGCTTCCTTCAAACGGTACCGCTCAGACTTCAGTTCTTTAGCTTGAACTCTTAGTGGATGATTCCCTTCCAATCCCACCAAATACTTGGCAAAGTCTACCTGGCTGGAAATTCTGTAACGCTCTGGCAATGCCATATGACAAATTGGGTTCGAATCTTAGGAGAGCTTTTTCGAAAATGCGATTCTGTAGCTATGACATTGCCATTTGAGCTCACGTGGCATTGTCAGAAGTCACATATTTGAGATTTCTAGCAATTCAAATGACAATGAATTTTGTTAAACAAATCAACAAAGACGTACTGCATTTTCATAAAATCATCAAGTAAAGGTATTTCATTAAAAATTCAATCAATTGTAATATGACAAAAAAAGCTCGAATGGTATTGTCAGGTTTCGAACTCACGCGTGACAATGTCACGAAAATTACAGAATTCCCCTACTGGTTGTCACTCCTAGTTTACCCATAGTTTCTGATAATCCGTCAGTCCCGTTGACAATCGTATGCGAACAACTTTATCGTAGGTATTCCATTTTCATTTAATTTTATTTCATTTTATTAACACTAAATCTACCGAACGTTTTTGCTCGTTTTTCGGTCATATGACAAACCGCGGTAGGGTAGGATACTCAACAAATTTGTCTCGGAAAAGAGCAAAAAATTAAAATTTAAACACTGAAAAATATATTACATGCATATTTTAAGAAATTTGTAAAGTTTGATAGCGACATTGTACCGTTCAAATATGTGTTAATTTGAAACCGGTCAATTTGACCGGGTTTTGGTAGTTTTAGTGTTAAGGGGTTTTCGTCATTATTGGCGATTCCCCATAGAAAAATTTGCGGCCGTCGCCGTCTTAGCGTTGATGACCAGTCTCGGGGGGTGAGAACGAGAAAACCTCCGTTATAAACTGTATAGTGTTTTTTTTTATTTTTCTGTTTCATTTTTTTAAAACAATTTTTGTTTTTTTTTACAATTCTTCGTGTTTTGAACAATAACAATATATTTTTTTTTTTTTGAAAAAAAAGATTTCCATGTTAGCTGATTTTCAGAGTGGATAAAAAAATATGTACATTACATTTGGCTTAACAGGTCATAAATAAATTTTGGGCTTCTTTTACCACTAATTTACCATTATTCAAAACCGTTCCTTCAAAAACGATTCCTATTTGTTAGGTTTTAACAGTGATTCACAGATGGGAATACGATCTATATCTATAAAAACCCCCAGGTTATTCTTGTGTTCGTTTTTTTTTGGAGCTTCCCTGAGGTACTTTTGATAGGCTAGGCATATCCTGGCTTAAGACAAGGAATAACTCATAAGAAATCGGAGTTTCTCGAGTTTCTGGTCCCCTGAAAAAAATATATAGGTTCCCAGGGATCCTTGAAAAATATATGAGTTCCTTGAATTCCCCATGAATTTTCTGAAATGTCTGTAGATATTTTACGAATTCTCTAAAAAATGTATGGAATCCCGGGTCCTCGTAGGTTCCCCTTGAGCTTCCCGAAAAATCATATGGATTTCCTAGGTTCTCGTGGGTTCCCTGAAAAAATCAATAGGTTTCTCGGGTTCCCTGAAAAATGTATGAGATCCTGGATCTTGGTGAGTTCTCCATGGGTTTCCCATAAGTTCCTTGAAAAAATATAAGGGTTCTCCGGGATTCTTAAAAATTGTTAGGTATCCCCAGGTTCCCCTTGAGTTCCTTGAAAAATCGTATGTAATTCCCGCTTTTTCGTGTTCCAGTTTCCCTGAAAAATGTCTGAGATCCCGGGACCCCGTGAGCTGCCCATGAGTTCCTTGAAAAAATATAAGGATTCTCTGGGACCCTTAAAAAATGTTAGGTTTCACCAGGTTCCCTTGGAGGTCCCTGAAAAATCGTATGAGTTTCATGCTTTAACGTGGGTTTCCTGAAAATTGCATGAGATCCCCGGTCCCCATGAGTTCTGTATGGGTTCCCAAAGTGTAAGTGTTCTTTGGGATCCCTGAAAAAATGTTAGGGTTTCTCAGGTTCCCTTGATTTCCCCGAAAAATCGTATGGGTTTCCTGGTTTCTCATGGGTTTCCTGGCCAGATTAGGTAGGTCCTCGAAATAAGTTACCGAATTGTTATCGACAAATTTTTGGTAATTTTATCGATGTATATTTATTAACGGCAACTCATTACTAAACAACTCAATAACTACAGCACGTAACGCCGTTATCACACTTGCACATTAAAATTTTAATGTGATTCACATTAATTGTCGCTTGTTGTTATTTGTGTCTTTGAGTCACTTAATATTTGGGGTTTTTTCTATTTATTGATAAAGAAGTGGACTTGGCATGAAAAAATAAGTTTAAATTTACCTAAAGCATAAATATTTTTCACATTAAAAAATTAAAGAGAAAATCTCATTAATTTTTCGCATTAATGTTATAAATCAATTTCTATCAAATTTTGCGGGCCAAGTCTAGCTTTTTATCAACAAATAGATCAAATTTTGAATAGAAAATGATTCGAACACAAAAATTGCACATTTGGACTCTCACCAGCGACAATTAATGTGAATCATATTAAAATTTTAATGTGCAAGTGTGATAACACAGTAATACTTTGAATTGTAATTGTTACCTCCTCATCCGAACTGTGGGCTAAGGATCTCTTTCTCTTCTCAATGAGTGTGGAACTGGATCTCTTAGGGGAGTCATCATCGAATATTGTAGGATTGATGGCAGCCTCCGCTGGTCCATTGATCACCTCTAGTTCCTCCTCCGAGCTATGCTGATCATACATTAAGTGTGATGCATTGACGAAGGCTGGAGACTCGGAGGAGCAAGCAGTGTCCGTTGGAGATGTGGTGTCGTGTCGGGAACTCATGCCTTTAAAGACAAGAAAAAAATTGCACGAAACTGTGTCAGATTGAAGGTTAAAATTGCGGTTGAATAATCATAGACCGTATCGATCGTTAAAAAATTCTCATTTGCGAATTCTTTGATTTCTAAAAAAACATGAGGAGTTCTTTTCTACCACCATGTGGCCTTTCAATGTCAAGCCCTAACCGAAGATGTTCGTGGCTATAAAAGCACCAAATGTTCGGTGAAGTTGAATTAGTTCATAGTGAATAGTGAATAAGTGAAGTTGAGTGGATTAAGAACTAAAAAGTGACAAAAAAAATGTGGAAATTCTATGTTTTGTGTACTTTTGTGACGCTATTCATTGGATACAATGCAGCTACTTTTGACTCTCTCAAGGAATATGTAGAAGCTCGAGCCAATTTAGCATTCACGGATAAAATATATGGTATAATGTCAATAGAATTATCCCAGTGATCAGAGTTGGAATAAAAATTACATAGTGCATTATACAGGAACAAAGTTAAATTTTAATTGAACTTCCCGATGATTGCTTTTTTTTAAGAAAAAGTGTTTTCTCCATTGCAATATTAAAATTTTCTGTGAAATTTTATAAGTAAGGTCATTGTGCAGTGTTTCATCAAAAGGGTCATAAAATTTTCTAATTGCACTAGAAAAGTGGTGAAATGCTTTATTACAAAATGGATTTAGAAATAGTGAAGTAAATTAAATTAATTCTAAATGACTAAGTCTGATATTTAAGGACAAATTAAGAATTTTAATTAGAGGAATCTTAAAAGGAAAAGTGGAATAAATTCGAAATCATTCCTAATTCGAAATTTTGAGACGTGTTCACAGATGACGTGTTCTTATAAAGGAATTACGTTAGCGAACTTTAGCGGTTCATTTCAGAGTGATGCTTTTAAATGGGTTAAATAGATTTTTTAGAAGATCCTGTTATCTTGGCAACTTTACAATTTGAATTTTCTCCGTTTCAGGAGAGTAGTGCAATGGTATAATATCCTTTACAGGAATTCTTCTCTTAAGCTGGCTATACATTAGACATAATTTATTGAAATATTTCTTTTCAATATCAAATATTAACAGGGATTGCCTCCACATTGCAAAGATTTATTGACATAAATGTTTCAATATTGAAGAAAATTGTCCAGTGTGTAGGCAAATATTGAAATATTTGTTTCAATATGGAACATTTTATTTCATTATTTTGAATGGCTACAAACTAGGCCAAATTATGTCAATAAAAAATTTGAAAGTCACATTGAAATAACATTTCAAAGAAATTCTGAATATCAAATTGATATGATATTTCCTTCAATATTTTTTAATGGTCAGGAATCATCTTCCTTCAGAACATCACAGAACTGCCGGATTTTCCTTGTTCATGAATGAAAACACATCCAAGATCAAAATCCAAGACAAGACACATCTCACCTGCTTCATCCAGAAAATCCCAAATTCTCGGAATTTGGTTATATATTTTGTTCAATCTCCTCAAGAACCCAACTTGGTCATTACTAATCACCTGCTTCCTCCAGAAAATCTCAGAACTTCTGGGATTTTCTTGAATATTATGCCCAAAACACTTCAGATACTTTCTGTCGTCAGAGGATTCCTGGAGTTTCCTCCAAAAATCCCAGATCTTCTGGGATTTTCTTGTTCATTATGACCAAAGCACTTCATATAAGTATAATTTTATGATACGAATTGGAATCCTACAGAGGGAACGAAGGCTTGTGGTCGTGGCTATCCAGTGCTTTTGCTCGCGATGGTAAACTCTCCTACGGTATGATACGAAGCATGATCCTGAAAATCTGTGAGAATTCAAGTTATTAATTCTATTTGGCTTTTGTTTCCAATCTGAAGTGTTTTTGACATTAATATACAAGAAAATCCCAGAAGATCTGGGATTTCCTGGAGGTAGCTCCAGGAATCTTCTGACCACAGAAAGTATCTGACATAATTTACTAGAAAATCTCAGAAGATCTGGGATTTCCTGGAGGTAGCTCCAGGAATCCTCTGACTACCGAACGTATCTGACTGGTTTTTGACATAATATTCAAAAGAAATCCCAGAAGATCTGGGATTTCCTGGAGGGACCTGGAGAAATCTTCTGACCAACTTGGGTATTTTTGGGTGTTCTTGACAAAATACGGAAGAAAATCCCAGAAGATCTCTGAATCCCTGACTAGACTGGTGTTTTTAATATTGAAGTCAATTTTTTCAGTGTGTAGGCAATTATTGAAATATTGGTTTCAATATTCGCTTCAATATTGAAGTTTCTTTTCAATGTCACTTTGAAATGCTATTATTTCAATAATTTGTCTAACGTGTAGACAGCTTTACAGAAGACTTCCTGGGACTAAATCCGCTTGAAAGGGAGCTCTCCCGGAGAGTTAACTCCGTAACTGCTCCCTCATTTGAAAAAAGAGTTCTCTTTAGTAAATTTCTTATGGCTTTCTTTGCTGAATTATATGCTTAAGTGTCAAACTTTTTGAAAGGATTGAATTAATGAAACTTTGAAAGTGACACTGCATGGGTTCTTCACCGTGAGAAGGACACCTGAGTCATGAGACTATTTTGAAAGTATCCCCAGTGATCCTTAACATCTCAAAGGGATATTTTGTAAGGTAAAGTGCCCTCGAGTCGAACGGTTCCTCGACTTGACCGGTGGTCCATATTTGATTATTTGATGGTGAATTTCTATAAAATTGTCACTGACTCGTATTTATTTATGATATAATTGACCTATTAATGTTAGATCATACGAAAAATATTAGTGCAAATATAAATAAATTGAATAAATAACTCTACCGGTCGAATTGAGGAACCGGTCGACTTGAGGTCACTTTACTTCAGCACAAATAGCAATAGTAATTTTCTTCCAACTCTGATTGATATAGCAAGTGAAGGGTCTAACAATTGTATCAATTTCCACTTTAAAATCGTCCAAATCAAGGAAGTGTGGACATTCGCAGAGAATACGATTTTATTGTGATTGGCGGGGGATCCGCGGGAGCTGTTATAGCAAATCGTTTATCGGAAAATCCGCGATGGAAAGTCTTACTCCTTGAGGCAGGATATGCTGAGACATTCCTGCATAAGGTCCCTCTAATATCGTCGACATTCATATCAACTGCCAGTAACTGGGGATATTTAGGAGAGCCACAGGAATTGGCATGTTTGGGAATGACTGATCGAAGATGCTCCTTTCCACGCGGTAAAATCCTTGGTGGTTCGAGTGTGATCAATGCAATGATGTACGTACGTGGTAACCGACGAGATTTCGATGCATGGGAATCTTTGGGCAACTACAATTGGAGTTACAATGATGTTCTGCCCTATTTCAAGAAGTCTGAAGTGGTGGATCTCGATGGCGAGGAGGATTATGAGTACCATGGTCATCGAGGTGAGATGAGTGTTCAATACAATAGACACCAAACGTCAATTCTAGGGGCTTATCAGAGAGGTGCTGTTCAGAGTGGGTATGAGGAGTTGGATTACAATGGAGCAAGTCAGATGGGAACTTCTAGGATTCAGACAACAACAAGAAATGGTCAAAGACATAGTACAGCATCAGCTTTTCTTCGTCCAATAGCCAGAAAACGTCCAAACCTTCATATAGTCGCTGGTGCTAGGGTTACCAAAATTCTAATAGATCCGTACAAAAGGATAGCTTACGGCTGTATCTTCCTCAGGAATAACAAATTCCAAAGGGTATATGCTACTCGAGAAGTTATTCTATCAGCCAGTACATTCAATTCCCCACAACTTCTGATGCTTTCTGGAATTGGTCCATATGATCATCTCCAAGAGATCAACGTTTCGTGCATTCAAAACCTACCTGTGGGAAGGAGAATGTATGATCATATGCTATTCGTAGGACCTTCTATAATATTAAATACAACAAGACAGTCTGGGAATTTGCAAAATTTAAGATCTCAGGACTTTATGGATTACACAAGGGGTGAAGGACCATTGACAGTGATTGCAGGAGTTGAAGCGGTGACCTTTACAAAGTCCCCTGTAAGTGAGGATCCCCCTGATTATCCAGATACTGAATTGCTCTTCATGTCTGGAACTTTGGGATCTGACGAAGGAGCTGGTCTCGCAAGAGGAGCCAATATAGATGTTCATGTCTACAATGCTCTCTACAAACATCTTGAGGATCCTAGAATAGATGCCGTAGCCATTGCGATCCTACAGCTAAGAGCTAAGTCATCAGGTTACGTTAAATTGTGGAACGACAATCCCTTCTACTGGCCTAGGATCTTTCCTGGATATTTTCAATACCAAGAGGATGTGGATGTGATCATACATGGACTCCATGAAGCTTTGAGGATTGTAGCAAGTCCGGCAATGCAAGCTCTAGGAGCTAGACTCGATGAGACCCCTGTACCGGGTTGTGAAATTTTCAAATTTGGATCCTACAATTACTGGGACTGTGCTATCAGAACTATTGCATTGCCCTTGTTTCATGCTATGGGAACTTGTCGAATGGGACCTGTAGGGGATCCTGATGCCGTTGTAGATCCCGAACTTCGGGTTCATGGTGTTCGAAGGCTTAGAGTGGCAGATATCAGTGTTGTACCGGGTCCTATTTCCGGGCATACAAATGCAGCTGCTATTATGATTGGAGAAAAGGCAGCTGATATGATTAAGAGTGATTGGATGAGTGGAAAGTTTTACAGGCTAAACATCAACAGGTTCTTAGAATGAGAAGATTTTTTTTCTAAAAATAAAACCATCAAAATTTTGTACATAAACATCACCAAGAACACAAAAAAAAACATCAGCAAATATTTGAATAGATAAGAAAGACTGAGACAAAGAAATTGAGATACAAAAGAAAAATATAATAATTTTGTGATTAAACAGATATTTCGTATGGCAATTGTGATTCCTCTTATCAGTTATGTGTCAGCTTGATATCAAGAGTATGGTGACTTATGGCTGGTTAAGTAATGTTTTTAGTGGACGGGGGGTATAGAATCGCGTGTGGCGAATTACTTGGTGCTCTCTCCTTGAGAGATAAGGAATCTCTTGCAGGTTAGAACGACTAAAAGTCCAGCTAATTCACAGAGATATTATGTGTTTTTTTTTGACTCCCAATTTAATCTGTTTATTTCGTTTTTCTGTCTAGCACTTCTCATGTGCTCGTCCCTCAGTTTTGATAATATTGTTTTCTGATGCAATTGACTTGGTAGCATTGCAAACACACAAGAAATTTTCTATATAGAGGAAAGGCTCATAATTTTGTCCAGTCTCTTATTTTGGACACTTTGAGGATAAAATTGGACAGTAAAAATAAATTGATTTAAATTATGGACTTTTATTCCAATATTTGATGAATAATGAATTCTATCTAAATAATTGTTCTTTTTGGAAGATTTTAACACTAAATACGTTAAATTTTGAATATGATTTGATTTAAAATTGCTTTGTTGAAAATTCAGTGTGAGCAATTGCTTACGAGAAATATGACAGAACTTTGTGTTTACTTCAGTCTTATTTAGCTGTGATTAAGTACTAACAATGTTTCTTCGGTTTTTTGAGTGATATTATTGAATATTTATTGAATAATGTGTTGATTCACGTTATTAGTGATTTGTACATTTGACCTGAAGTGAGATTTGCCCTTTGAAAAATGTTTTTCGTGTGAAAAATGGACAATTTTCTAAGAAATTCGCTAATGATGTGATACTCCTTATTTTAGACAGGTGTTTTTTTCACGAAATTTCGTGAAGGTTTAGCTTTTGTGATGACTAGGTTGGACAAATGCCTGGAGAAACAAAGGAGCATCATCTCTACGAAAGAGATGTAGCGAGAAATGCCTTGAAAGGCTCCCGGAAAGGCCGGGGAATGAGCGAATCCGCACGTACTTGGAGTACCGAAGTCAACTCACTTTAATGAATGATATGGAAAGTTTCCGGGCTTCTTGTGACATTCTACGTTTCCCATACATGAACAGGAAGAGGACTTGGTAAGATTGGTTCATGAAATGAAGAACAATGGGCATCCTGTTGAGGCGGATTAGCTGTCAGAATTAACAGCCAAGTTGTCCAAAATAAGAGCCAAATTCTCCTCTACATATCAATTAATTTTTAAACGTATTAAAATTAATTTTAGTAAAAATAAGACGATAAATAGCTTGCTAAGTTTCTAAACAACCTTTCTGAAAAGAGAGTAACAAAAATAGTCAATTAGTATCGAAAATATCGCACTTCAAACTTGAAACATCGATGCTTATAAGCAGACTGGGCAAAATTATGAGCCCTTACCCTAATGAGAGAAAATTTGAAATTTTAAAGAAATTTTCTGGAAAAAAAACTGTTTATTCACATATTCTGTATTGTCAGAGGAAATTGCAAATAGATTTCCAAGAAAATATTAAGCTTTCAGGAAGTAAAATGATTATTCTATTATAGGAATCTATATAAAGAACTTATGTCTTTCTAGGTATCCATGTAAATTTTGATATATTTTATACCAAATCTTTCTGCTGCATTCTTCTTCAACCATTGCAATTCTCTTCCTACAACTATTTTCATGTCCAAATAGAATGCAAGAGGTGAAGGAAAATAGATCATTTTTCTCATGTTCTGAATGGTGTATCTAATCTATCATTCTAACAAACTTTAGAACAAGGCTGGTATGTTTCCTGTGTCCAACTATATACTTGCCTATTTTCAGATGAACATTCCTAAAATTGAGTTCAATTAAAAATTTACATTGATCCAATTTAGAAGACTCCCATTTTCACCTCAACACCAATTCCGAACATGGTTTTCCAATAAGAATTTTCCAACTGTTGAAGTTTCATAAAAAAGACTTACTTATTCCAAAACAAAAAAAAATGATAAGCTTGCCGTACAAAAAAAGCAAAGACGAGAATGAATCAGGCATTTTCTTTCGAGAGAAATCACAAACACGAAAATAGGGATTAAAAATGCTTTCTATGTATACACAAGTTGGATGTATATAAATAAATTTATTATTTGCCAATGAATAAAATGAAAATACCTCGTGTATTTTGTGATACAGAAAGTAGAAAAGAAAATGTTTTTATCCCTGAGTGAGAGAGATACAATACCTTGCAAAATATGTTTAAAATTTGCAAATTTCCTTAGAATTACGAAGATGAGGAGCTATTGTGTTACATTGATTTTATTGCTCCAAATCCATTCATTCGAGCATCAAATTCTCGACGTATCTCATTGTGAATAAAACAATTTCCGACAAATACCTTTCAAGCTCTTCGTTTGGTTGTGAACATTGAGCTACAGGACAAACGCTTAGGGATAATAATTTGGGGCCTTCTAAAGACCCCACACTAAGTCGCCTTCTTCATTAAAAAAAAAAAAAGATATTTGGATTGGGTTCCAGTCAAAATACCGAAAATGTCAAAATCCCGAAAAGACCAAAATCACGAAAAGGACAAAATTCTAAATTCCAAAATTGATAAAACCAAATTTCCGAATCGATAGAAACGGTAGAAATCCTGAATAGCAAAAATCCCGAAAAAATCAAAATCCTGAATGGTTCGAATTCCCCAATGCATGGGTTATGAACCCGAAAACCGAAAATTCCGATCACCAAAATCCCGATCGCCAAAATCCCGTTTGCCAAAATCACGAACGTCAAAATCCCGATCGTCATAAAGTATCATAGCCACTTCCAGGATTTCATCCGTTTTTGCTAGAAGCAAACGGATATTTTCTGTGTTTTATTTCACACATTATTCTCCAAACATTTTCGTGGCTTCCAGGGTTTTGATTATTCGAGATTTTGGCTTTCGGGATTTTGGCTTCTAGGAATATTGGTTTTCTGGATTTTGGCTTTTCGGGATTTTGGTTTTTTGGTTTTGGCTTTCGAGATTTTGGCTTTTCGGGATTTTGGTTTTGGCTTTCGGGATTTTAGCTTTTCGAGATTTTGGTTTTTAGGAACTTTGGTTTTCTGATTTTGGCTTTTCGGGATTTTGGTTTTTTGGTTTTGGCTTTCGAGATTTTGGCTTTTCGGGATTTTGGTTTTGGTTTTCGGGATTTTAGCTTTTCGAGATTTTGGTTTTTAGGAATTTTGGTTTTCTGATTTTGGCTTTTCGAGATTTTGGCTTTTAGGAATTTTGGTTTTCTGATTTTGGCTTTTCGGGATTTTGGCTTTTTGGTTTTGGCTTTTCGGGATTTTGAATTTAGCTTTCGCGCTTTTGGTTTTTCGGGATTTTGGTTTTCTGATTTTGGCTTTTCGGGATTTTGGTTTTTTGATTTTGGCTTTTCGGGATTTTGGTTTTTTTGATTTTGGCTTTTCAGGATTTTGAATTTAGCTTTCGGGATTTTGGTTTTCTGATTTCGGCTTTTCGGGATTTTGGTTTTTTGGTTTTAGCTTTCGGCATTTTGTTTTTCTGATGTTGGCTGTTGGCTTTGCTGAATTTTGATTTTTCAGGATTTTGATCCAATTGGGATTTCGACCCACTCAGGATTTTAGATTTCGGTATTCGACCCATTTAAGATATTAACATTTGAAATTTCGGCTTTCGGGATTTTGAACCTCACCGATTTGATATGTCTGAAAAATGCATCATACGATTTTATTTTCATTTCCGTATATGCTTTAAGAATTGTTAATGTGTTTACGTAACGGCTTTAAGATCATATTTATGCACAAGGAATTATAGTGCAGCCTCTGTAGCTCAAGTTGGCACAGCACTCATCTAATTAGCGAAAGGTCCCCAATTTAATCCTGGTCATCCTTTCTATTTTGAAAACTATCTAGATTAACTTCACTTCGAAATACGAAAATATCATTAAATCGATTTTAGTACAATCTGTTTCCAGACCAAAGGTGAAAAAGCTCAGGCCAAGTACAGGTTTATGAAAAAGATTTTAGATTTTTGACTAAGTACAAACCGGTAATAAACTGATAATTTACCAATAGGGTAGAATCACCACTTCTCGCCAGTGCCCCACTTTTCGCCACTCATATTGAAATCGATATTTTTCGCGATTTGTGAAATAAATGAGCCACAAAGTTCTTTGTATTTTTACTGCTGCTACGTATAGAGTCGAAAAAATAATTATTATTCGTTTTCTATTTACGATTTTGAGCATTTTTTGGAGTAATAAATATTTTAAGCAAGTGCATCGAATCCAATATTTCTCACCAAATATACTAAGTGTCATCATATTTTCATTAAGCAAAATGTGCCTTTTTGGATAAATAATTTGTCTATTGAATATTTAATTACACTTGTGGAATAGATAAAATTAGTATTTAGTTAATTAATATTTCATTTTATATTATTTTTATGTAAAAATGAGGAATGGCCAGAAGTGGTTATATTCTGAAATTGATTTTACCGCCTGTCGTAATCTCACTTTAAAAGGCGATGCTCACTTCACTTCGTAGATTTTCCGTTGTCAAATCTACATCGTTTACTTTCTGCAATAGACCTGTAATTTGCAGAATGCTGATGCTGGATGTTAAATGCTGAATGCATTCTTTGTATAATATATCTCAAAATAATCCAGTTTTAACTTTTCCAAATAGGTGGCGAGAAGTGGTTACAAAACTGGCGAAAAGTGGTTATTTTTTCATTGTTAGGAAAAATCAGTTTTTTAAGTATTCCATGTTTAAATTCGAGGACTATTGTTTTCACGAATCTAAAGCCAATACATCTAAGTAATTTTGTGTCAAATTTAAGAGACCTTAGAATAAGACCTTAGAATTAGACCTTGTAATAAGAGTTCAAAAGTTCCTCTTTTTCCTAAACATGACGATAAGTGGTTACCCCACTCTACTCACAGTTCAATTTTGGAATCTAAAATTATCTTATTTTTAAGAATGTTCCCAGATTTTTGGGTTTTAAACTTTCTGAAATTTATTAAATTATCTCAGTTAAGATGTGGCCAGATGCTGCTTTAATAATCTTAATGTTTTAGCCCATCCCTCTTAAATGAGTAAAAAAAACTGCAAAAGATAGAACTGCCTCACTTTACCGTATGCACGTAATAAAATATATATTCAGTGTATACGTAAATTATTATATATAAAATTGCAAAGAGTTATTTGCATTTCATACTACACTGTGTAATATTATAAAATAATTTCATTAGACACTTTGAGAAACCCCTACATTTAAAACCATAATTTTAGATGTTTTTTATTGGCAAAGACAATTACTCTGACTTTATCGTATTTTTCCGCTGATTTAGAAGTGAATGGTGTTTTCAAAAAGGGGAGAACATTGTAATGTTGATTGAGTCAATCAGTCTGTTGCTCCTCTATTGTGCCTTTTTTTATCAGTGTCACTGTACAGAGGACAGAAAATGTGGTGTAGTGAACGTGGTTTTTAGCAGATAAGCCAAAAAGACGTCACACTAAAATAAATAGCACGTAGACCATCATCCAATTTTACTCATGCATCACAAGAGTGTGAGGAGGGCAAGAAGTATAGTAAAGAAAGTTGAAAACAAAGTTAATTTTACGTGTGTTTGATAATTTTTCACTTGGCAAATTGACAAATGTACAAACGTCTTATTCTTCACTCTAAAATATTCTTGTACATTTTCTTTTTGTTCGTTGTTAATTTACAATAGCTCGATTGAAATTAATATCTAAGTGGGACTTATATTTTTTTTTAAAATTCTTTATGTCACGACCACAGTGAAATATCCCAATCGTTGGTTTCTTATGTACAAAATTGAAGAAAAAAAAGTATTGTGATTCAAAGGCACGACTCGGTGTCGTGTGCGAATATCATTTGTAAAGAATGGATTGTTTTGTCAATTTCATCGAAATGGTCTGATTTTTAGCCAACTGACCAAAATGTTATCAATAGGAGACGATGGAGAAAACCACTTGTTTTGCTTCTACTTTTTCCACCAATTTAATCAACTCAATCAAAATTGTAGTATTTACCCATTATGTAACACAAAGTTGTTTTCCATTGTAATTTTATTACCATATACAAGGAAATCTTTGCAGCTGTTTTCAAAATAAACAACAAAATAGTATTATCGTATTATGAAGGGAAATAAAGTTGGAACTTATGGGGTGGTTTCTGAAAACCGGGATTTTGTATTTCTTACCGAAAGCGCGATACCTTCGGGTAACTCAAGCTTCCAACAACTCATTTTTCAATATGTTCTTAATGAATTTGATCCATTAGAATATTGTGTTTTAACCCTTTAAGGACGATTGGAACACCGGTGTCCCATAAAGAAAATAATTTTTCCTGGATACCTAAAGTTATTTTTTTCTAATGGTTGTATGTAATTGCAAAATAGAAGGTTGGAGAAATCTAGGATATTTTTTGCAAGTCTACACCTATTTGCTACATAGTAAATTTTTAAGCTCAAAAATGACGAATTTTTAAATTCTCATAATAAAAATTAATTTTAAATATTTTTTATACTTCCAATTTTTTTAAGCAAAACCGTTTTAGAACAAAAAACTACAATACTCAAACATAATATTTTTCATTAGATTAAAACTTATCATTCATTGGTATTGGCAGAAAAATTACTTAAAGTTTTGGGCTATTTTTGTCCCTATTGTTCATAGAGACAAAAAATACATAGCTAGTCCAATACCTCAAATTTCCTGAAATGGACCATGAGTCAAATCCATTAGGAACATTAAAAAAAAATTGAATTGTCCGAAGCTTCAGTTGCCGGAAAGTAGCGCACTGCGCCTACTTGGCCTCTATAGGAGTAACAAACTGGAGAATATTCGGATTTCTCATATTACTTTCACAGTAAATAAAGAAATAAAAAAATGACATTTATCATGTATTTTTCAAGTTCTTTATCAGACGAATAAAAATTTAGCGCATGCATGTACTAAAGTAAATTTTTTGGGAATTCACATTTTTAAATTACTGAATTACTACACTGAGAAAAATAATCGAGTAAAACTTACTCGAATCGATGTTGAATTGACTCTTTTTCGTTGTAAATTTCGATTAACTATATTATAAAGTTGATTTGACTTCTATTTAGGTGTAATATTCGGAAGACTTGTTTTAACTTTTTTTTCCAAAATTTACATGATAAAAATAGTGTAAATAACTCTTTTTAAGACTAAAAATAACTTGTTTTAAGAGTTAAAGTAACTCGTGCCAAGAGTTAAAATTTTTTAGGAGTTAAAATAATTCTTTCAAATCCCAAAATTGATAGATTTTGCAATTTTATGTTTTTTTTTATTTTATCATTTTCTTTATTAATATTTTCTTGATCTCGAGTTCCCTATGTTCCGAACGAAATATCACGTATGATGCAAGTACATGTCTTCATAAAGCGCTGTTAAGCATATTTCTAGTTGATGTTCCATATGAAATTTATCACACGAAAATATTCTTGACTGAAGTATATTCTTAAAATGAAAACACTTAAGCATATACTTCAGTCGAGATAAAATTTTGCTTCGAAAAAGAATAATAATTACATTGATATCTGACTAATTAATTCAAGTCACACGAAGAGGTGTTTCAACTCTACACTGAGAAAAAAACGGGAATGCGATTAACTTTTTTTCCTCATAACTTTAACACTTTTTAGGTGTAAAAATATATCAACATTTTTAATGTTAATTTTACACATTTTTAAGGGTAAAATTAACATGAAAAAGGGTAAATTTAACCCCTAATACACCTAAAAAGCATAATATTTACACCGATTTCGGATCAAAACTGCAAGGTAAAATAAACATATCCGGAATGATATTTTAACTTTTTCGGATCTCTCTCAGTGTATTTACTAAAATTTACAACGAAAAAGAGTAACAATTACATCGATATTCGTAGAGTTAATTCAACTCTGTCATAGAGTTGTTTTAACTTTTTAGGTTTTTTCTTAGTGTAGAAATTGCTCTTAAATTAGGTCAGATTCATAAAAGGAATATGGGGAAAATATGAAGTGTTCGAAGTCAAAGTGCATGCGAAGCCTGAAACCCCTCCCCTATATGACTTATTTTGATTTTTTTTTTAACATTTAGGAAGTATCTGAATCTTCAATTAAACATTTATGATTCTCATCTTTCTCTAATTTTGCAAAAGTATAAAATTTGTTATTAGTACATTCATGTGCCAAAGGTGTTTAAAGATTAAAATATTTTTATTACAGTTTATTATAGCTCTGTGACTTGTCTCTTGCCATTCATTATATACTAACTGAAGCATTTTATTTTCTACAATTGAAAGACGAGTATTAACATTGTTAATATAAATTCATTACACCCTCACAACATCCTCAAGTGATTGTTGACTTTGTCAATCGTAAAAATACTTGTAATTATCGTTTATATTATTTACAATGTAGTGGGATGCTTAAAAGATACGTTGGTGAAGTTGTAACAGTCATCCGCAATTTTATATACATTTTTTTTATTATAGGGTGGTGACACCAGTTAATACCATTATTTTATTTAATCAAATATTAAATTATTAATATTTTTCAATATTACATTTTCATAGAATTCCAAAAGTTATAAAATTTTCAATGCTTAGGGAAGCTTACGGAAGCTGTTATCAGTTTCTTTGGTTATTACAAGACCGGTAAATGAAAAATTACCGGAATCTTCAGAATTCTCTTAATATTCCTAAAAAATTAATTTGTTGAATTCCTTTACATCATTTTAATTAATTTATTTGCTTGGCCGAAATTACACTCAAAGTGGCCAAAATTAGAAGCTGGCCGAAATTTGGCACATTTACCCTAAGTCTCGAATGGCCAACTTTACAGGAAAGTGATTTAAAGTTAAGATTTTGCATGCTGAGTGTAGAGTGCATAATATTTACAGGAAAGGTAGATGTTGTCAAGGAGAACCCGAAAAGCGAAAAAAATTTTGCTAAAAATCGACTTATTCGACTTATATTCTGACAAGTCGAATTGATGTCAGTAAATGTGAAAGAGTGCCATTATAAGTGCAAAGTTTTACTGAAACAAAAACAGTGAACGAAAATTTTGAACAAAATCGGTGTATTAGATGCTTGAGCAACAGGAACTTCACTAGGAAATTGACCTAGATTATTGCAAGACATAGCTTTAAATTATGTTCAATAAACTTATTTTTTTCAGTTCAAGATTATAAAAGTCATAAAAAACGCATTTTTAAGTGGAATCAGGGCCCTTTCGACATTTCATTTTTCCATAAGATTTTGCATAGAGGCACTGAAGCCAGTTGGTAAGTTTTTTCCTAAAGAGAATTGACTTATCAGTCTGATATATTTCGAAATCGTGCACTAAAAGCTATCTAAAAATACATATTTTATAATGCTCGCCGAAATAATATAAGAACTACGAGCAAATTTGTTTAAGTCGCGGTGCAATAGCTGCAAAATTTTTACAAGAAAAAGTGAAAAATAGCTTCACTTTTTATTATAGGCTTGATGGGGCCCTGATGGCAATAAATGATACCACCACCCTATTAAAGAAAGTGTACATTCATCATTTATCCATTTTTTCCACTATTTTTTTTTATTTTGCCCATGTACGGCAGGAAGTGAGTAAAATAAGCCATTTTTGAGATATTCACAAAGTACTTAATAACAAGTAATAAGAGAATAGTTGAATTAAAGAAGCAAGATTAGACACAACTAAGTCTGTTTTAAGATCTCATTACATTTTTTTTTTTTGAGTGTAAATACTGTAAGAAATTGAGAAATTTCTTAAAAGTCACTTTTTCAGTTAATTGGTGTTTGTGTTTTTTAAATATATAATATCATATTTAGGCAACTGGAAAATTCCATGTACTCTCACTTTAATAAACATTCTTCCATTATCATGCTCCGGGAGTGAGATTGGGTGTTGTGGAAGAACCAGAAATGGAAAAGTATGAACAATTGCGATGATTTGAATAAATTAAGTAAAGTATGACATGGTGTAGTGAAAAATATTGACAAAGAATAATTACATCATATCTTTAAGTTATTCACTATTTACAATAAATATATGAATGTTTTTTTTATATCGTCTTACTCAGTCGTTGGAGCAATAAATGAGACAATGTCAGGGCATCGAACTATTAACCTTCACCATTTTGCTTGAAAGTAAATTGCCTGGTTTTTCATAAGTGTGTTGAGCTTCTCCTAAGCAAAAATACATTCCTCATGTGCTATGTGTATATAGTTTGGCCAATAATAATAATGTTCAATATTTCACTCCCAACTCTTTAAACAACTTCCATACAATAATCACAACACAACTATCATGTATCGTGTGCAGGACGCCCCGGTAGAACGACTATTGAGCAGTGGGAATGGGTAATGGAAAAATCAGGGGGGAAAATAAATAATAATAAAAAAAAATACTGCTCAATTTATACAACGCGCGTGGGTATTTTTTTTAACTCATTCAAATCACTCTTTAGCACATTGATTAAGTGGAGAAACGAGTATGTGTGTGACTTGTTCTGATTAATTGCATAATTTTCAACAAGCTCATTCTGACCGATTGTCCATGGTTGACATTGAAGGGGCGCGAGAAAAGACAAAAATCTACATAGAATTAGATATATATATATATAATATTTTCAGTATAAAAGTCAATTAGATATGATGGTAAAATTAAAAATACATTAAATGAAACATTTAAAGTGGTATTTTCCTCATAATATTTATGCTTCCACTTTTATGCGTGTCTCACACGATCCCTCATCTCATACCCACCTCCGTCACGATATATATATCATAGTAAAAATAAATAAAATAAATGCGAAAAACTAACAAACAACATCCAGGAATGTATCCATAAAAATTCTTACATATCCAATAAAATTTACTTAAATATCATCATCAAAATATATCAATTAAATTAAGTGGAATGAAGAAATTACTCACAATGCAGATAGGTTTTGAAGTGCTAGGCTATAGAGTATTAAAATGAGAAACTTAAATTTCAATTAGAACATTGAGTATAATTTGGGAAGTTTGGTGGAAAATTCCTCATGAGAATTTTTGGCCGTATTTCAAGAAAAGCGCGTGTAGCACGACTTAACTGTAGTCTCATTTAAGTTCTTATATATATATACATATGAATACATAATACCTCGTAGTACAACACATACATACAGTGAAAAAGAATGAAATCGATAGCACAAGTGTTGGTATGCGATGTAGTATTTTTATGGATGTGTGACGACAGTAATTCAACTTCAAATCTCAGAGGTTTATCATTTTAAATTCAATGTACATGACTTTTTTTTTATTATTATTATTATTATGGTATTGACATTCAATTGTATCCTAATATTGATGTCATTGTATTAAAAAACTGACCTGTCTGTTTTCAAACTAGGCTCGAGAATTTTGTACAACTGAAAATGATTAATACCGGCTTCAAGCCTAATGCCCTAGATAAATTTACGACTTAAGCCAAACAACGGTTTAGTGAGAAACTTATAAGAATGTTGTAGTGTAGTCTAAATATTATTTTGATTATAATTACGCTAAGCCCTTCCTCCCTCGGCTTAAGCCATAGGTCTCTCCAACATATAACTGTGTTATCACACTTGCACATTAAAATTTTAATATGATTCGCATTAATTGTCGCAGGTGAGAGTCCAAATCTGTAATTTGTGTGTTTGAATCATTTTATATTCAAAATTTGATCTATTTGTTGATAAAAAGGTAGACTTGACCCGCAAAATTTGATATAAATTGATTTATAGCATTAATGCGAAAAATTAATGCGATTTTCTCTTTAATTTTTTAATGCGAAAAATATTTATGCTTTAGGTAAATTTAAACTTATTTTTGCAGGCCAAGTCCACTTCTTTATCAATAAATAGAAAAACCCCAAATATTAAGTGACTCAAAGACACTAATAACATATTTGGACGCTCACAAGCGACAATTAATGTGAATCACATTAAAATTTTAATGTGCAAGTGTGATAACGCCGTAAGATTTAGTCTACACTGAGAGAAATCCGAAAAAGTCAAAATAACATTCCGGAAATGTTAATTTTACCCTGCAGTATTGATCCTAAAACGGTGTAAATATTACCCTTTTTAGGTGTATTACGGGTTAAGGATACCCTTCTTTCAAGTTGATTTTACCCTTAAAAGGTGTAAAATTAACATTAAAAAATGTAATATGCTGAAGTCAAAGTAGGAAATTCGGTTTATTTTTTTTTGTTCTTCAATTTGACATTATTTTGCCAAGGTTTCGATCCTGGATGGGATCTTCTTCAGGGCCTATTACATACAAATTCAATTTTTTACTAATCAATTCTTTGGACAATTTTTTAAATAATTTCTTTGGGATTTTAACTCACATCAAAGTGCTTAGGAGAACCACCGTCAGTTAAAGTCTCAAAGAAATTGTTTAAAAAAATGTCCAAAGAATTGTTTAGTAAAAGATTGAATTTGTATGTAATAGGCCCTGAAGAAGATCCCATCCAGGATCGAAACGTTGGCAAAATAAAGTCAAATTGAAGAACAAAAAAAATAGACCGAATTTCCCACTTTGACATCAGCTTGTATACATCTACGGTCGAAATATAGCACTAAATTTTGATATATTTTTACACTCAAAAAGTGTTAAAGTTATGACGAGAAAAAGTTAATCGCAGCCTCTTTTTTTTCTAAGTGTACTCTAATTTCTTATCAAGAAAGCTTTTTGGGAAAATGTTAACTCGAAATTGGATATTAAAGGTAAATGATCTGTTAGATTTTAAAAAAAGGATAATAATACTTCTTATCATTTCAAATTTCAAAACACCCCGTAACTGGGTTAACCTCTAGTCTGAAATCCGTCTTAGCACAATATTTAAAGATTTACTATAAGTATCTAGCAAGTTAAAGAAAGTACCATGATCTAGCCTCTTTGAAATTTGTGAAATTACATCAAGGTCGATTTAGTACATAAGAGTACTAAATGTTTAGTTTTTCCTAAACATTTTTGAAACACAAATTTTATTCTGTGTTATTTTTAATTCTCTATTTTTAAATGATTTTTAGTATATTACAATTTTTTTCTATAATTCTTTGTAGCTTGACCAGAATTTTTGACCGCGCGGTTATTTCTCAAAGAATTTGAAGGATAGTTTATAGTGTTAGATATTTTTAAAAATCTAAATCCCTCAATTTAAAATAGTTTAAATAATTTACAAATATAAGCATCTAATATGGTAGTTGAGAAAACACAAAGGTCTTTTCGTCAAAAGATATGTGATACTTTTACTCCTGTAAAAACTTTAAATTTAGTACTGATCAAAATTTACTTATTTATTGACTATAACAGATTATTTTATTCAATTTATATGTTTATGCCTTTAGCACAACAACAGGGTGGAAGATTAAGTCAATTGTCAAAAAAATTGGAGGATTACAATAGGTGTAATTATGAAAGAATCACATCTAATGATAGAGTTGCCACATTTAAATTATCATTCATGGACTCTTCTTAAAATATAGGATGGACACAGAATTTATGAATTTGTCACCACCCACAAAACAGTGTCCCCAAGTAAAAATATTTTTACATAAATATTAATACTGATGAACCCTCTACTGATGAACAGCGACATTAATTGAGAAATACTTATGAAATATCATGTATCGAAATTACATTTTGGACCTACTTTTGATTTTTGCTTCCTGAAACTAGAAAAAAAGAGCTAGGATCCTAATTTTTTTTTCTTTTAGGAAATATGAGTCGTAGGACCAGCTATAAAAATATATTGCGATGAGTCATAATTATAGTTTAACATAGGAAAAAATAGTTATTATTAAGCTTGGATCGTATCAAGCATGGGCACTTTCCCCTACATGGCCAAAAGGGCTGACTCTACCCTAATGCATGTAAAATCTCAACTTGAAATCGCTTTCCTGGTAAAGTTAGCCATTCGCCACTTATTCGTTTTACAGTAGACTCTCACTCAATCGGCTCTTTTTCAATCGGGCGACAAATTTTGTTGACAGTTTTTACGCTTAATTATGAACCTAATTTGCTCAAATTCGCTGTAGTTCTTCCTATTTTATCGTGATTCTTTATAATTGAGCGCTTTTTGTGGAATTTACAAAGGCTTTGACGCTAAATTCTATCGCTAAACCGGATGACATTTTACCCCATATTCCCGATTGAGAGAGAGTCTACTGTATATTCTGAGCTGTCGATATGCGAAAATATAAAGTGTTCGAAGCCAGAATATGTGCGAAGCCTGAAAACTTTCTCCTACTGGTTTGTTTATTAGTATTAAAATGACCCCAAAGCTACATTCCTTTTCATCTAGCAAAAATGATAAACCCCTTGAGACTTTATGATGAGAACCACTCATAAAGCACAATTCATCCATTATCGTACAATGTATCCCTGGAATTCTGTGCTTCTCCCATCAAAATCACATTTTATGGACATTCCAGTGAAGCAGAACTATTCATTGGGAATCATTGGATAATTTGGTAGAATGATTTGTATGCCATTCTTCCGACATGAGTACCCCTTTTCATTTTGGCACGAGTGCATTTGTACTCTCTATCTCACTCAAAGTTCACAAAATTCATCGCGTTGTCTCCCTCAAGCGGAATTCCTGGCATACACACCAGGACATTATTATGTATAGGGGAATGGTCTCGGGCGCATGAGATTTCGGGTGAATGCAGAAGTAAGTAATAAAAAGCTCCTGCACGGGAAAACTACCAAATGCTGCCCTTTTGCCTTAGAAATGCATCTGTGTGTGTTTTAGAATGCGTGAAAATGTGAGTTCCCATGAATGAATTGCTGTAGAGCGCATGCGACTATTGAGCTTTGTACTGTTGTTAGTGTATGACGAGCAAACAACGAGGCAAATGATGGCCTCGACACGGCTAAGAGGTGAGCTTTCAATTGCAAGGTAGATTGTAATTAAGTTTGCAGAAATTTACTCCTTTAAACCAGATCATTTGGTATGGTATATATCTGCTGAGATAATGCAATTGGATAGACAATGTTCCCACAAAAGTAAATGAGGAAAAAAAAAGTTCTATTGAAAATATTTGAGAGAAAAACATTTAAGATAAGACTTAGGGGTGGAATGTCCATGATTCTTGGGCTATTGTGAACAAATGGGTTGGAAAAATGGGCCTGATATTCTTTTTCCTCACAAACATTTTCACTAAGGTTCTGTCCCTACGATGAAATGTCTATGAGAGCGATATTTGCAGAGACTGCGCATTCTGTTGAAGGATAATTCTCACAGAGTTGTCGATTTTTCTTCAGGGGATACCCAATTTAACCATCCATAGGGTGTATATTGGTGTATATTTACTTTCAAATGAAAGCCCACCCACTAATTCATGCTAATTTAAGAAATAATGTATTTACCAAATGGTTCTAAAGATATCCTACGAGAGGAAGGAAATAAAATTATTTAGTACAGACATGTTCTAAATGTTGTTTCCTTTTAACAACTTCACTGCAGAGTATTTTTATTATTAGAGACAATTCACTTGTGATATCTTTGAATTAACTAAACACTTAATTTTTCATGTGACTCGATAAAAGTCACACACCGAGCTATGAAAGAATGCCTCAATGAAGGGGAAGAAGTCGAAATATTTACTTTAGTTACTACGTCAATTTTCTTCCATTCTCACTCACACACATTCCGTATATAAGAGGAAGACAAAGAGTAAGCTTAAAATGGAATATGTTGATGAGACACGGAATATATAATTTTGTCTTATATACCCAGAAATATACAAAAAAAAAAAGAAAAACAACAAAAAAAAAGATGTATGGTCTATTTTGAAGTTTAGTACTCACTGTATTCCATATCTGTTTCGTGGTAAATATTTTCAGCATCTAAATCACCATCATCTGATTCAGTCCCTGAATCATGTCCGTCAATCTGCAATGGAAAACAAAACCACAATTTACTACAGGGAATGATGGACTTCTTTTTTTTCGCTATAAAAAGAAATAACTGCCAGATTAACTTATTGCCTAACAAGATAGCCATAGTAAAAGAGCAGATATTCTGGTGCCCAGAACAGCTTGATCGAGAAGAAGTGAAAAAAGCACGATTGTTGTTCAACAACTGTGGTCTCTCTTGTTCTCCACCTTGTTTCGCTCGTGCACACAAGACTGTGGCATTTTGGTTTGAAGCTGATGGGGCTTGGGAATCGGTACCAGGCAGTCAGTGTGATACCCCAAAGAAACCGGTATATCGACGCATTTTTCCGTCCTCAATCGGACCTTACAAGAAAACCACTTGAGCAACAATCTCATCTTATGTTCCCTCCCCATCTTTCTCTCTCTCTCTCAGTATTCTGCACCACAATCTTGCAAGAGGAATATCTTACACCCGGACTCAAGATGGGACTCTTCTTCTTTTGTCTTAATGAATTATTGTTCTATAACAGCCAAGCCACCAATCCCAAGCTAGTAACACTATGTTTACTCTATCACAAGTGTGTCTTGTGAAAATAATCCACAGAGAAGTAAAACTATATTTTATTGCAGAAAAAGGTTAGGCAGAAAATAGCTAAGAGAGAAAAAAATTACAATTCATTCCATTATTCTATAAGTAGGTGTAGGATTGTTGTTAATAAATCAACTACACTCTTAAAACTTTAAGAACATCACACTTGGTAGGCAGGCATAATCTACGGTCGTAGCTCTACGACAGAGGTGTGCAAGAACCGTTTGAAACCGAACAAATGTCAAAATAAACTTGTACGTCAATGGTACAATGTTACCTGAATAAACTTATTTTGACGTTTATTCGGCTTCAAACGGTTCTTGCACACCTCTGATCTACAGTCAGATAGAATGCCGTCGTAGCTCTACGGCAGGGCAGTTGCCTAAAAAACGAAAGGTGCGAGTTCAAATCTGGGTGGAGGCATGAATTTTTCCTATCTCTGTTGAGATTTGAGGATTTGGGTGTTCACTTGTTCTGATTAACACCAATAATCTACACAAAAAATATTTCTTAGCAATTGCAAGACCTGCGTAACCCCTAAAACAAACAGAAATATTTTCTATGTAGCGTAGAGTCATCATTTATGGACGTTATACACTTATGGATAGCTTGCAAAAATCTCAAGTTCTAGGGGAAGGTTTTGAATGTTCCTATTAAAAAAGGAGTCCAAGATTTAAGATTTTTTACTGATTGCCACACACTCCGAATCAATTGATCACTATATAAAAAAAAACCCCTTACTTATTGGGTTCATAATTCTGCCTCACAAAATTCCTGGAAATCCTTGGATTTTCCTCTACAGGAAAATGAAAATGTAGCGACATTTTTACGAAGGTGCCCTGGTTAACTCAGCTTCGTACCACTTTTTCCCACCTCTGTACGCCTCATTTTCCCCGAAAACATTACACCAGACACAAAAATTTGGGCATCACTGCCTAGTTAGAACTTTCATCTACTTGTTTCCTCCACCATTTGTCGGAGGTATTACGCATTAAAAATCATTTTTAAGCTATTTTTCTCAAATATTCCGAGCGGCGTGCAGTAACGTACAGTAACGTCTTTCCTTCTCTATACGCCTCCTTTTCTTTCATTTCTCCTGTTCTTATATGAAATGTGTAAGCAAGATTGAAAAAGAGAATGCTTCACCGTAGAATAGACAGAGATACCAGTATTATACCGCAAATATATAGATTTTAATGAATTTTATTTTCAATAAATTATTGTGAATAAACGAATTAAGATAGAAAATTCAAACCAAAAGAAAATGAAAGAATATTAAATTCTCTAACTTTTAGGCATAGTTAATTGACATATAAAATGCTCTATTAAAGTGGGAAAATTACTAGAAGATGGAAAAAACACAGAAAAATGCACCATTTTAGGTGCCCTTTTTCAAAAAAATTTTAAAAAATATACTTCATTTTCATCGTAGATGCTTGATATGTTCACAAGAGTTATAGAGGATGAAATTACGCGTCAGTTTAGCTTTATGTAACTACCAGCGGATAATTAGAACCGGAGATATGAATTTTTGAATTTTATAAAACATCAAAAAACTAAATATGCTTTTTCAAAAAAATCTAGAGGTGACCCGGACAAACGGATTGCAGATTTGAGGTCCTTAAATGACCCTCTAACAAGTTTTGGCACTCTCGTCAAAGACACCCACAACGTGTCGCACAGTGCTATTAACATCCGGAGAGAAAACAGTAGAAAACTCTCTCTCAGGTTATGACCCATCTACACCATCCAAAAAGAATCTACAAAAAATAAATTAGAAAAGAGAAAGCAGCCTATTGTGCTGGACACACTTACGACTAAAGTCGAGAAACGATTTAACGTAATTATAATCTAAACAATGATTAGACCACATTCCCATCAGTTAAATAATAAAAATAATAATAATAATAATGGTGACACAACGTTCCATACAGGAACTTAGGCCTTCCCACAGAGGGAGTTCGGAACATCCATTATGGTGCTATTCCAATGAAAAAATGAGCATGTTTTTTTTTAGCACATTACTGTTCTCAAGTACTAAAAAGACCATGACTGTTCCCTCATGTTATTTCAATTAATGTCAGATGCCATTGTGATCGGGTGAAAGCTTGCTCGGTGGGAATATTCGAATTCGGATTTCGGCTGGAAAATCGACAAGATTAATTTAATGTTTTCACTTTCATAGTATTTTCTACATTTTCTTTATCGATTGACAAGATGTAAGGTTCTTCTCTCTATACAAAAACTTCATATTTTCCCTAGTCCTCGTCGTGTTTCAAAATCACGAAATAGTCATGACAAGAACCGACACAAAAGAAAAGTTCAACCGAAATCCGAATTCGAATATTCCCTCCGAGCCAGCTTTCACCTGATTACAATTCCATCTGACATTCACTCAGTGCGGAGTAACCCAGGGGGGGTGACATTAGCTCTGAAAAATTCAACCACTTTTAGTGTAATTTTTTTCCTGTTTTCGTACACACTTCACGAGATATCTTCAAAACTGCGTAGGTTGCCAATTTGGGGTTTTCGGCTTCCTATTCAATATTAAATTGGCTTTTATTTTGTATTACTATTATTTGCTAATTCATTCTACACTGACAGAAAACAGCTAATAAACTCAAAAGTTTTTTCGGCTCGCTAGAAACACATGGAAAACATAGGAAACGTCATGCCCCTGGAGTAACCTGTCATGTCAGCTTGGTGGCGTGATACAGATGGATGGCCGGGAGTTGGCAACTTTAGCCTCAACCGCGGGTTTTCGCAGGTTTTCCATGAGTTTTTCCGTGAATTCTCAGTGATGAAAAGTCGGCGAGTAGCATTAATATTCTCTACTCATTATTTTCCTTGAAATGACGTATGGGAACAGACCTAGTCTTTTTTAGTACTTGAGAACAGTAATCACTTTTTCATTGGAATAGCACCATTATTATTTTTTCTTATACGGGATGAGATGGTCAGTCCCATGCCCGTGGAATCAAGTGCAGTGAAGCTCACTGGTCACAATCCGAACACCTTTAACGCATGAAAAATTCCTGGTGACCTAAAGGGGATTCGAACCCGGGATACTTGCATCATATAGCGAGTGCTCTACCACTTGACCCATTGAGAATCTAGAAAGTTCGTTCTAAATAGTTATCTCCTCAACGAAAAGCTTTTTATCTAACTTTTTGATAGTCAGAAAGTACGTAATACATATGGTCACAACGACGTCGGGGTTACTTTAAAGTTACGTCACTATTAATTAAGGTCAGTCAAGTAGAATTTTAGTAACTCTGCTGATGTAGCTTTAAAGACTTTTTAGATTTTTCTGAATGTACCAAAGTCATTTTACTCACTTTGGGATATGACTTAATATTTTTTGGTAAATAGCATCTATCTTTAGAAAAATTCCACTATTAATACAACTCTTAATTTAGAGGACAGCCCAATTCAGATAATTCCAAAAATTCTTTGACATTTGCAATGTAATTATTTTCCCATTATTATGTTCTTTTTTTTCTATTTTTCAAAGTATTATTGACTATACATAAGCCAAAATAGCATTCTCACTGAGGCTAATATAATATCGAGTTGATGAACTATTTTTAACTTCTTATCAGTAAATTACCTCTTTTATAGGAACAAACATATTTCCCATAAGAATTTGTGATTCTTCAAACACAACATCTTCACTATTGCTGTATCTATCAATGAACATGATAGATATCATTCACAATTTACTGAGAATTGCACTTTTTTTATTAGAATGCTAGAATGAAAGCACTTCTAGGAGAGGAAATCACTTAAGAGAAAACTCACAATCCATGCAGTGATTAAATACACTGGCAATCTTTCTTGGAATTATAACACACTAACTTTAACTTGGGTGAACTTCAATAAACTCAGCAGTATTAATATCAATGGATTCAAGGCGTGGAACAAAGACTGTTTTTTTTCTATAGATTAAAGGTTCTTGAATGTGCAAGTCGTGTGAAATGGTGTATGATATATTAAATATTTTGTTTCATTTGAAATGAATAAAATGAACGGAAAGCACCTTATCTCGGACACAAGTTACTTTTTATCGTGCGACAAGTAGGAATATGAGTATTTCAATAAACTTGAAGAAAAATATACCAGCCATTAGGGAGAGATTCTGAAAGTCCGCTTCTGCTCGGTTCAATCGGCGAATAGCACAAATTGAAAACAAGATTATGCAAGTTTAGACGTGTTTTACTCCATTTCATACACATTCGTGTTACGTTAGAGTCGTCTCTCTCTCTGCTGTTGTAGCATGACATACATAGCAATGGTTGAGTATCACCCAAAGAAGAATGGAAGAGCCAAGAGAGGGGCATTTGCAGGCTCTAATCTTGGGCATCCACAACTATAATGTTGCCTTATTTACCAAGAAAGTGTCTTTCTTTACTCTTGAGAACTTTACAAAATGTTGCGGCGACGAGGGGCATTCTCAAACTATCAGTTTCTTTCTCTTCTTCTGTAACATTATTAAATCTCCCAGTCACCCAGAGAATACAATCATATAGTGCTGCATGAGACACAACAAAAGAAACTAAATACAACATTAATCTAGAGACATTTACTCTAAATGGAGGTCAACATTGTATGGAGAATTGTACAAATTCTAATCTTTCAATTTGAGACTATTTTCAATCTAACTCGACTTTTTTTCTGGGTCAGTAAATAATTGGCCAAATTTGTTCTTCATCATCAAATCAATCAGAGAGAACAAATAGACTTTGGCTCTATCGTTCAACAAAATATCCTTTCAAAACTTGAAGGAAACACGATATTTTGCCGGGCTTTTAAGCTCTTTTGTAATAGATTTTCATCAGTAAATTGATATAGCATTATTTCTCTTGGTAGAACAGTTTTGATCGACTTGTCTTGAAATTACTTTAAGTCTGAAATTCTCTTGTCTTATACGGGCTTTAGGCATGAGACTGCGTCAAGATTTTTGTTAAAATTAAATATTAAGGGAGAATGATTAATTAGATTCTGACAAAGTAACAAAACTTCTGGCTATTTAAGATTTTGAAACCCTGGGAAACAGTGCTGAACCTTTAGTTTGAATACCTTTTTATTGTAAATAGGTGAAAGATTAAGGTTTTCGGATAACATAAAATTACAGACCTACCCTTCGAATGGATACATACTTTCTATGTATCGGGAATAAGGGAATGTAGGCATGGTTCGCACAGAGTGAACCTTTAAACGATAACAATTTTCTCTTTGTTTGCAAAGAGCTGACTTACCATTTCTCATCTCGTCTCATGAGCTATCTATCCTATGGCTAAGATATGACAAACTAGCTCTTTGTAAACAAAGAGAAAATTTAAGTTGTTTGAAGGTTCACACTGTTCGAACCATACTAACATTCCCCTATATCTGCGAAAAATCAATTTTTCGATCATTCAGCCGACTTCACGTAGTACAAACGTTTTTGAAAAGCGATGTGCGGTTTTTTGATAATGACTTACTTTCCCTGGTATGCAAATTGTAAAACAGTGTCCTTTTCATATATTTTGTAAGGGATATTTTGTATAGGAGCCTTTTAAAAGTAAGGTATGAAAGATAAGGATTAATTAAGGCTTTAATTGACGCTTAACTGGTCAGACGGGATGAGTATAACTTCAGTTCTTATTATTTGAAATTTATCATCAACAGCGGAAATTAAAGGTCTTGTAAACTAAAACAACTTTTTAGTATATCATCTGTGTTAATCCATCGATATCTGTTAATCTATTCTATTGTATAGGGGAGACTGGGGCAAAACTTAAACTTTAACTCTTTCGCGTCCATAGGGTAATGTCATGACTCGGGGAAAAAAGTTTTTTTGGGTATTTACATTAATTGAAATCTATCTGTTCGTGCACGACATCATAATAGAAGGATGTAAGATTCTTGGCTCATTTTCTCAAGACCCCAGTTAGATTTCAATTAATGTAAATAGCCAAAAAGAAACTTTTTTCCCCGGGTCATATATGACCCTATGGACGCGAAAGAGTTAACTTAAAACTTAAACGTTTTATAATGAGCATATTCTTATAAGAAATTTACTGCTCTACAACATTGTAAAAGGATATTTTCCTCTATCTCGAAAGAAATATGATTTTCGGATGATTTTCTAAAAGTCGATTTTGTGAAGATTCTCAAAATTGCTGGGCCAAATTTTGTCAGTCTTCGGATAATTTGTGACGTTTTACTCTCGCAAACGTTAAAAATATCAAATAGACATATTTTTATAGTAAATTTATTCCTCTACAACTTTGTCGAAGATAATTTTTCTCTATCTTAACGATAAATGTGCTTAAATCGCGCTAATCAGTATTGATATTTTCTGTAAGCCAAATATTCCAAAAATAGGGCTCAAAATTTCATTATTTTTTTATTTTACATAATCCTTCTTCGAATCCCTTGAAACTTTGTAAGTTTATGAAGGTTCATGAAGGCTATAAGAAGTGTGCTTATTTCGAATTTTATTCAATTAATTTATTCATAGGAGTAAGATAATAACTTCAAAAACAAATTTAAATCATTTTGATCAATTTTTAATGCGACAGAGGCTTCGTGCAGATGATTGAATATTTAATAAATCCAATTGAGAAACAATATTCTTGTATACGTCAGTAACTTGTAAGATTTTCCTTTGAAGATTAATATTATAAAAAGCAAATTCTGAAGAAGCAATTCCGAAGGTAGGGTCGAAGGAATACCTCTTCGACAGGGAAACCCTATTGATCAAGGGGGAGATATTAGGGTTGGAAGTGGTGTACGGTTGAAAATGAAGTGCTTGGAAGTCTTTGGAAGTGACAGTGTCCGAATATAAAGTCTTTTCTGACAACGCTACTTTTAGTTGAGATTTTTAATTAAAATGGCAGTATAATTTGAAAAGATCTTTTTCGACATTTTACAAGTTCTAAATTATTGATTTCTAAGTATGAAAAGTGCATGGGAGTGCAGGAAGTACTGGAAGTATTGCCACATTTTTGAGAGTGCGAAGGCCTCTGCCATACAAATTCTGGAAGTGCCTGGAAGTGGTGTACACATTTTTACCCTAATATCTCTCCCTTGCTATTGACACTTTTGTCAAAATATTGAAATTTATTTAAAGTATCTAATAAAATGTAAATAATATGAAGTATTTTCCGGCATTGTATAAATGAGCAGTAAAAAGTTGAAATTGAGCAGTAACGAAAAATTGAAACACTGATATTATCGTCCAAATTTTGGCAAAGGGAAAATAAAGGGCTTTTCATTCTATCTGCAACAATTTTAAATGTTAAATATATAAAATAGGCTTATTTTTTTAAGATTTAAGTTTTTACTGACCATAATTAGATATTTTACTTCTCTTTTTTAATTTTTTACTGCTCGTTTGTTTTTTCTTTGCCGTTTTTACCTTAGTCTACCTTTTCTGATAAGGATAGGTATTCAAATTTCGTATTCCAAATGGTACAGAGTAGGGTGTCAATCAGGGGCCCATCAAGCCTAATAAAAAGTGAAGCTGTTTTTCAATTTTCCTTGTAAAAATTTTGCAGCTATTGCACAGCGACTTAAACAAATTTGCTCGTAGTTCTTGTATTATTTCGGCGAGCATTATGAAATATGTATTTTTAGATAGATTTTAACTCACGATTTCGAAATATATCAGACTGATAAGTCAATTTTCTTTAGGAAAAAACTTGCCAACTGGCTTCAGTGCCTCTATGTAAAAATCATCTAAAAAATGATGATATCAAAAATCTGATATCATCTGTGTTAACTCATCGATATCTGATAATCTATTCTATTGTATACTCGTGGAACGTCTATAGGATTCGACGGACTATGAGTCCTAAGACGCGTATGAACTTCACGAGGAGGTAATTTACCATTCTACCAATTGTGCAGTTCAAGTGTCTTGACGTAACAACCCGTCTGACCAATTAATGCAAAAACGTATGGAAAAATGGAATGTCGAGAGGCCCCTGGTGTAAATAGGTCCTGACACGAGTTCTTAAAGTGTCAATAGGTGTTCCTTTTACCCTATATGAAAAACTATCAATGAAACCATTGAAACAATTAAAAGGATTCTTATCATTAATAGTGAGAAAATAAACAATTTAGCCGGTAAAGTCTTAATTGGACTTTTAATGACTAAACGGCAAAGAGGTGATATTTGAGCTCATCTCTTATGTTTCGCCTCTTCCAATGATCATCAATTGGAAATCTCTTTCTTTGTTACTCAATATTATGAAACACTGTTTAATTTGTACGCGAAACACCATACATTCGAAGAAGGTATCGTACGAAAAATACAACAATGAACTTGACGCTGAAGAAGCATATATGAAGGTGAATAAGAAAATATATAAAGTCATTCGAAAAAGTTTTTTGTAAGAAGAAAAAAAAAAGTAAAAGATGTGGTGGTGAAATACAGAGATATTCCCATGAAGTTTCTCAATAGCGTACGAGAAGTTTACTACAAAATCTTTCGAGTGTCTCTTTTTTCTTTTATCAAAGAAAAACAACATATTCATGGAGAGATGTTTAAGGCATGATTTGGAGATTAAGAGACCCACCCACCAGAAGTGTCTTAAGAGAGGAACAAGTTTAATTCTTTGCTTAATGGCTTTTGAAGTTGGATTTTTGTGAGAAAAAGGAGCAGTGGATGCAGTCATACTTGTTTTTAGAAGGTGGTCTAATTAAGACAAGTCTCTGTCCCATTCACTTTGGTTTATAATTTTTTTTCTAATAAAATAACATTGCTGAATTTACTCATACTAATGCAAGAATATCACACACTCTCGCACTTTTCCCATCTATGGAAAAGGCAGTATCAATTGATGGTGTGACCTTCAAAAATGGTCCCAACCTCCCCTGCTCGTAAATTCACCAGTATTTTCCTCCGAGTGTATGCGTGTGAGAGGAAAATGCGAAAATTTCATTATAGACACTTTTCAATTCCCCGTTTTTTCTTTTTTGGGGTGGATTTTCCAACTTAGATTTTTGTATTTTATGATTGATTTTTGCTACAAAAAAAGGGTTGATTTGCATGGGCATAGAATGAGTTATAGGGGAGTGAGGGGTGTGCAGTGAATATATTAATATATACCTACCTTTTCATTGATGTTATCCTCATTTATTGATTGTGTTCGTAGCTTATGTGTTAAATATTTCAACATTTTTTCCCTCGATCAATTTCTTTTTCGTTCAACAGAAAAATTCTTGAAAGCTCTCAAACGTACACTTCCGGCCTTTTCTTTTCTTTTCCAAAGACAAAATTCCCTTTTTAGGGAGAATTCTTTTAAATGATATTGCAGAAAATTATCCTTCCTTATTGCACCAAATACAAAATCACAGTTTCAACTCCTCTCTTCCTTTTCTGAGATTTATCACAAAAATTTTCACATCATTATTTTCTTCCTCCAGGTATATCATACAATTTCCATCTCAATTGCAATATGCTCTAAAAAAGGTTGTTTCGACAATTCTTCTCACATTCTCCTTCTCTCTCTCTCTTGCTCTATTTTCTCTCTCAGTATGTTTTTGAATCGATGGAAAATGAGGCCTGAAAATCCGGAAAATTCTCTACAATTTTTGTCCAAAAAAAGATGATTGTTTTTTCCGGGAAAACTATTTTGTTATCCTTTTCAATTGACCATCGGGATCAAGACTGAAAACTTCTTTTTTCAAAAAAAAGAAAATTCTTCAATGAGGAAAATATCGATGTGAAAAGTGGAAAAATATCTGAGAGTTGAAAGTCTCTCTCTCTGCTCTCATTTCTTTTTTTTTTGTTGTTCCTCGCCACTATTCTTAATTCTAGTGGTAGTTCAGTGCACTCTGAAAAGCTGCACTTCTCGATTGAATGATGTGGACTGTTCTCATGAGAAATTTTCACTGAATTCAGAGTGAGAGGAGCTCAATGGGGCTCTAAAATAGCATCAAAATGTTGAATTTTTCCTCGAAATCGGTCTAATGATAGAAGAGCCCTTTAAATAGCCAGACTATACATTATTTACTTATAAATATGGTGCAAGAGTCTTCCAATCATAGGGCAGTAAGTTCTTTGTCAATCACTAGTACATACAATCTCCACTACTAACCACCAACTTATTTTCAGTCCAATTTCACTAATAGTTTCTCTCCATTTATCCGATCCTCCGGTTCTTGAATTTCGTATATAGGCACCGAAAAAAAAATATGAGAAATCGATTCTTGAGGTGTTTCGGGTTTGAACAGAAGGAAGAAATTAGAGATGGTTGTACTAAAAAAAAAACTGCACAAAATTCTCTTGTCAAAGCCCTCTCTTTCTCTCTGGCCCAAACGTGCAACTCTCCTCGACTTTTGCTCTCCACGACTGCACTCGACTCACTGACAATCAGTACTCCTACAGAATCCCCAGCTATTCTGCCTTCTAGCTCCCTTGCCTCGGTCATCATGTGTTGGATGGGATCGTGGCTTTTTAACCATCGATGTGTGTGCGAAGACTCATACAACTCACTACAGTTTACTTTAAAATATATTGATATGATGCAATTGAATTGTATGGGTATCACATAGGAGATGACGAAAGAAGAGTTCCAACAGAGACAGCATACCAATAATTTAGGGGAAGCCAGGGATAGATTTGAGCTTGAGGTACTTTTCGGTTATGGCTTCCGTTGAACTAGCCTAAGAACGTACCGAGGCAGCCAAAAACCCGAACGCTCAAATCCCGAAAGCAAAAATCCCAAATGTTCAAATTCCTGAAAGGGATGAAATTAGGGGAAGTGTGCCAAATTTCGGCCAGCATCTAATTTTGGCCACTTTGAGTGTAATTTCGGCCATACAAATAAATTAATTAAAATCATGTATGTAATCTTCGAATAATCAATGAATTCATTCTGGTTTTAAATATTTATTAATTTTAGGATGTACTAACACAAAGTCTGTTGAATTTTAAGAATAATTTGAATTTAAATTGCGTTGTAAAAACTCAGTGTGGAAAGAGTCTTACAAAAAATGTGACAGATCGATCGAGCAGTCTTCTGATTTGTGGTGAAGTGCAAAAGGTTTTCCTTCGGTGTTTTTCATGAAAATTGATTAGTTTTCATTAAAGATTGTTTCTGTTTATGTTAATAGTGAATCAAGCTTTAAATTTCGTGTGAAATATCCCAGCTGGATCCTGTATTTCGCGTAAAAAAGTATATACTTTGTGAGCGTCTCTCCGGTGAGGTAGTGTTGACTATTCCGGCAACATCTTTTGCTTTCCTAAATTTTATATTCATTTTATGTTGTTTTTTTTCAATTTCTGAGTTCTACAATGTACAGAGAAAAAAACCATCGCTTCTATGAAAAAGATGATGTGGAAAAGGCCTTGAAAGAGTTCAGGAAGGGCAAATTACTATGGGAATCTGCGCGTAAATTTGAGACGCTACTCTTCAGGTCTTGAGGACAAATTACACTGAAGATATCAGGGGTTGTGGGTCATATAAACGTATTAAACTAAATATTAAACTCGTTCCGTTTGACGTTTTAAAATTTTCTATCTGTTGCGTCACAAAAGGTGGTCAGAAAAAAGGTGGCCGGAATACTACCCAAAGCAATGGCAACATTTTTATTAATTTTTCAATATTTTAGGAAGTAATTTAAAGAAAACAAAGATGATAAACTAGTTTTCAAGGTTCCACACAACCTTCCCGAAAAGAAAGTAACAAAAAATATCAATATGAATTAAAATTCTTTCATTTCAAACTTAGGACTTCGGTGCTTATATGCAACTATGCCGAGATTTGGCACACTTACCCTATATAGAGGATAATCAGTGACGTGTTTGGCGCTTTTACTGTAAAAGCGCCAAACACGTCACTGAAAGAGTCTTTGCAGAAAGAAAAATTAAAAAAAAATAGAAAATTGTAAATATTTATCCCATACAAATCTTCCCAACTGATTTTTCCTGCTGTGATGTTTACCCTTAATTCCCACAAAGTGAACGAATCCTCAAGAAATCACAAAAACATAGTCTTAGTCGACCACTGAAGAAGGTCCATATCCGGACCGAAAGCTCTGGGCAAGATTAAAAAGGTGTTTTTAGTCGTGAGGTGAAGAAATTCTCACTGGTGATCACCGGAATTTTTATAATCAATGTCCGCTAGTACACTCTCTAAAACATATCCAAAAATGAAATGCTCCGATGGTCTGGTTCTTCAGATATTCCTAAAAGAGTGGTTTCTGGAGGGGAAGGATAGACGTGGAGATGAAATTGAAGTGACATTTGGATTCCTTGGATCAACTTATGGGGGGATACTCAGACCATTCCAAGTCGATATCTTCATCAGTTTATCCAGAAAATGGGATAGAAGGATTTCTGTAATTTTTTCTTGCGTTTAACATTTCAAAAATCTTGCAAAAGTCGATGAATAAAAAAAAGTGTGATGTCCAAAAAAAAGTTTCTTCTGTGAGATTAAAATAACCGAGGTCTTGGAAATCGGGCAAAGTAGCGCGACTGGTGGTGGTGGCCCAATAAGGATTCTCTTGTTAAGGGTGCGTTTGTACTCCCAGCTTAAGTTCAACTGATCGTCTGCAAGAGCTTTATGCCAAAGGAAGGCATGAGTGCTCCATGTCCATAGTCTTATGCACATCGAAAGCCATGATCACTATTGGACGGTTAAGATGCACACTCTTCACCTCCCACTCAGAGGGCAAAACCCCAGGGACAAGGCACATTGTGTACCCAATCAGTCTTTACGAATTCAAAATAACGACAGGGTCTTTATCCGCGGAACCGATTCGTCTTACACTTCCACAAATTATACCCTTTGAGTTCCTCTAACAAATAGTCCATGTGTTAGAATTGTGGGTCACTCCTGGTCACAGCTGTGGATGGCCAAAAATGACGTTGCAAAAAAATGTCTTCTTCGACATAAGTGGTTCTGGATTACCATGGTTTACCCATAGCATATTGCATATACCAGATTCAAAGAGCCAATGAGCTAAGCTTTCTAACAATAGTTCACTCATTCAATTATATTTATCAGGAGTTGAGATATACCACTCCAAACTTTCGACGTCTTCTACTGACAGAGTATATGTGCTCATCTAATATTTAAAAGTTTCTAAATTGACGCACTAAAGAAGACCCACACCAAGGGTCGAAAGCTCTGGAAAAAACCTGATTCTTTTAAATTTTAAAGAGGACTATTTTTCTGACGAACACCGGTAGAATTCATGAGAGCATAATACCCCTTTCATTCAGTAACATTCTATTTATAGTCGTAGGGTCAACAACATTTTTTCCTTTTAGCTTCAAATCGGTTAACGGATTTGAGGCGAATTACAGGAAAATTGCGCACTCAATGGGTGAAGTGGTAGAGCACTTGCTCTATGATGCAAGTGCTGGAGGTTCGGATCCCTTCAGGTAACCAAGAATTTTTATGGCATTAAAGGTGGTTGCATCCAGTAAAGCTCACTGCATTTAATTCTACAGGGCATGGGAGTAACAATCCCATTTTCCGACTGAAAATCTCGCTTGCTAGAAGCCCTTGTTCCCCTATGGAACGTTGCGCTACCATTATTATTACAAGAAAATTTTAGAATTATATTTCAAATTTTCTTACATTCAAGTCATTGTCGCTGATACCGTTTTTGAAAGAAAATTCTTTTCGTGTATTTCTCTTTTCCAAGAAGATTCTTTAAATTTTTTATGTATCTTAACTGCCCCGGTGTTCCCTACAGGAGTCAGGATGGAAGAAGCCCTCAGAACTGCATTTCTGCCTTGTTTTTTACTCTCTCTCTTTTGGATTTATCTTTCTCTTTCTCTGTCTAGCAAAAGGGATTTTACATTTGCGCAGAACATCCTTCGAATGTAGGAAGGTGGATGGGGAAGTGAAATTGGGAGGAAATTTTTATACTTCTCTATGTATTTCCCAAAATTTCCACCTTCTCTGGGTTCTAGGAGATTGTAAATTTTGCTAGAACATTTTGGCTTGTGTGTCAATTCGAGCTAAATTTATTGGCGGAAGGTCCTTTTACGACCTAAAATCAACCGCAAAAAGTCACTTTGCTGGTGGAAGGATGATACCACATTTGACCTTAACCCAATATCATTTTTCATTGCAGGATGGTTACTTGAGGTTGCAAACTTTTCTCTATAGTAAAACTTTCAAGGATACCAATGCGGTTAGCATAGTTAGACTTTGCAGTGGATATTTTTCAGTAAATGGGCGTTAGGATTGTGTCTCAAAATTCAGTAATATGAAGTTACTTCTTTCATATACTAGAATTTGATTATGGTATGATATGTTAGTATAGGGCCATACTACCCCTAAGTTCATATCTGCTTTTATTTCTCGTCTACATAATAAAATCCCATTCCGTCTCTTTTTACTACTACGAACTACTACACATACCTGATTCTTTCGATGTCTCCATCTCTTTTTTTGGAGTAAAAATTCACTTTCAGTAAATAGCTAGAATATAAACTTTTCCACCCGAAGTACCACACAAACTACCATATCAAAGAACAAAGTCTGGATTTTCACTATAGGTTTAATTTTCAGCGAAATATAACCGAATTTACGTTACGCTTCCGCACCTTTTTGTTCTTCAGTAACTTTCAGTAATACTAGTTTTTTTTTCTGAAATTAGTAAATATTTGAAGTGTTTCGTCTCAACATCCACAGAAATCCATCTCTATATGTGTACCAAACAAGGGGTACGGGCCTAGCACAAGAGATGCGGAAGACACAGAATAACTTGTCTCGTAGTAGCATGAATGACTTGACGATACTATCGGGCCTTTCTGCTTATTGCTTTGGAACTCTCAATTTTACTCAAGTAGCCGATTTTGTTTTTACATGTATTTTGTCATTTTTGCTACTGTGAGTGATTTCTATTCCTCTCTTTTTGATGATACGAGTTTGCGCACAAACCATCAATTCTCTCTCAATTTTCCTGGTAAGAGAGAAGTAATTACTATTTGTTTTTTTTTTCCTTTCTTAATGTTACCCATAGTTTGATCTCGCTTCCAACGAATCAACTCTCAAGTATCATATTCATGGTATAGTAAATATATAGTGCGGAGTATAGTAGATGGGTGAAAAAGAGAGAAATGTCAAGTTAATTCACAATATCTTTCTACTCCGGATTTAGCATAGGTTTCTCTCATGCTCTCTCGAATTTTCACACTAATACAGTGAGGGAGACACACTGGCTCTGCATGTCAAGAAGCGAGGAAGAGACAACACAGAGCTAGAATAAGGGGTTTATCATAATGGCAGGTCCCTATACCAAGTACTTGTTATATAGCTTTAGAACATGCTAGACTCTAGCATCATTATCCGCCTAAACTCCAATCTTGCTAATCTTATAAGGGCTTCAGTTCTAGGATTTAGTTTAGACCTACGCCTACGGCTTAATTCCATTATTATTATTAATCGTATCGGGATATTTTTGTTACAATGTTATCATATTATTTATTTATGTATTTATTTATCAAAGAAAACCATACAATAGACTTCTAAGTCCCTCACGTATAGTTACAAACAAAAGTAAATGAAAAAGAAACAAAAAGAAAAAAAAACAGAAAGAAAAGTTACAATAGGTGTCAAAAGTTTGTTGCCTCATGTATGTTTGGGAAACCATGTACAAAAAATGATAGAAAAAAATTACTTTTTAAAATTTTTCTTTTTGCAAATTAGTAGCCTGTTATCCGTAGATCTTATTTATGTATTTCGAAAAATTATTTCATTTTATTTCATATAAAAAATTTTTATTTTCCAAAAGTTGTTCATTTTTCATGCGCCAAAAGTTTGTTGCCTTATTTGAAAAGTGACTCAAAAGGGTCAAAAGCATGCAACTAACTTAAAATAAACCGACCATATTTTGAGTTTATGTCATTTGAGAGGCCAATGGTGCATTTGGACATTTCTAAAGTTGTCAATGGTAAATATATTTATATAAAAATGATTATAGAAAACAAGAAATAATCTGTTTTTTGATAATTTATAATTTAGGTTAAAAATGGCAAATTACAAAAAGTTGAAAGGTGGGAATTTGTCCAGAGATACTGTTGGAATGAATCGGCGTCGCTTAACCCTCTAACGGGTAAGACCGCCTCCAGGCGGTCTTCACAAAAACCACATTTACAGCGACAATAAAGGTTTTATTTATTTAAAAGTGTTATAGTGTCCTCGGTAATAGTCTTATAAACATCTCTTGAAAGTTTGAACTAATTCTGACTCTTCGTTTTGTTTCTATTCCCAGTTTTGTGTGACAGGTCAGAGAAAAAGCAACAAAAAAGTATTTGTGTAAAAAAACTCATTTCCAATTTCCATAAAAATACCGATTTAAAGTTATCTGACTAAAATAAATTTATTTTTTACTGAAAAATATGTCATTCTACTTTGTATATTTTATTTAAAAAATTTGAAAAAAAAACTAAAAATGTGGATTTTATAAGCAAAAAGAGTTTCAAATTTTTTTTTTATATTTTCTCACCTAGCGCCTAAACTAAAAAAGATAATGAAGAATGGATGGTTTTTTCAACTTTATTGGATCATAATTATCCTAGAAAACATTGTTTTAGAACTTTTTTTCGCATATTAAAGAAAACACTGTTAGAGGGTTAATTGTCAAATTTTATGGAAACTCACGAAAGATTATACATAAAATATTCAAATATAATATTAATGAGGTACGAGTACATCTGAAAAACGCAAACTGGCAGACCTAGAGTATCGACTCAGAGGGTTGATAACAGCATTGTAAGTATCTCTGATAGTGACCCAATGATGTCTGCTTCATAAATTGAAAAAGAACACAGGTCCCTACAGTTACAAAAACCAGCCCATTTTGAAAAAAATGGTAAGAATATTAGGGTGGCTAGCAATATTCCATTGGTAAGCAAGACCAATCTGAATAAAAGGTTGTAAATTTACTTGAAACATGTTAAACAAGTAAAACTACAACATAAAACTACAACAAAACTACAACGGTCTTGCCTATTGTGCCACTGATTCCCCATTCCATTAATTTTTCATAACGCAAGATTTTTCGGGAAATTTGGATAAAGATTGAATAGTAAGGGCAAATGATCTATTAGATTTTGAAAAAAAAACTTTAAAATTACTTGTTTTTTTTTAATTTATTTTGAGACCTACGTGAATTGAGAGAACCCTCTAGTCTGAAATCCGTATTACATTCTATGTTAAAGATTTGAATTTTATTTCAAAGACCCTTACTCCTTCCAAGTTTTTATGCTAAAACGTGTTAGAACGTTATGGCCTCTATACACTAGAGAAATTTATGTCCATATTGAAGAGTTTTTCCTACACAAGCACAGGTAATTTCAAAAGAAGTTCCCTTCTAAGATTGGTCTTATCTCTACGCAAAATGATATAGGGTAAGGGCTCATAATTTTGGACAGTCTGCTTATGAGCATCGATGTTCCAAGTTTGAAGTACGATATTACTAATTGACTTTTTTTGTTACTTTGTTTTCAGAAGGGTTGTTTAGGAACTTGGCAAGGGGTTATTGTCTTTATTTTTAATAAAATTAATTTTAATACGTTTAAAAATGAATTGATATGTAGAGGTGAATTTGAGTCTTATTTTGGACAACTTGGTCATTAATTTGGACAACTTGGCTGTAAATTTGGACAGCTAATCCGCCTCAACAGGATGCCCATTGTTCTTCATTTGATGAACCAATCTTACCAAGTCCTCTTCCTATTCATTTAAGAGAACCGTTAAATGTCACAAGAAGCCCGGAAACTTTTCATATCATTCATTAAAGTGAGTTGACTTCGGTACTCCGAGTAGTGCGGATTCGCTCATTCCCTGGCCTTTCCGGGAGCCGTTCAAGGCTTTTCTCGCTATATCTCTTTCGTAGAGATGATGCTCCTTTGTTTTCCCAGTCACCTAGTCATCACAAAAGCTAAAACTTCACGAAATTTCGTGAGAAAAATACCTGTCCAAAATAAGAATCATCACCTCACTGGTGAATCTCTTAGAAAATTTCCCATTTTTCACACGAAACATCTAATTCACAAGGCAAATCTCACTTCATGTCAAATGTACAAATCACCACTAACGTGAATCAACACAATATTCAATGAATATTCAATAAGGGAAGAGCACCCCAGATCGGAATGTTAAGAGACATGCTCGATATTTAGTTGAAAATATAAGCCTCAAAATACTATTTGGTATTTTTGTGCATGCTAATTGGTATATTAGTGATCCATTTAACTATATCTGCGCATTTGAATTTTTAATTTTTACAATAAATTAAAAAAAAAATATAGGTGTAATTGCAAACTTGCAATCTGTACCTCGGATCGTCACGAATTCAATCAGGTGTCTCACGGAAATTTGATTTTATAAATTAAATCAGAGTTAATGCAGTGCATTCTTGTAAGAATTAATTGGTAAAAAGTAGCTAATAATTTTTAAAAATCCATTTGATTTGGAGCAACAATACGGTAATAACCTAACGATCCGAGGAACACTGCCGATCGCTGGTACTCTTCCCTTAATATCACTCAGGAAAAGCGAAGAAACATTGTTAGTACTTCATCACAGCTGTCATCAACTGTCATATTTCTCGTAAGCAATTACTCACACTGAATTTTCAACAAAGCAATTTTAACTCAAATAATATTCAAAATTTAACGTATTCAGTGTTAAAATCTTCCAAAAAGAATAAAGATTTAGATAGAATTCATTATTCATCAAATATTGGAATAAAAATTCATCATTTTAATCAATTCATTTTTAGTGTCCAATTTTATCCTCAAAGTGTCCAAAATAAGAAACTGGTCAAAATTATGAGCCTTTCCCCTATGTCCCTAGATTCCAGAATGCGCCATGATTTTTACCTAGTTCTGATGACTGATCCTAGGATTGGCCTGTGCTTCTTTACACCGTCTCATGGACCTTACTCCGTTCGAGTTTCTAATTCATTTCTAACGGCGTTATCACACTTGCACATTAAAATTTTAATGTGATTCAGATTAATTGTCGCTTGTGAGCGTCCAAATATGTTATTTGTGTCTTTGATTCACTTAATATTTGGGGTTTTTCTATTTATTGATAAAGAAGTGGACTTGGCCTGCAAAAATAAATTTAAATTTACCTAAAGCATAAATATTTTTCACATTAAAAAATTAAAGAGAAAATCGCATTAATTTTTCGCATTAATGCTATAAATCAATTTATATCAAATTTTACGGGCCAAGTCTACCTTTTTAACAACAAATAGATCAAATTTTGAATATAAAATGATTCAAACACACAAATTACACATTTGGACTCTCACCAGCGACAATTAATGTGAATCATATTAAAATTTTAATGTGCAAGTGTAATAACACAGTAAGAGTTTGTTTTTGTCAGATTCGTGATCAAAGTTCTCTTATCCTGAAATTATAAACCTCTTGTCCGGGTTCCTCTCAACACATTCTTCCACTTTGTATTCGAAAAATGTGTCTGAGAAGTTGGAGTAAATTTGGAAATGTGTTAGATGCGGAGGTGTGGCTGTGTGCAGTGTGTATGTAGGAATCGGCAGAGAGTCATGGGACGCAGTATTTTACTCACAACATGACGATTTTGCGTACGTTTAGGGAGAGTCGATGTGAACCGAATGGGGGCCTGTCCACCAACTTATATCTGAGGTGGGTCGACCCCCCCAGAAACCCTTTTCGAAGCCTTGAAAAATGATTTTTCAGAAAAGCAATGCCAGAATTAGGAAAATGTCCGGAAATATCTGTAACAAATGGAAAATGTAGGAAAATTTGACGAAATGAACCTGCTTTCGGGGCTTTGCATGTGGTAGTCGCCCCCCCTGAGTGAGTAAATCGACTCGACCGTGGAATCCATTGATGACAAAAGAATACACACCGCCGGTTATCAGGGGACTATCAGGCCCGAACTAATCTCTCCGTTTCCTCTCCAAAAGATTTTTTGAACAGGCCACCTTATGAGTTTTATCGGGCAACCATTTGGGATCCATGACTAAATCATCCTATACTTAGCATTATCGACTGCGGTGTCTTGATCTTGGCACCTACCATTACTTTTTTTTGCAGTGTTGTTCGCGAAGGTGAGGAAACCTCCAAAACCAAGAAATGATGTAAGAAGAATTAATATTTCTCCAAATTCGCACCTGGATAATTATTACCTTCTGTTTACTCTCTCTGTTCTTAAAGAAAAAATCTATTTCTTCGACATTCCTTACCGTCATTTCCAAACACAATCATTTCACCTTCATCTAATTGTCTGGGAAAGAATCCACGTAAAAATCAGTTAGACTGGAAGTAGATTAAAGAGGGGCATTATTGAGAAAAGCCAGAAAAGCGAATGAATGAATAAATTTTTATGGATAGAAGTTAATTTACTAGAAAGCAAGGCGAGAAGGCACTTTCAGTGCTATTCGTTATCGCCGTTATCAGTCATTGTCCAGAAAGTGTAATTATGAAATTAAAAATCATGGAAAATGTTGATAAAGCTTGAAAAGTTTAACGAAAAACACGCGATAGAGTCGGGTTTATGGGAAAATAAGGAAGGTACATACACGAGTCTAATCTTAAAATAAACAATCGTACGATTAATGGAAAAACATGACCATAAAAGAGGCCATACTCTCGAGACAAGACACTCTAATTCTATTTCCATGCAAGTGATAAAATTAGGAGCATTGTTGGAAATTTTTACCAAAATAATTACTTTGTCTTCAGTTTGCCTTTTAAAATGGAAAAATAAACTTGTGCTTTTCTGACAAAAGTCATTTGAGAAATGTCGTATTTGAACATTTTATTAATGAATGAAGGATAAGAGAGGGAAATTTATATTCTTCTAGAGACACTTGGTACAAAATATGAAAAAACAAAAAAAAATCAAAGTTTAAATTTTAGCTTAAATTCTAAAAATCCTTAAAAATTCTTAAAATCGTTTTTCATGGACCGTTCGCCCCGTCCGTAATACAAATATTTCTGGAGAGAGATCGGAAAGAGTTATCATCAAGTGGTTTTCTGCAAAGGTTACTCGTAAATGTCGATAGGTGGCTAGAAGTTAGTGATGTCAGGTCTACCCCTCATAAAAGAACATAAGCCTCCGACCCCCCAGATCGGATTTAGAAGTCAACAATTTAATTTTCAAATGGCCATACCCAGCGAGCACCAAATGCTAAGCTTTTTCAAATCAGCTGAAAACATATATTTTTTCAGCTGAGCTCTGCTAACCTCGAAGTTACACTAGCGATCGCAGTGGCAATTAGTCAAAGTTATTCTTTTTCCCCAATCGAGTGAGAGACTTTAATGCACTTGGTTTTTGTGTTTGCTGAGTTGAGTAGAAGCTAAGGTTAACCTTTTCCATTATTACAATTTTATTATTCTTACAATAACCACATTTGACATTAAAAAATAAAACAAAAAATTTAAAATTCACAAAAATTTTAAAAAATCATATTTATAATATATTTTGAATAATATGTATTCTTAAACCTTTTCCGACCAATAAATTTAATTTTTTTTGTCTAATTTTATCAAAAAATATTGTGAATTCATTTATAAAAAAATATACTACACCTAAATTAAAATTGCATTGCCAAGAATTCTTGTCCGCTGTGATTTTAGAAAATTAATAACCCAAGAAATTCTTGAGAATTCTCAAGATATTTTGATATTTAATGAATTCTAAATTCGAGAAATATTGAAAAAACTTCGGAACCTCATGGAAATACCAAGAAGATCAAGAACATATAGAATTTAGAGCCTCTATCATTTTTATTTAATGGTATACACAGTCTACTCAAAATTATTTGAAATGATTTCCAACAAATTAGCATATTTTCCTGACTTTAAAGGTATTTAAAAACTCTCTTCTAAAAAATATAAATGCATATCATTTTAATTTAAAAAATGAATCATCAAATTGAATAAATTTTTCATTTAAAAAAGAATACGCACAGTATTAAAAAAACGATAATTGTTGGTTTGTTATTTTTCCACGATAATAAAAGTAGTTTTTTGCGTAAAAATGCGCTTTAGAAAATTTATAATCGAAAATTTATAAATAGAAAAGTGCAGCATATACATTATGCATATGCATCGTGCACGGATCATACATTTATTTCACTTGTAAAATATAAAACATTTTATAACATAAAAAAATATATATTTTCCGCATTTGCCGCAACAAACAAAAACGCTTTTATGTAAATTTTTCAACTTAAATTGTGATAAAACAATTATATTTTATTTTGTGGTATCCATAGAAATTTTTTTGTAGTATTTTTAAAAGGCATTATTGAACTCATTAACTCTTTCCGGACCGCAGCATATACTGTAAGCCAATTTCACTTTTTTTTTAAATCAAAAATATCTTTGCTCAGAAATCAATTGAGGTACTACAATAAAATATTTTACATTTAGACATCCTTATAGTTTGTAATCATTTTATAAGAATAGGATTTTTATCAGTTCTGAATAATTAAAAAAAACATTGTTTTCCACAAAGTATTCATATGCTGCTTTGTGCACTCAGAGTCCCAAAAGAGGCGAAAGAGTTAAGTGGGGGAGTCACAACTTTTAAATGGATTTTTTTAAATGCATCTGCAACTTTATTTACCATAAAAAAGTTAAAAAAGTAGAAAAATCCTGTTTCAAGATCAATTACAATAGTTGTGACCGACTGTGAGCATAATACATCAATGGCTGTTCCAGGAAAGATGCCAATATTTAATTGCGAAAATTGAGGAAAATATGCTTTTTGCAAAAGAAAAAACATATTTTTCATAAATAATGAATAATTTTATAACCCCCGACTGAATATTTGCTCAGAAAAAAAAATTTTTTTTTCTCGGGAAAATAATGACGCAATTCACTAAAAAATGCAACATTTTTGGTCGGGAGTATGTTTAATACTCTTATTTGACCATTCTCTATAGGCAGCATACCGTAGCATAATTCCTATAATAATATAAGTAATAAAAATCATGATTATAATATCCCCCAAGTTGATAAATAATTTCAGGGGAAATTCCAAGTCCATTTTGACATTTTGAGAGAAAAAGAAAAAAAATGAAAGAGAAAATTTGTTGCTAAATGCTTCCTGGCGCCATCTACCGGCAGTATTTAGTTCTGCCATCATCCACTGCGAGCGCTAAACAGTGCCATTTTTATGTATTTGCTTAGCACTTTTTGTTCGAGAGCTGCTGATTGGCCAGCAGACCGATTCAGCAAAAAAATGCTGAAAATCCTATTTTATTCTGCTAACTGTGCTCGCTGGGTATCTCTGGTTCTAATTGTTAGAATTTGAAAAATTTTGGTGTTTTGGAAAGCTCTCATGGAGTACTAGGGTCGAATGAACACCTCTTCGACAGAGAACTCCTATTGACTCTTTTGTCAAAATATTGAAATTTATTTAGTGCATCTGATAAAATGTAGATAGATTGATAGACTGTATAGGGAGCATGGTACGATCTTTGGGCTGCAGACACCTAGGCTCTATTTGACCTTACTCCAATTCTTTTAAAACCTGGCTGAACTGCAGAACATCCTGAGCTACCGCTCTTTTGATATAATCTAGTGCCGGCACTTATTTCTTAAAGATTTTAATTCTCTGGCTTGAGAATTTGGAACAATAACATAAAATGTGTTCTACTGTTTCCAGACTCTCTCCACAACCCCTGCAAGCTGAGGTAACGTCTACACCCAACTTTGCAAGATGTGAATTTAGCCAGTGTCCTGTGTAAATTCCTATAATTACCCTCAAGTTCTCCCTGTCAAGATTTAACAAGAGTTGAGATCTATTTAAATTTAATCCATCTATTACGGATTTCGCGAAACTACAGCCTTTTACATTATTCCAAAGCGCTGTATGGTCTATTCCTGTAATATATTGGAAGTAATCTTTCCGTAATTCTTTTTCAATTCCGAAGACTGGTTCAGGGTCTATAAAGTCCTGATGTGCACCAATCTTCGCGAGTTTATCTGCTATTTCATTACCTATAATAACGTTATGACCAGGACACCACAGAAGAATAATATTATTATTCTCTGTTAATCTGCAAAGATTAGTCCTGATCTCCTTAACAATTTTAGATCTTATAATACCCTGATATGGCGCAGAAAGTGCCCTTTTACTATCAGAGATAAAATAAATATCTTTCCCTCTGGGTTTTTCGTTCACTAACATATTCGTTGCAATCAGAATAGCTCCGATTTCTGCCAAGAAGACTGTTGTGAACCTTCCCATAAAGAAATAAAATTCTTCACCTTAATAAAATTAAAGTAATAATAGCGTTTTTCATTAATCTATGTTTTTCGATAAGGATAATTCAAGTGTCAATAGGTCCTGGTACGACTTCTTAAAGTGTCAATAGGTGTTCCTTTCACCCTACAACGTTTCTAAGACCTAAACTTGATCCGATTTCATCGATTGTTCGACTAATCGAAAAATTTAAACTGTCTGAACTGAGTTAATTTTTGGTAGATTACTCATGGCAACAATAGCATAAGAAGGTCAAGGAGATGAACTCCCTCCCAATACGTCAGGGAGTGCAATTCTTTTAAAACAGGAAAATACAAAAATCTTTGGCAAAGCTTTTGATGCTGAATATTTACAGGGATATTTGGGAATTCCTCGCGGGTGTTCCTTCTTGGACATTGATCTGAGGCCACAGGCATTGAGTTGGTTTCAGATCAATGTCTAAGAAGGAGCACCCGCGACAAATTCCCAAATTTCAGAGGCAAATCACAGATTTGACCACTGAGGAAGGCGCTTTGAAGCGTCGAAAGCTTTGGCAAGGAATTATGTGTTTTGTTGCCCTGAAAGGGATGCACTGCCTAACGCATCCGGAGCGAGTTCATCTCCTTGACCTTCTTAAACTGAATTAAATTGAATATATAGTTTATGTTCGTGAAACTGCTCTACTCTCCCTGTATATACAATGACTCTTCAAGGGATCAAATATTAACAGAAAAAAGGAATTTTGAAATTTCAAGTTTGTTTTCGTTTTTCCGATTTCCCGTTATCGCAATATTTGCCAAACAAAGTGAAATATCAGCTTTCGGTCTTCGGTAACACCCCTAAATCGATATTATGGCGCAACGTTTTATTTTTCATTGTTCTTTACCCATTTCTACTCATTGAAACTATGTTTTCTGGTTTATTTTGAAAATGGCCTGGGAATTCGTCTATTCCCAGTTTTCCGGTTCCGTCTGTTATGTATTCTGTGTCTCGTATCGGAGAGTTGCGTTCCTCACAGCGCTCTCTAAAGGAAATTCGTCTCTACAATAAACTTTTTAGAGAGGAGAAACTGAGTTTTATTCCAAGCTTCTTCAGTTCATTTTTTTATGTTTAAGGGGGTCCGTGGGCCAATTGGTAAAAGCGTTCGGCTCTTGGGCGGTATGACCCCCGGCTCGATTGTCACAGTTGTGAGTTCGAGTCCCGCGCGGTGCAAATGATTGAAGCGTCTGAATGGACATTTTTCACGAAACATTGTAATCTGAATAATAAATTTTTAAAGTGAACAATGTACATAATGGCCATAAAAACTCGGTACATCAAAATAAATAAATAATAATCATTTTCTTTTCCTCTTATTATATGCCTAAAATGTTTGAAAGCCTTTTATACCGTTGGAAAAGCAGTAGGGCAAGGCTTTCAGGCTTCGTATATACCCTGGTTTCGAACACTTCGTATTTCTCCCATCTTCCTTTACTGAATCTAACTTATTTTTAGTAGCAAACTTATGTGAACTTAATCATATGTTAACTGAGAGTACTTTCTCATGAGTTCGACCATTCCCTGAAGCTAGAACTCTGGATATTTCTTTTTTTTTTAAATAATGCTATTGGTTAAAACAAATTGAGAAGGAACATTTTCACCATTTGGCTCTGTAGACTAGTTTCCCACGCTAAGACGGCGGTGGACATGAATATTCCTTTGTGATAAACCTTTGTATATCCCTCTTTAAAGCCCTACCAATCGGAATGTAGCTTTTTTATTAAGATTGGGTTATCTAGTCTTTGACAAAAGTTGTAGGCGATTGATTTTCTTACGAGAACCCATATTAAAACATATTAACGTGTCACAAGTTACCCCATACCTACCAATGTTTACCCCATTAGCATATTTGTGAATTTCCATAAAATCAACTTTAAGAAAATAGCTCAAATAGCTTGAAAAGAATAATTGTTATCTAAATAAAGAAATTGTCTTGTAGAATGTTGTATGCGTTGTATGATGTGATGTTTCCTAAAATACAGTCCTACATAGTAATCTCCTAGATCTTGTACACAAAGAGTACACAGAAAAAAATATTTTGTAAAATTATTCGTAAATGTTTGTGAAATCCTATAGGAGACACGAAATGCTCCTGAATCGTATAACCCACAAACAAGTTCGTAAAATTTTGTGCTTTTTCACAAACATTGTTCGTAAAATGATCACTTGACGAACATTTTTTGTACTTTCACAAACATTTGTTCGTAAATGTTCGTAAATTTTTGCCAAACAAAAATTTATGAACAAATACGAACAAATGACAAAATTTTACGAACATTTTTTGTGTGTTTACGAACATTTACGAAAAAATGTTTGTAAAGGTACAAAAAATGTTCGTCAAATGATCATTTTACGAACAATGTTTGTGAAAAAAGTACAAAATTTTACGAACTTGTTTGTGGGTTATACGATTCACGAGCATTTTGTAAGTCCTCCATAGGATTTCATAAATATTACGAACAATTTCATAAAATATTTTTTTCTGTGTAATATCCATTTTTCAGTGTTTTACCCCACGTTACCCTAATACGGGCTCCAGACCTAAGGCTTAGCTATTTGGCTTAACTCCTCTAATTCCTTATCAGGCACGATTTTTTTAGGAAATTGTTGTTTAGAATTGGATATTAAGGGCAAATGATCCAATATATTTTGAAAAGTCAATAAAATCGCTTGTTATTTAGATTTTTGAGACCTTCGGGAACTGGGCTAAACCTCTAGTCTGAAGCTGGCATAATGCATCAGCAAACCACTGGCAACAATTGAGACATTATTTCTCTGTTATTCAACATTTTTATTTGACAATCTTATATAAAAAATTCTTTGTGTGTCTTTCACTATAAAGACCTTCCATTTATTTATCGATAACTACCTTCCGTTTTATTTCATCACAAATTATCGCGCTCTCAACACTTAATTTGTTCAATATGTACAAAAAGTCGAGATATTTTTCTAGTTTATATATATTCTTTAAAAAATATCTAACGCTACGAAATACTCTTTTAAGAAAAAAACAATTAATGTCTTTAGGTTGGAATTTTTCGTCAGATTATCTTAATTAAAATACACTTTGAAATAATGTCTAACTAATTTCTTTACAAAAAAAGAATACGCTGTCTTTCTAAGAAACTAGAATAAAACGTCTAAGGCGCTTTTTTAAGGCTTTTTTTTGCCATGGGGGGCGGATTTTAAGGGATGCCTAAAAGTTACATTGCAGTCTCAAGTGGTTGGCTGTAGCTCCGATTGTCGGGCTTGAGAGTCGGACTCGTAGATTCCTCATCGAAATTTGTTTCAAGGAGGGCTTCTGACTTCGATCGAGAGTACGTCTTGGAGGGTACTCTCTCGTCTCCGGACGGTTCGTAAACTGTCCGGGGGCGATTTGTGGGAAGTGCCTGAGGAGGAACCTGTGAGTCTCTGGCAGTCCTCATGGCTGTGTAGTATGACTCAGGGCGCTTGATCTCTGGCGGAGGTACTGTGAAGTCCGGCCGTCTGATCTGAGGCCGATGGTAGCCATCACTAGCAGCTGGTGCAAAAGTCTTCTGACTTTGTGTGGGTGGAGAGGGAGGTGAGGGCAGAAAACTCGAATGGCTAGGACTCTGCCGTGGTAGAGGCTCGTAGTCTGGCAGACGAGTTTTCAGTTCACTGAGGAAGCTCAGATTTTCATCTCTATGTCGCAAAGGAAGTGTACTGGAATTGCCGTAGTAGTCAGATCCTGCTTCATCCGGATCAACTTGTTGGATGATTGGGGTGTCTTCGTTGATTGTTGTGCTTATTGAATTTTGTCGTGTGCCAGAAAAGGTTGAATTATCTCTAAAACCTTCATTTCTGTACGCCAATTCAAATCCCTGAAATAGAACAAGTCGCTTTAACCCTTCACGTAGCGCTTCTCTTTTTTGTGGCATTTTAAAGTGTTTTAAATTCTCAGTTAGTGTTTTAGTATTTTATGGCAAAAAACAAATGGCCAGTAAAAAGTCAAAAGTGGTCAGCAGAAAATCAAATTTGATCAGCAAATAATTCGAAATAATCAGCAAAGATTTTCAATTTTGTCGGTAAAAAGTTAAATTTGGTCAGTAAAAACTTCGAATTGATCAGTAGATATATTCGAGTTGATCAGTAAAAAATTAAAAATTAATCAGCAAAAAATTAAAAATGATCAGTATAAAGAAAATATGGTCAGTAAAAAATTAAAAATGAGCAGTAAAAATATTCGAGTTGATCAGCAAAAAATTAAAAATGAGCAGCAAAAAAATTAAAAAAAAGCAGTAAAAAATTAAAAACGAGCAGTAAAAATATTCGTATTGATCAGTGAAATATTAAAAAATGGTCAGCAAAAACTAAAAAGTGGTCAGTAAAAAATAAAAAGTGATCAGCAAAAAATTAAAAGTGATCAGTGAAAAATAAAAATTGGTCAGTAAAAAATCAAATGTGGTCAGTAAAAAATAAAAAGTGGTCAGTAAAAAATTAAAAGTGGTCAGTAAAAAATAAAAAGTGGTCAGTAAAAAATTAAGTGGTCTGTAAAAAATACAAATTGGTCAGTAAAAGATTAAAAATGAGCAGTAAAAAATAAAATTTGATCAGTAGAAAATAAAGAGTGATCAGCAAAAATTAAAAGTGATCAGTGAAAAATAAAATATGGTCAGTAAAAAATTACAATTGAGCAGTAAAAAATAAAATTTGAACAGTAGAAAATCAAAAGTGGTCAGTAGAAAATAAAAATTGGTCAGTTTTTATCTAAAAATTGGTCTAAATATTTTTATTTAAAATTGGTCAGTTTGCTGACCACTTTTTGTTTTTTACTGACCATTTTTTATTTTTTACTGCACATTTTTAATTCTTTGTTGATCACTTTTCAACTTTTTACTGATCATCTCGAATATTTCTACTGCTCGTTTTAATTTTTTGCTGACCACTTTTCATTTTTTAATGATCATTTTTAATTTTTTGCTGTTTTTTTAAAATATTTTTACTGATCATTTTTAATTTTTTACTGACCAAATTCAATATTTTTCTGCTCATTTTAAATTTTTTACTGACCACTTTATTTTTTACTGACCGTTTGTGTTTTTTACTCATCATGTTTTATTTTTCACTGATTACTTTTTACTTTTTACTGATCATGTTTAATTTTTTGCTGACCACTTTTCATTTTTTTACTGACCGCTTTTAATAAAGTACTGCTCTTTTTTAATTTTTTACTGATCTTTTTAAACTTTTTGCTGCCCTTTTTTATTTTTTATTGACCATTTTTTATTTTTTACTGATCATTTCGAATTTTTTGGTGACCAAATTTGACTTTTTACTGCTCGTTTATTCAATGTCTTTAAAATATAGTTAATCGAAAATTACAATGAAAAAGAGTTAATTTAACATCGATTCGAGTGAGTTTTATTCGTTTATTTTTCCGGGTATAGAAATGCCCTAAAATAGGTTTAAGTTTAGAGCCCCCGTATTTATTATGAAGCATTGACGATCCCTATTTTGATTTATTTAACCCTTTAACGACGAGACAGTTTTCGCGGACCGAAAATCAGCAATAAAAATGAAACCGATAATACAAAATCAGTTAAAGGTCTTACATCTAGCCTTGGAAAATCCAACAGAGTCTGATTCGGTGTATTTTTTTTACATCTATGAGCGATAGGAACAAAAATAGCCCAAAAATTGAAGTAATTTTTCTGACAATACCAATGAATTTTAATTTTCACTTTAACGAAAAATATTATATTTGAGTATTGTAGTTTCTTTTTCCAAAACTGTTTTGTATAAAAAAAAATTTGAAGTATAAAAAAATAATTAAAATTAATTTTCATTATGACAATTTAAAAATTCGTAATTTTTAAGCTTAAAAATTTACTACATAGCAAATAGCTAGAGACTTGCAAAAAATATCCTAGATGCCTTCAACCTTCTCCTTTGCAATTACGTATACAAACATAAGAAAAAAAAAACTTTAGGTAGTCAGGAAAAATTATTTTCTTTATGGGACACCGGTGTCCCAATCGTCCTTAAAGGGTTAACTTCTTGGCGATTTATGAAATTTCATCTTTTAAGAAATGATTCTTGCATTCAGAAAATTCTCATAAATAGGAATATCATAGGACTAGTATTAGAGGTTGTAAGTGAAGGGTTAACCACAGAAGTTTAACGACTTTTACTGTTTTGAAATTGTAAATCCCACCTGTGGCTCATACTGAGGCAGTCCATAAACTTTGGGTGTCTTGGGTATTTCGTTGCGTTGAGCTTTTTGGTTTGCGTATTCACCATACTTGTTGGCCAGGAAGTCGTTGCCGTAGCTATTGGGCCCCTTTCTTGCCGAATATTCACTGGAAGCACCATTCTGTTGGTCGTACATATCGTAGCTGGTCTCTGAGCTCAGGGCACTTTTCTCAATGGAGTCAATGGAACCATTTGAGGGCATTTTCTTGTAATCCGTGCCTGTGGTTGTGCTCAGAATATCATTAGAGCGTGACATGTGCATGTTACGACGCCTCATAGAGCCCTGGGGATCGATACTATTGAGACTTCGCAGACTCTGCCGGATACTATTGCGACGCTGCAGGCGCTGCACGTGACGCACGCGAGACTTTGAGTACCAACAGATCAGCACGAGCACCAACAAAAGGAACAAAAGACACAGGCCAGCTATCATGCTGATTGTCACGATATCAGCTCGCCAAGACAGAGGGTCGATCATTACCTAAAAGCAAAAAAAAAGACCCTTATCAGTGTATTATCTTTTGGATTAGATTTTCAATCATTATTTTGTTATTGCACTTAAGAAATTCTTAGTAAGAATATAAAATTAGATAAAAGGTAGTGCTCTCTTACTTTGGGATCAATTTCGCAGACAAAAGTCCTGCGACTGTCGCAAGAGTCCAATTCGATATTTCGGAAGAAGAAAGTGGTGCACTGATCGATGAAATTTAAATCCTGCACCCAAACTCTTTCAATGCCCCTGCTGCAGAATAAAATAAATTAATAAGAAAATGAAAAATTGTAGTAACAATTAACAATTTTTTGTCGAGCATTTATTCACTAATTTGCAATTGAAGTAAGCTGAAAGTAGATTTTTTTTTACCTAAAGTGCATCATTTGTCTGGACAGGAAGTGCCAGAGAGGCGATGTATCTCCACGGATGAAGGGCATTGAAGCATTGTCGGATCTGCAGAAGTCTCTGGCCTCATAGAAAGTCATGGGAGCACCAACAAAGATGTAACAAGTGTCAACAATAAGGGTCCATCCTGGAGGACACTTTCCATCGAGGATCGTCTCGTTGTTCATGTAGAATGGCAGAAATTGCACTTCAAGGAGGATTGGATCGTCTGCACAGAAGGTAAATATCAATTTAGTATTTCAACATCCTACCTAACACTTAACCTTTCCTACTAACCTGCCCGATCCCTAATCCTCCCACTGACTGCGAGTGTTGTGTTGTAATTCCAATAATTGTGCCTAGCATCGATTTTTGTCTTCCACACATCCAGAGTACTTTATTAGGACAGAAAATTATTATTAAAATTACATTCTTGACTTAGTACAATTAATCAAGAGGATATTAACAAAATTACCTGTTCCAAAATTGAAAGTCGAATCTACGATGGTAAAATTTTGAGATTATTGTCACGCATGCAAATAGTCCAATATAATAAAGTAGGTAAATTTTGGGACATCATTGATGCATTTGATAAATACGAGAAAGAAAAAAAAAGAGAAAAATACCATGCTAATCAGTTAAATCAAATAATTACTTCACACCATGCATCGCAAAATATTATGATTTTCTAATAAGAATTTTATCGAATACGTTCAAGTTCTTATGATTGGCTTACATTGATCGATTGACTGTGATCATTTCGTAATCATTGTCGGGATTGTAGAAAATGTTGTCCACATAATTTTGTCCAGCTGTTCCAGCCACAATTGTTGCTCTCCCACGCCAATCAGTGGCCACATTGCTGAATGCAATAAAAACAGAATGGGATGAGTTATCGGACGAAGCAAAAAAGTCAGTATTACGATAAAAATGATCAGTAACGAAATAAATTTGATCGGTAAAAAATCAGTTAATAAAAAAACACCAGTGTGAATTCAAAAATTTAATTTTTTTTCTGTGAAAGAAATCGATTTTTGTTAAGGCTTCTACACATTAGGAGCAATTTTCGTTAAAAAATGCTCTGTTCTTTAAAGGAAATTGCCTGCAGTGCTGTAGGTGGAAACGTCAAAATTCTGTCAAAAATAACATTTTTCACGAAAATTTCTCCCAATGTGTAGATGCCTTTAGAAACAAAAAGAATTTTTGTCAGCAAAAAATCGATTTTTGTCCGATGAAACTCAATTTTGATCAGTAAAATAAAGCAATTTTATATCGATTTTTTTACCGACCCAATTTGATTTATTTACTGAAAACAATTTTGGCAGCACAAAATTGATATTGTTCAGATGACAATCAAATTTTAATCAGCAAAAAATCAATTTTGATTAAAAAAATCAATTTTGATACCGATTTTTACCGACCCAATTTGATTTATTTACTGGAAACTATTTTTTGCAACATAAAATTGATATGGTTTGGTCAGCAAAAAATCAATTGTGATTAAAAAAAACAATTTTGAAACCGATTTTTACTGACCTAATTTGATTTATTTACCGGAAAAAAATTTGGGCTGCAGTAAATCGATTTTTGTCAGAAGGAAATCGACTTTGATAAGTAATAAAATAATTTTGGTCAGCAAAAATACGAATTAAGGGTAATAAAAATCAATTTGGCCAGTAAAATACTTAAAAGTAAAATATATTTATATTTATCAAAAGCAATTGTGATTTTGGTCAACACAAAAACGATTTTTATTAGAAGAATACCAATTTTGAACAATTAAAAAGCAATTTTGGTGAATAAATTAATCGAATTTTATTTAGTAAAAAAAATAATAATTTTAGCGTCGATAAAACAATAATAATTTTAGCCTGCGACACACCTCGAAATCAAAATTCGCATTTCTTTCTTTCCAAAAATATTTAATAGACTCTATCCCATTCTTTCGGGCTCAAAATTGGACAGAAATAAATTTAATTTAATGTGGATGTTCAAAAAGACAAAAAAGAATGCGAAAGAGTGGAATAGGCAGGCATATGCCAAACTTTTAAAAAAGAAAGGGATGCGAATTTCGACTTCATTAAATTTTCCCGATCAAAAAGGCGTCCAGTAGCTATTACTGCCCAAATTTAATTATATACCGAAAAAAGCATAAAAACGATTCTTCTTTCAGAGAATATTCAACTTTAATGTGTACAAATTAATTTTAGTCAATGAAATAAGCGGATTTTGGTCAGTAATGGCTCCGGCACACCTTTTAAATCAGGAAAATTTCATGAAGTCGAAATTCGAATCACTTTCTTTCTCACACTCTCAGATTAGGAAAATTTCATATAGTCGAATGAAACATTCTTTCCTTTTTCAAGCATTTTGCATACGACTATCCCACTCTTTCGCACTCTTCTTCTTCTTTTAAACATCACACCAAATTCAATTCAGCTCAATCGAATTTAGAGAGCGAAAGAATGAGACAGACATACGTAAAACGTGTAAGAAAGAAAGGGATTCAAATTTCGGCTTCGTGAAATTTTCCTGATCTAAAAGGTGTGCCGAAGGCATTACTGACCATAATTGATTTTTTTACTGATAAAATTTGATTTATTTGCTGACGAAATAGTCAGTGTTTTACTGAAAAAAATTAATTATTTTTAGTAACCTAATTTTTTTACTGCCAAAATTCGATATTTTTACTGACTAAATTTATTTTTTTATTTTAATCCAGAAGAAGTTTTAAAAAATACGAAAAAAATTAAATGTCCTTGACTCCTTTCCAATAATAGTTTTTCAAAGTCAGAGGTTTAAAAGTCTCCTGTCAGAATTATTCTCAACTTATCGAGACAAATTTCGGTTTATTGGAAAGGTCTTGCTGTTTCGGATAAAACTGTACCGCTATACCGATAATTTTTTTTAAGTATTTAAAAATAATAGTGAAAAACTTACTGATAGAATCCATTGTGAGCCGTGGTTTGGTAAATTGGCAGACGAACTTTGTCAAAGCCTGAAATTTCCACAATTCTTCCACCGCGATTTCTATGAACGTAGTTATTGGAGAAGTTGGAGACAACTTGCTTCAGAGCAATCACATCTTCATAAGCAGCTAAATTTTGAGTGAAGTAATTTTTAAAGACGGTAATTTCCTGATATGGAGATGATTGTCGACCCTCCACGCACAGTGATGGACGATTCCGGTTCCCTGTGAAGAGATTGTGATGCACCCATCCACGAAGGGATGTAGCTGATCCTCGTGAGTCGGATCTTATTGAGAGACCTCCTTGATTCCATTGTACCAGGTTATTCTGAAAAGAAATACGACAAAATCAGTAGGGTCATGACTGAAAATCGATTATGCTGACTTACCCGGAAGAACAAGGATTGCATATTTTGCACATCGAGTCTTATTGTTGATTCACATGTCGAGAAATTTCCATACAATTGTATACAATTTCTCATGAAACGATTGTGTTCAAGGGTAAGTGTTGGAGATACTTCTCCAGCTGTGGAGTAAGAAACAGCTCCTCGGATCGCTCCAGAAATCTCTGAATTGGAAATATTGTGCTGGGAATCTCGATCTGAAAAAAATTGTTGAGAATGAGGATGATCACTGAGAAAAAAAGAGGGTGCGATTAACTTTTTTTCCTCGTAACTTTAACACTTTTTAGGTATAAAAATATATCAACATTTTAATGTTAATTTTACACTTTTTTAAGGGTAAAATTAACATGAAAAAGGGTAATTTTAACCCCTAATACACCTAAAAAGGGTAAAATTTACACTGATTTCGGATCAATAATGCAGGGTAAAATTAACATTTCCGGAGTGTTATTTTAACTTTTTCGGATTTCTCTCACCAGTGCACAGTGTGTCGAATCGCCTAAAAGGCGGCCAAAATTATAAGGGATAGAGTTTGCGTCTTCGGGTCTTCAGAAGCCCCCCATAAGTGGACCCAAGGATTTAAAATATGATGTGCGTTTCCCCCACCCCCCTCTCCTTCCCCTCCAAAAACATGTTTCATTTTCATTTTAGGATATGTTTTGGAGAATACCCAGGCGGACATTTCGTTCATACATACCCATGACCTTGAGGCTTGACTTCTTTATGCTTTCCAAGGTCAAAGTATAAAAACGTGATTTTATGGGAAAACTCGAAACACGTGATGCAATTATTCTCATTTTTAAATGTTTTAACACATGTCCAGGCCGACTTTTTGTCCATACATACCTATGATGACCTTGAAAGCTTGAGGATAAACTTTAAATAACCCTGAATTTGTGATTAGATATAAAGATTGTGTCTTCGGACCTTCGGTGGACACCCCATTCGTCGACTCTGGCAATCGAAATATAATACTCATTTCGCCCACTCTCCTCCCCTACCCTTCCAAAAACATGTTTTTATAGCATAACTCAAAACACGTAATGCGATCAATTTCATTTTCAAACATGTTTTAAAGAAAATCTAAATCGACTTTTTTCTCCTTACATACGTTCGACCTTGATGGCATACGTTTTTGAGTTTTTCAAAGTCAAATTATAGAAATATATTACATATTTGTAATACCTTGAAAATGGATTCTATGTCTTCTTCAACAATTGATGTTTCAAAGCTTGTCTATCAAGGGAAGTACTTGAGTTTTCGAAGGAAATCCTTTATGAAACTTTACATATTATCTACTTTTGGTGCGTCATATACGAACAGCACAATCGTAAAACGGTTAAAAATTCGCTTAAAATCACGCACAGCTTAATCATTAAAAAGGGCTTAAAATGCGCTTTAAATCACGCGCAGCTCAATCGTAAAATAGTTCAGAATGCGCTTAAGATCACACACAGCTCAATCATAAAACGGTTAAGAATGCACTTAAAATCATGCACAGCTCAATCATAAAACCGCTAAGAATGCGCTTAAAATCATGCACAGCTTAATCGTAAAACGGTTAAAAATTTGCTTAAAATAACGCACTACTTAATTATGAAACGATTAAGTATGCGCTTAAAATCACGCACAGCTTAATCATAAAATGGTTTTAAGCGTAATTTTGACTGTTTTACGATTGAGCTGTGCGTGATTTTAAGCGCATACTTAACCGTTTTACGTTTGGGCCATGTGTGATTTTAAGCGCATTCTTAGCCGTTTTACAATTGAGCTGTGCGTTATTTTAAGCGCATTCATAAGAGAGTTTTATTTGGGGACTTAATGCAAGCTTGCATAGGCTGAGGTGCATGCACTGATTTTGGACATTGCTCATTGCAAGTCTAGCAATTTGCACTAAGTTAACTCTTTATTATATAAGAGGGGTATTCATACTACACAGTCAATTTCCAATATTAGAAGTTGGCAGACATCGTAGACGTAATGGGTTTATAAGAATAAAATTTGGAAATGTTTGAACAGTGATACGACCATTAGTAGGGTAAATGTACTTACTGAAGCCAATGGCTGAGATTGGAAGAGTAACAATTTCTGCGAAGAATCCATGATCAGCAGGAGCTCCACTGGCAACAAGACGAACACTTAGCGAAGGCATTGTTGTTCGGAAGAGATACTTGTCATTTCCAGAATCTGCCTCTATCACTCCAATCTTTCGAGCTGTTACATTGTAAATATCCCCATCGAACAGATGAATACCATCTCTCCTGCCATATTCCCGGGAATGATTGAAGAGATTAGATTGAAGCAGTCGGAATCCCAATGGTTTAACTCGATAAGCACTATTGAAGATCTTTACACAATTAACAGGATTGTTGTCGTACTTGTAGTACACGATTACTCTTTCTTCAATTGTGATTTCTTTCTCAGTATCGCAGATGTCAATCAACGAGAAGAGAGAATAAGGAAGATCAAGTGATCTTAGTGGTGTAAAGCTCGATTCATCACTTTCTCTGCCTTCTCCCGTCAAAGAGATCGCATTGATCCCTTGTCCCAGCGTTCCAAAGACTCGCAGGAACTGCACATGAACACTTGCAGTTGGTGAGATCAAGTTCAAAGCATGATGTGCTGAATTTTTCACTGTTACTGATGAAATTCTGGGATTCTTGAAGATAGATTGAATTGCTGGAGATTTTTCTCCATGAAGAATTCCTGCACTCTCAATTCGAACTTGTTCCAAGGTACTCTCACTTGGCCTGCCATTGATCCTTGAATCATGCAGTCTATGCTCAAAGAGATCACTCTCAAAATCGGGATTTGCAAATCTAATTCCACCCCAGTAGTCTTTCTTATCGGGATCACCTTGGCAACTGACAAAAACAAATTCAGAATCCCACTGACACTCATGCCTACGTCCGTAGAGTTGCCCATTGAGTCGTTCAGGACATTCTTCCATTCGATTTTCATCACCTTCGCACTCAAGTGGCTCAACCCATGACCAAATTCTGGTCAGGGAATTTGTGTGGAATTCAATGCGTCTGTCATGGGCAAAGAAGACATTCAGAGGATCAAAACCGAGTTCTCTGCAAACCACCTGAGCATTTCTCTCTGTAAAACGTCGATCGCAGATTGGTACCCATTGGAGTGTGGTATGATTGAAGTATTCGAGGAAACCTTGATGCGTCGGATCAATCTCATTGTCCTCGTAGGAACAATTGCGATTCGTACAGAGACGAATTGAATCATGAACTACGAGGTTTTCAAGTGATCTCTCCACACGATTTAGTTCTGCTGTTTGCCTAGCTATCGGTCTCATTATAATCTCACCATTGCTGCTACCCATTGCTTGTAGAGTTCCTAAAACCAGAATCCCCACATTGGGAGCAAATTCCATCTCAACGCCAGTTCCTATTGAAAGGGTAACTCCGGGCATCACTGTGATATCACTCTTGATCACGTAAGGCACTTCACGACGGAATAGCGAAAGATCTTCGAAGATTCTTCCACCCAAATTGTCAAGATCAACTGATTTGCGTTCGTCGAATGATACTGACATACTAGCATCAACATTATCTTCCAAGAGGAAAGGTCTGAAGATCACCTCTGCATGGTTATTCCAGTCATCAAAATCGAAAATTCGAGTATAAATGTGATCCACTTCAATTGATCCCCACCAATTTTCTGTGGCATCTAGGAAATTGCTGAGTCTGGCAGAAATAACTCCAGCTACGAGATCATAATCCATACGATTTCCTGTTATCAAATTCCTTCGAATCATGACTTTTTGGATTCCGCCAAAACCGATAACGGTTGTCGGATCCGATCGACGTTGTTGTCGTCCTTTCAGAGCCATTGAGAGACCTCTCGTTAGTCCAGGTGCTTCAAAACGATTATTCCGGATGTCGTTATAGACAAAAACTGCATGGACTGTTCCAAGGATCTCACTTTGACTGTCCGCTTTGAATTCCACCATGAACTTCCCGTTGTTGTCTATAATTCTGTTGTTGTCGATCTTTAGTTTCTTCTCCATCCCCCGGAAACCTATCAATCCAGGAAGGCAAGTATTTTCCGCAAAGGTATTGCCTGTTATGTTAACTTCTGCATAATGACCAGCAATGCTAATGCCAAAGTTGCGATTCTTAGTCCAGGTTCCGTTACCCAGGTACACAGAATGTGTAAAATTTTCATTGTACTGCCATACAAACGGTAGACTCAATTCCATTCCTCCCAGTGAATTTCTCTCAACTGTTGTATCCTGAAGAACGTAGTGGAAGAGATTGTTTGAAGATCTTAAATCCTTTGAGAACTGCCTAATACCTCTTCCATTGTCAATGATCATGGAACTATTGATATGAATGGTTATTTCGGAAATATTACTTTCATGAACATCCCAGAAAGGAGCATGAATGAAAACTGCTTCTTCTCGATTATGACTAATTTCCGATTTGACTATCTTCATGGATTCGTTAGCTTTGCGAAGATAGTGTTCCCCTTTTTCTCCCAGATATCTATTGTAATACGTTGCAGAGAGTCCTCGAAGATTTCTCTGGATTTTCGTTCGGGAAACATAAAGTGTTGGAACAGGACCCCTTACAATTCTGTTGCGGATGTTTTGAACAGGAGCCGGAATTGTAGACAGTGTTATAACAACTCCTCCAAGACCTAGCTCACCACTTCGGTAATGAAGAATAATTCCGTAGGAACTACTAGTAACTGGGAATACTGAAAGATCCCTGGACACTTGCCAAATGTCCGATCTGTGATTAGGTGTTTGAGCATCATGGAACCAAATGTCTTCCGTAGAATGATTTTGAACTGGATTTAGTAATTGAATTCCAATGACATATCCAGGATGACAACGAATATTGAAGGTCCTTTCTACGGGGTCCCCTATATGTTTGGCCGTTACGATATGATAGATCTGCCAAGTTTCAAGATCTATAGATTCATTGTGATCAGGAAGCATAAAAGGCCGATAGTTGGACTCTTCAGCGTTGTAATCTGGTTCAACATTTCTATCTGTCGGGATATGAAACCATCCGGCAATTTCTCTCTGTTCAACGGCCGAAAGGACGGGATCATGAGTAATTCCTGATGCAGAATTGTCTCGAATAATGGATGATTGCACTCTCAGTCCTAATTGCTTCAAACTGATTCCATTTCCACGATTGTTGGCAAATTCACTGTTTTTGACGTTATTGATGCCATCTCCGCCAAAGATATCCGAATATACGACACCCAAGCCATCATGAAGATTGTTAACTATACGCACATTCTCAAGATTGTGTCGTGCAAAGTCCATTTGAAGGGCTGGCTTGAAGGTATTGGTGGAGTAATCGAAGACTCCAGCTTTTTCAATGGTTACGTATTGTAGATCTACCCTTTCAGCCAACACGCCAAATCTCACTCCTGCCCAAGCTCCTTCATAGCACCGAATTCCGACATCGTATTCGTGTGTGCAGGAATTCTCAAATTCCCCTCGATCTGCTCTCTCAGACCTGCATTGTGTTATATCGATATCATGCTCTGTACATCGGACATGGGACAGAACGATATCTTCAGTCGTTCCAGCTCCAGGGACTTCCGATCTTTGAAGCCGCCAGTCATAGGGATTTAGCGCTAATCCCAATTGATGACAAACTAAAGCTGAATTTATGATATTCCATCCGTAATCACAGACTGTTCCCCACCTACCATCCACGTAAACTTGCAGCCGACCTTCGTGCTCATCAACACCTCCCAACAACCGAACAGGAACTGTAGGTGTCGTTTCAACATTGGGCTCAGTTTCTGAATCCATCATTTCGGCCTCCATCGTAAAAGCTTCATTTGTCTCATTATCTGCGGTTGCAATAGGTTCGCGTTTCAGTGTAAAGGTGATGTCATCTGGGTTGCGACCTCTTGCTTCGAGTTTTCCAGCAACCATAAGTCCAACATTGGGAACAAAGTTCAAGGTAACACCTGAATGAATAACTAATTTTCCACCTGGACGAACATTGATATCCTTTTCTACAGTGTAAGTTCCACTGGTAAGAGTGATCTGCCCATCAATCTCGCCGCCTACTTTATCGAAAGTTTCAGAATGGAATGACGGCACAAAAGTTGGATTGGAAGAGATCTTATTGGTTCCAGGATTTGATGGATGTAGCAAGTACGGGAAGTAATTAATTTTAGCCAGGTCATACCTGAAAAGACGGAAAGATCATTAGTAGAACTGGCCAATATATGTATTTGCATGTTTTTATTAAGCGTTCTCAGGCCGTATTTGACCCTTTATCTTCACGAATTGGGCTCTTGTGGTTCTAAATAAACCCTATGCATATTTTGACATATTTCATGTTTATTTGCATATTTGCATTTTTGCATATTTACGAATTTTAACATATTTACCAATATCTTTTTCACGTCATCTCGTTTGTCGAAGCTACAATTTTTGTTATTCTTTTGCATTGTATAATCTCTATAGTACGTAAAATCTAAAAGTTCATGGAAATTTGAGGAACAAAAAAGGTTTCCGAAATTGCAAGCCGACCGGAATTTGGCACACTTACCCTACCATTTTTTAAAAACATTATCTGTAAAATAATTTGAGATGTTTTTCTTTAACATTTGACGTTGAAAAAAGTGATAGAAGGAATGAATTGAAGTTATTATATAAGGACGAAATGATGTTCAATTACGTTTTCTGTATATTAGATTCTAAAAGAACAAGAAATCCTAAGATCGGTTTTCCGGAAAGCGCTTAAAAACACGCACATGTCAATCATACAGTAGACTCTCTCTCAATCCGGAATATGGGGCAAAATGTCATCCGGTTTAGCGATAGAATTGAGCGTCAAAGCCTTTGTAAATTCCACGAAAAGCGATCAATTATAAACGAAGAACTACAGCGAATTTGAGCGAATTAGCTTCATAATTAAACGTGAAAATTGTCAACAAAATTTGTCGCCCGATTAAGAAAGAGCCGATTGAGTGAGAGTCTACTGTAAAACGATTCAGTTTGAGCTTGAAAATATGCACAGCTCAATCATAAAACGGTTAAGAATGTGCTTGAAAACCCGCACAGCACACACGTAAAACGGTTAAGATTGCGCATAAAAACATGCACAGCCTAAGCATAAAACGCTCAAAATTACGTTTGATCATTGAGCTGTGCATGATTTTAAGCGTATTAACCCTTTTATAATTGAGCTGTGCGTGATTTTAAGCGCAATCTCAATTGTTTTAGGATTAGTAATACTAATACTTTTAGAAAATCAATAGAACCTACCTATCGTATCTGTGGAAGAGTTTCGCAAAAATCCTAGCTTCGTCCGTATGTCCTAAGTAGTTGAAGGTGACATTGAGAACTTCACTTTGATCAGATAGTTGTGACCCAACTTCGTACTTTGAATCTGGATTGAAGAAGATATTTCTAAAGATGTCAACATTACTTGAAGAGATCACAACCGGAGCGGCTACTCGTGACCGTGGATTAAGTCGTCCAACTCCAGCTTCTCCTTCAACTCCTTCATCTTCCACAGGACCAAAAGCCTCTTGGATTTTATTTTCTCTGATAAAATTTCTCGTAAATAGGATTGATTGTATTCGTCTGGTTGTGTAGGGAGAGAGCCCAAGTGAAGCTACGTAAATGCCTCGATTTTTGTAAAATTGATTGTGTTGGACGATGATCCGTGCTGGAAGTTGTCGAAACTCCTCTAGAGGTCGATTCCTAATCAACAAGGCCCCAAAAGTACCCTTCCGGAATTCATTAAACTCAATTCTAGCATTGAGATTTAGTGCTGGACTTATAAGTAAGCCTATTCGATTGTCATGTTCGAAAATATTCTGACCAATTTGTAGATTGAGCTTTTTGCCATTTTGATCTGGGAACCAGCATGTTTGAATTTCCACGGAGTTGGAGAGGCTGTCATTGAACCAATTTCCCGTGATATTTACCCAAGATTCACCAGAATAATTCCCATGGTAGATACCACTCTCGATATTCCGGAAGATCTCTGAATACTGAACTGCGGTGGTTTGATTGAAGGGATAAAATTCTTCTCTGTCTTTGGCTGTTTGATTGAGCCACACAGCTAAGCCATATTCACGATTTCCCGTGAGATATGTTCGGGAAATATTTCTGTTCCCTCCGAAGTACGTGATGTTGATGCCACTACCCTGATTGAAGCCAATTCTGCTCTCAGTCACATTAACATCACCCGCTCCATTGACCACATTGAGCCCTGCAGCATGTCCATTGTTGTTGATCATCGTCGTGTGGATGTGTACTTGAGACCTGAGATTTCCCACAGCAACACCAGATCCACCATTGTCCTCGATACGACTCTTTGTGACATTGAGATCGTATGTTTTGCTCTGGCCTGCCGTCAATCGAAGGTATCCCACCATTTCAGCTCTTGGTTGTGCCCGGAATCTCACGTAGATCTTCTCCCGCGTACTCGTGAGACTCTGAGGTCGAGTGTAATTGCGCACAGACCACATTCCCAGAAGTCTATCATTAGGAGAAGCTCCATCAAAAACTTCTATCTGGGCTGTTTCATTTGTGGTCAAGACAAATTGCTGAAAGGAGACAGTTAACACGAATCCTGGTCGCGTGAAGAAGTACTTCCCGCATTCTTTGGGCACAGCTGAAAATTGAGATTGGTCTACAGAGAGCCATATTGGGTAGATTTGTCCAGCTGTTGTTGGCAGAGAACACAATTCGTAGATCCTCAATTGACTGGGACGTTCATTGAACCTCCAATCGTGTCCTTCATATTTTACTCCATCAGCTCCACTGCTACTCACTGTACACCCTTCGAGATGAGCCAGGCCGTAGCTTGAGTTAACAAAAATCCCAATACCTCGGCTTCGGCGTACAACAACATCCCGAAATGTAAATGCAGCATCTGATCGTGTTACATTGATTCCAGTAAAAGCTGAATGATCCACAGTAACATGGTGTAATACAGGAGGATTGCCCAGAACCTCAATGGCAGATGTTGTTGAACCTCTAGGGCCATATCCTGCTCTCTTGATGTCCACATATTTGAGCTCAGAATGTGACAGGGATTCGAAGACCGCGTTATTGGCTGTTTGCGGTTCAGATAGGGCAAATTCAAAACGTATCCCTCGCCAATAGTGCGATTCCGCAGCGTGGAGTGGAAGACATTGGATACCAATGTCACTGTGATAGTCACAGACACCTGAACCCAACTGACGCCGATCCCAGGAGCATTTGAAGAGGGAGTCTTCACTTCCTTGGCACTCAGGTTCTTCTAGAAGCAGTCTTGGCTGATAGTTCTGGATTCTGTCCATCCAATTCCAGAAACGACCGCCTTTGAAGCCCATCTGACGACAGACGACTTCGTAGTTTGGAATTGTCCAACTGCAATTGGAAAATAATATAATATTAGTGAATATTTTTTATATTTCTCTTTGATATATTTAGCAAAATGAAGCTATAAAATCTAACTAGTAAAAAATCTAACGCTTATTCTTGAACTACCAGGGGATCAAATCAAATTTAGATTATCATGATATTCCTTGAAATTATCATATACGGATACTTTCGAATAGATCAAAAATAAGCCTCTTTTATAAGGATCAATTTTGATTTGGTGTATCTTCATTTTAGGAGCTGTACAATGTTCAGGTCTAGATTTCTTTTGAAACTTCTTCCTTAAACATTGTACTAGACTAATTTTATCAATGAGGATCAAGAAATCGTTGGAAGTGAAAAATCACTCAGAGAAAATGCATCACTTTTTCCAGAGCTTTCGGCTCAGTCTCAAAGCCTTCATCATGATATATAAACATACTATCAGCCTACATCATGAAGGTTTGAAGACTGAGCCGAAAGCTCTGGAAAAAGTTGATGCATTTTGCCTGAATGTTTTTTCACTTCCAACGATTTCCGGACCCCAATTGATAAAATTAATTTCACGTCGGTTTTTCTTTAGAATAAGTATTAGACTAATTTAAAAGGGAACACAAGTTCTTGCGTACGTACAGCGATGATAACTTAAAGAGTTTAGGGTCGAGTGAACACCTCTTCGACAGGGAACTCATATTGACACTTTTGTCAAAAGGTTGAAATTTATTTAATGTATCTAATGAAATGTAAGTATTATGGCGTTTTCTCATTAATCTACGTTTTTCGATAAAGATAAGTGTTCAAATTTCGTATTCCAAATGGTACAGAGTAGGATGTCAATAGGCCCTGACACGAGTTCTTAAAGTGTCAATAGGTGTTCCTTTTATCCTAATTGTCTCGATTTACACATAAATTTTCACTTTTCAATAATTTCCAATTTTTTCTTGTTTGTAAACAGTCTAGAAACAGTCCATAGATTCCAGCTGGTGTAACTCTTAGTTTAAACTAATGAATAAAGCGAACTGAACTGAACTGAACGTCTCACGTACAGGTGCTTCCTCTGCCGTACAGAAATAACGGTACTGTGCCTAAATGAGGGCTACCCAAAATGTTGCTCCCTTAGCTCTTTTTGCATATCTGTTACACTATCTTAAAACTTAAGGCAAAATTTTAAATAAAACGTTAGTTTTTATTATGAATGTTAAGGGCAAAATGATCTCTAAAATTTTGAAAAATTATAAAATTGCATGTACGTTCGTTATCTAGGTCTCTTGGAAGAGTTTTTATTAATTACTTAAGGATTTCTCTCCAGAAGTATACGCTTTAGTGTTGAAGCACTCAAAATGATCTTATTAATCGAATGTGACAAAGCAAGCTTCCTAGAGAGTTATTTACTTGATTCTGGGTGCACTCCCGTAAGAACCCAAATAGAATAAAGCTGATCCTTCAGAATATTTAGCTTTTAAAATTTGATAGAAAATGACTGTCATTCACTGAGGGCTCAGATTCATCAATTAGAGCCTATGATCGTAAATTTCCTTAACCTATTTCTTTATAGTCAACTTTTGCAGGTAAAATATTCTCAAGGACCGGTCTGAGTTCAATTGGGCCCTTAAGTACTGGGACGCAACGCACTTACGATTAAAATTTAGAGGTGTTCGTTCATAGCCAAGTTGGTTCCTGACACACAACCTACGGGGCTTAATATTCACTATGATTCACAAAACCTTTTAAAATAATGTTTTATGAGGGCCAATAAATGCTATGCCGCGTTTGTAATGTGTCAGAAACTGATTTCAAAAATAAAACTTATTGTAAGTTATATTATAGCCTTATGTTTAGGAAACATTGTATCCTTTAGGCATGAAATAAACTTCAAATTGAATTGAAATTGAATTGAATTGATTTGACTATATTAAGGCCCAAATAGACTCGGGCTGATCCTTGAGAATATTTAGACTATAAAACTTGTCAGTAAAAATTTATCCTAAACTGTCATACACTGAGGGCATAAGAACATCAGTTATAGTGTCTTTTTATAAATTTCCTTTACCTAATCCTTTACTGATAAATTTTACAGGCTAAATATTCTCGAGGATCATCCTGATTCTATTTGGGCCCTTAGTCGTCTAGGCTATGACTTAGTCGTCTCGGGACTTAAGTCTTAAGTATGTCCAGTCAACCTAAAGGCATAAAGGTTTAGCCATACAGCTTAATTTCTCTACTTTTAATCAAGTAAGAGTTTGAGGAAAATTTAAGCCTATTTATCAATATAAAGGGCAAATGAACTATTAAATTTTGAAAAATTATAAAACTGCTTGTTGATTAAAATTTTGTGATCTTGAGAAACTGGGTTAATCTCCAGGCTGAACCCCGTAACTATCTGCAAGTTCGGTATCCAGTCTTTTTCTTGACAGAGTTACCTATTCAATTCCCTATGGCTTTGTCTCCCGAAGTACATGCTTAGGTGTTAAATCATTTAAAATGTTCGAACTAATGAATTTTGAAGTAATCTTTAAAAGTGGATGCTTTGAGAAAGAACATCCCTTTTGTCGATAAATTCTTTTGTAAGAATCCTCGTTGAACCTTTTATTTGTACTAAATACTCTATCACGAATCTCGATCAAAATCCCAAAAGCCAAAAAAAGCCAATCCTTACAGGATTTTGAACATTCGAGATTTTGGCTGCCTCCGCTCTATCATATAAGTTCAGTATGTTTTTGATAATACTAGGGTAGAGTCAGCCCTTTTCGTCATGTAAGCACTTTTCGCCACCTAATATAAAACAACTAATTTAAGGCATTTAAGAATAAGTAACATTTCAACACTCATAATATGTTCTGTTCTAATATCCCAACACGTTATTATGCCTCTTAATTAATTGAAATTCGTTTGAAAACAGGTGGCGAAAAGTACTGAAACAAGCATAATTGGGGAAAATGCATATTTTTCAATGAGATTCTCTAAAATTCTCGAGACGTATCCTAGATATATAGATAGATATTGCTTCAAAGTATTTTTATACAAAAATTCATTTTAGTCTGACAAAAATATCACACCTTACGAGGCTCCCAAAGCTTAATGGTGGCGAAAAGTACTGACTCTACCCTATTAAAGTTTCAGTTAGTTAAGAACCTGTAATCACTCACTTTCTTGAATTCGTGCAAACAGATCTCCATTTTCCTTTGTGAAATATTTGAAGGCGTCCTTCGAGTGGTGTTGGGCCGTCCACGAGACGTGCCCCGAGATCTTCTGGTGTAACAAAGGTTCCCTCATCGTATTGGGTGTCATGATAGGTGGGTCGTGGTGAGAAGACAATTCTATTACTGGCACTTCCCTGAAAAAAAAAAATACAACATTAGGTCTTTCTTCTAAATAAAACAATTTCAAGCAATTAAGACATCAAAGACATGCCCTTATTAGCTAATTTGTAGAATTCCTAGAGGGCACATTACACAAACTTTTAGCATATTAGGTGTCTCCCTATTCATTGAGCCCATTAGAGTTCTTGAACTCCTGGGTCTTGTGTATTATTAAATTATCTCTAACATTTAATAAGTCTCATCATCAGCCTTTCCAGTGCATTCACACCCATTTTGAATTAACACTCAGCTGGTTTTACGCTAATAATGTCTCGTGCGTCTCCTCCCTATTACATAAAAAGCGTGTAAAAAAATTGTAAAAGAAGAATAAGAATAATAGAGACTTGATGGGTATTTTCCGAGAGAACTACGTGAAACCATCTGATTTTTCGCCTCAATCAACTATTCCTAAATTGGCGTTCAAAGTGATGTGTTTTTTATTGGATGGTGATCTTGTCACCTCTTAGATGATCTCAATTGGGAAGTGGGTCACCGCCCTATGACAGTGCAATCCGCGTATGTAATTAAATTAATTAATCCCAGAGCTATATAGAATATGTCATAAGCACTTGATTCACCCAAGAAAAGACATGTCCAATTAAAATAAAACACACAATTAGTGTTCTTGCCTTCCAATTTCCGGTTATTTTCGACTTGAGTAACTCTACTCATTCATAAATTCTCCCCCTTTTGTCTTCACTTTGGCTAACAATTGGCAAGATACTATGGCTTATATGAATAAGCATTGTGATTAAGATAAAAAATTTGTAATTTGCATGTAATATTTGTTGCAAAGTTATCTGGATATTGCTTTCAGGTAATTTTACTGGATATTTCTTGATTGTTTTTGTGGCTTATTTGGTATGTGTTACTTTCTCCATGATAACATAAATTAAAGAAAAATTATTGCCAACTTAAGGAAATAATAATGATTTCGAATATGATTTGTGGTATACAAATAGTTATTAACTTTGTTATCTCAGAAAAATGTGCATTTGAAATAAAAATAAGAATTGACTGACATCCTACACTGAGAAAAAACGGGAGTGCGATTAACTTTTTTTCGTCATTACTTTAACACTTTTTAGGTGTAAAAATATATCAATATTTTTTAATGTTAATTTTACACCTTTTTTAAGGGTAAAATTAACATGAAAAAGGTTAACTTTAACCCCTAATACACCTAAACAGCATAACATTTACACCGATTTCGGATCAATAATGCAGGGTAAAATTAACATTTCCGGAATGTTATTTTAACTTCTTCGGATTTCTCTCAGTGTAAACTAAAATATTACTGAAAATTTTTTGTCTTAAAAAAAATAAAACAAATAAATTAGATGTAAGACTATTAGGGGGAAGTAGGGGACTTTTGAAAGTAGGGCTCCTTTCAAATTGCGATTTTTCACCCATTTTTAAATGAAATTGAGCCTTATCATAATATAATTTAGCTGCACAATCAGATTGAGAAGCTAAATTACGTTACAATATGGCTCAGTTCCATTTAAACACAGGAGAAAAATTTCAGTTTCAAATAACATTTGAATGTTTCAAATATAACATTTTTTGTGAATCTGGGAAATTCTAGAGCTCGGATATTCCTCAGAAACCCAGGAAATCTTTAAGAACAATTCATGGGAAGCCTTGGTAATCGGAAAATTCTCAAAAGTTCAAGAAATGTTCAGTAACTTGTGTGAGACCGGTGAGACCATTAAACCGGGACACCATCAGAATCGTCTTCAAATCATAAAAATCTTGAAGAGACTTTGAGAAACCATGGGTATACAGTAGAACCTCGCTATAGTCCATATTTGGTTCCAGATTTGACACTTGGGTCGTACTATAAGTCCATGTCATTTTTTAAAATTATCAACGACTTTTAGTATTGAAATTTGTCGACAGCTTCCACTTTCTTTGCGATTGTGGTACTTGTCCTCGCTCTCTTCATTATGGATCACAATTATCGCAACTGCTCAATAAAGTTTGCCAAAAATATTAAAATAATTATGACAACATTGCATGTCGCGTACTAAAAAACAAAACCTAACTTAAAATCAGTGTTTTGAAATCAACGGTCGATAAAATGTGGACAATAGAGCGATGGCCTATAGCGGGGTTCTACTGTACTAAGAATACTTGATAGCTGGAAAATCTCTTGAGGAACTGAAGATCCTTCCTGTACTCAAGGAATGCAAGAAATTCTCAAGACAGCTAACTCTCACTTCCTTGTATAGGGGAAACTGAGTCAACACCAAATACGGTGTAGGATCAAACACTGATTTTGATTTCTAAACTACTTGGACTATCTCTACTATTTCTTCAGTAAGCATCCCTATAATGCCTATAACTTTCTATAAGTCTTAGTATCTGAAGTCGAATATCTGATAAATCTTAGTGTTTTGTGCTACCCCGTGTTTGGTGGTGCCCCAGTTTCTTCTATTTTTAATCGCATTTCTTTACTTTGTGGTCAAATTTACAACAACATGATTACACTTTGTACATACTTAATTATTACATATTTTGTGTAAAATTACATAAATAATGTGTATGCATTATATTATTGTGTAATGGCCTCTACACGCTGTTAGAAACTTCTTTAAAAAATGCCTTTTTAAAGAAAATGTCCCCAGTTCTTGTAGGCAGGAAAATCTGATTTTTTTTTTAAAGATTTTGATAAAAGGCAACTTTTGACGAAAATTGCTTATAGTGTGTAGACGTCATAAGGGAGTACACAAAAATTACACAATTTGTAAACTTAACACAAGATCGAAGTTAAAAAAATCTAGCATTTCCCAAAACTGAGTGAGACTCTATTCCTATGAAGTTCCTTTTCTATTTACAGTGCTGTCTCTCTATATGCACAGTTTGGGTACTTTTTTTGACAGTTCTCTCTCTGAATATGCACAACTTTTTTTTGAAATTCCCAACGGTTTTTTTCTTTCTTTTAATAAATTAACATTTTTTTATTGTTCTAGAATTTCCCGTGTTATTTTAAATAAAATATGAGACAGAAAAAATAAAATTAAGAAAATTTAAAACAAGAAAAAATAGTTACCAAGAAAATAATTTTCTTTATTACTTTGTCAAAATGTAAACAAATTGATTTTGAATGCAACCGACACAAAGCTGTGCATATAGAGAGTGTGCATATAGAGAGACAGCACTGTACTATGTAGAGGAGAAGGGGGAAGAATTAGACAGTTGATGTGTTATAGGTTTCCTTAGAAAGTAAATTACTATTTATTCAGAGTAATTAACTCCCTTCCTATCCATTGAAATATTAGTCTAATTTAAGTAAGTTTTTCCCAAATTGTAAGCAAATAAATTTTCATTTCCTTGCTAATTCTACCCCGGTCTTCGTCTACCCTAGCTTTAATTTTTTTCACTGAAATCTAAGTGAAATGCAAGCTTGTAAAATAATGGTACGAAAGAATGAATGAAAGCTTTATACAAAATGTTTGTTCAGTATAAACTTTTTTTTTAAATGTTTTTTTTTTGTCAAATTGTCTAAAACCTTGCGTACAACTAAAAGTTCTCACGAAATTTTAAAGCATATTGTGTTACTATTAACTTTGTGAAGAATAAAGTTGTCAAGAATCACATGAAAAGTGATTTTTTAATGAAATCCATTAGGTGAGAAAATTTCAACTATTTGTTCAATTGACACTGAATTTCTTGTGTACAAAAGAAAACTAAGAAATGTTACGGGGAGGCAAGCAAAAAAAATCTTATTCACAAATTATCTCACATATGGCTTGAAAATCATTGTCTGTGACGAAGACAGACACAAAGAAATGTTTTTTTTTTCATCACAACAGAATTCCGTTGTTTATTTCCACTTTTCGCGTGCTTAAAAAATATGCCTGCAACATTCACCTTTTAGAGACATAGCGTATGCTAAAATTAGGTGTGCTAGTACATATGGCAAAAATTGTTACTATTGCCGGAGAGACAGTGCTTATGTTTGTAAACAAAGTGTCTGCATGTGAGTGGGAGAGAAAATGTAATATCAATTTTCAGTGGTTTTCTGTTACCCAGGAAATACAATATTCAAACGGACTAATGACCCAAATTGTGCAGTTGAAAATTCTATAATAACATATTTTACCAACCAAATTCCCATTTTAACAGGCACGATAATCGATTTAAAAGTTATGTTTACGAATGAGAGTTTTCAATGACTCATCATAAGAGTATTTTTTTATTCTGAAGACACCTCACAGTTGAGACAGAGAATTTTAAATGCTCTTAAAGATAATGTCTGAGACGACTTTTTTTTTGTTTTATCACTATTCCCTAACATTTCTCTTCATTACACAATTTCAGGGTCAACAACCCACACCTTCAAGGTAAATTCTCTCCCTCTGGGAGCAGTATGCGTTCCTTCTTTTTAATTTTTCTTGTAACAGACGGTTCCACTTCAGAACCCAACCATCACATCCCTTCAAAAGATATCTTCATGCAGGAGAAAACATATCGCAAGAGACTTTCTTTACACTGTCTTTTGTGGTAAAATTAACCCAACCGCGACTTTCACCCATTGTCGAAGAGTGTCAAGCCAGTTGTCCAATTTGGTTGAAAAATAGAAAAAAAAAGAAATTGGCAAAAATTACATAAAATTCTTTGGGACTTCCTCAAATACCCATGAATTTTGTCAAAGAAAATGTAATTCAAAAATGAAATTGGGTTATACAGTTCAAGATAAATTGCTTAATTTGAAATTTTTTAGAAATTTGTAATTTAGGAATTATTTCATATATGTTTATAGGTCATAATCTGTAAAACCTAAATACGGGATGATACCGGGGCAAAATTTGCTAGCCATGAACTAAAATTAAATAAACTCAAAATAAATATTAGTTTGCTTAATATTCCTTCTAAGGCCCCAAATAGACTCAGGCTAATCCCCAAGAAGTTTGTAAAACTTAACGGTAAAGTCTTACAAACTTTACCGGCAGGAAAAGGCAAAATCTTAAAATGCATTAAGATTGGAGTAAAGAGAAGATCAGAGTGCTCCTTACTGTACGAAAAATCCATTGATGTTGCACTTAAGAAACCTTTCAGCAATCAAAGTGTTGTGATTTAATAGAAATTTACGCTGAAAATGCTAATCCTTGATCTTAAATCATCAGTGTATGATAGTTTGGGCTGATCCTTTACCGCCAAATTTTACGAGCTGAGTATTCTCTAGGATCAGCCTGTATCTATTTTCGGCATAATACGGGCTTCAGATCTAATATTTAGTCATATGGCTTAACTGCTCTAAATTCTTATCAATCAAGATTTTTTTTTTAAAAGTAACTTAGAATTGGATTATTAAGGATAGGTGACCTATTAAATTTTGAAAAAGCAATAAAATTGGTTAATATTTAGGATTTTGAGACCTTTAAGAACTGGGCTAAACCTCTAGTCTGAAGACCGATTAAGTCACGAATTCAAGTGCAGAAGGTGCTGCTTCGGTGTTTTTCATGAAAGTTGATTAGTTTTCATTAAAGATTGTTTCTTTTTATGTTAATAGTGAATCAATCTTTAAATTTCGGGTGAAATTTCCCAGCTGGATCCTGTATTTCGCGTAAAAAAGTATTTACTTTGTGAGCATCTCTCCGGTGAGGTAGTGTTGCCTATTCCGGCAACATCTTTTGCTTTCTTAAATTTCTTACTCATTTTGTGTGTTTTTTTTTAATTTCTGAATTCTACAATGTCCAGAGAAAAAAACCATGGCTTCTATGAAAAGGATGATGAGATAAAGGCCTTGGAAGAGTTCAGGAGGGGCAAATTGCTACGGAAATTTGCGTAAATTTGAGATGCTACTCTTCAGGTCTTCAGGACAAATTACGCGGAAGATCTCAGGGTTTGTGGGTCATATAAACGTATTAAACTAAATATTAAACTCGTTCCGTTTGACGTTTTGAAATTTTCTATCCGTTGCGTCACAAAGGGCGGTCAGAAAAAGGTGGCCGGTATTTCATTCAAAGTGGCCGGAATACTACCCAAAGCAATGTCCATATTATTATTGATTTTTCAATATTTTAGGAAGTGATTTAAAGAAAACAAAGATGATAAACTAGTTTTCAAGGTTCCATACAATTCTCCCGAAAAGAAAGTAACAAAAAATATCAATATGAATTAAAAAATATGCACTTCAAACTTAGGACTTCGTTGCTTATATTGAACTATGCCGAAATTTGGCACACTTACCCTATAATTTGTTTTTTTCGACTTATTTTAATATTCCTTTTCCCTCACCTCCCTCCTAAACCTCCAAAACCTTGTTTTTTTGGTTTATTTCGAAAACGACTACTATATTTTTTTTTCTTTTTTGAATTTTTTGTTTTATAGAAAGTGCAGATTTCGTTCTTAAACACCTATGTTCGAAAAACATTTCGATATCGAATTTTCGAAGGTCTAAACTACTTTGGATTGGAGGGCCTAATTTTCAACCGATTTCTTTAAATTTCGATTTTTTGAAAGATATTGAAATTTCCAATCCGACGGAATCGGTAATCAATCGGTAAAGTACCCGTAATTGATTTATATCTCTCAAATTTTTTTTTTAATTTCTTTCTTTGAAATATTTCCAACTTTTTTTCGAGAAAAGACTTTGCAAAACTCTCTCACTGAATATCCTGAATAATTTTTAATAAAAATAATCAATTTAAACCCACAAACCTTTCTTACATATGTATCTGTATTGTACGATTAGTTTTAATTTTTTTACTATGTAAAGTAATAAAATAAATCATTTTAGTAGCAATGTGCCATTGTTTTGTGCTTCTTTGATAAGATTTGTGGTCTTTAATTTTATCTCACAAAAAATTCTATGTCATGAACTGAATTATTCGCTATAAACCACTTAATTTTTTTTCGGATCGAGAAATTATAAAATTAAATATACTAAAAGTGTATTAGAAGTTATTTAATTTAAATTTTGGTGTAAAAATTCATTTTTTAACATTCCAACTCCTGTATAGTTTCTGTAGTTAAATTTGTACAATTTTTCAAGGCAAACATAGATACGCTGATATCAAATGATAAAAAATTGGTTTACAAAATGTTGTTCTGTGACAAGAAATCGTGTTTTTTGCCACGGAAATTATACCACGATTTTCTTCAGATTACAGTAGAACCCCGCTATAGGCCATCGCTCTGTAGTCCACAATTTATCGACCGTTGATTTCAAAACACTGATTTTAAGTTAGGTTATGTTTTTTAGTACGTAACATGCAATGTTGTCATAATTATTTTAATATTTTTGGTAAACTTTATTGAGATAATTGTGATCAATAATGAAGAGAGCGATGACAAGTACCACAATCTCAAAGAAAGTGGAAGCACTCGAGCAATTTCAATACAAGGGGTTACTCAAATTTGAAATACCGATACATTTTATCGTTTGAATCTATGGAATCCACGGAATCACTCGTAAGATTCTAATTGAATCTGAAATGATATTCCTTCTAGAATCACTGGAATCAAATGGAATCACAGACACATGCCTACTCAATATTCCGCGATAGATAATAAGCTATAGTACATTACAGATTTGTATGGATTTTTTTTTTTAATTTTCCAAAGGAATTCATTTACGATCTGTTTTTCGAGGGAATCACTGTGCCGATTTATATGATTTTATCGGATTTTGACAAAGGGTACAAAAGCGTTTTCATGGATCTGAGTGAGTAGCTTTCCGTTTCAGGAAATTGCATTTTAAGTTTGAGGATCCCAAAGCGATGTTCTTCGAGACCAAAAGAGCCTTTAAACTTTATATGCTTGAAAATTAGAATCAATCTTATTGCAATCCGATTTTTTGATGATTTTAAGTGGTTTTAATAGCACATAATCTGATTTAATTGATTTACAAAAATAAGTCCAGCTTTTTTTTATTTTAAGGAAAAGGGATTAAGATCACTTTCCCTTTTTTTAACTTTCTTAAAACAAGCTTTCTGTTAAAAGTTCACAATAAATTAATTTTCAAGTCGTTTTTTTAATGATATCAACATATTTTCAAATAAAAGATATATTTTTCGCATGTTTTAAATCAAAAATTTAATTAAGGCTTTTCCTTGAAGAAATTAGCTGGAAAATTTTGATCAAAAATGGACTGATAATGCTATTTTTAGAGTTTCTTTGAAAACTTTCTTTCAAAAATTGAATTTTAACCCTATTTTGATTATTTTGGAGTCTGATGTAGAAAGCTTTCTAGCTAGATATTTCTTAAACCTGTTCCATAGCGACATTGTATAAGGGGTCCCGGATTTATGCATATCGAGATTCGGGATTATGAAAGCACATCTATGCATCTTTGCCTATCACAAGGAGCTTATTTGTGAAATCATTTTTGATATAATCCCTAAATGTATGCAATTTTGGGCGCAGAAAATAACCCAAACAATTGGTTCCAACAATATTTTGCATATTTTACAGCGTTTCCGTAACTTATTCAAAAGAAGTCTCTTAAAAGTATGAGAAAATTCTTTAATGCATAAAGTCGTTTCGCGCGTTTTTTCTCCGTGACGAAAGTATGCATAATTCCGAGATCCCCTGTAGCTCTTCCTATTGTTCAAAAAGTACCTTGAGTAACTCGATAAATTCGGAGATATCGGGAATAAACAGAATCACAGAATAGAATAATTAAGAATCACAGAATACCGAATTGAATTATTAAGAGAATCACACATTTGGAATCACTAGAATCACATTGGGATTACAAGGAATAAACGGAATATGGACACAAATTTTCGATCTTGACTAACTCCTTGTTTCAATACTAAAAGTTGTTGATAATTTTAAAAAATGACATGGACTATAGTGCGACCCAAATGTCAAATCTGGAACCAAATATGGTCTATAGCGAGGTTCTACTGTATGTTTAATTCAACTTTGTATTTAAAAATAGCAAAATAATCTAATTGTATTTTGCTTTGTTAGAAAATTATTAATTAATCTTATAAAACTGTGAATAAATTCTTCTCTAAAGTATATTTATAATTCGATATTTATTCTCTTAGAAAAAGTGAAACAACTTTAAATCATTTAATTAGCGTCAATTAATTACAATGTGCGTCAGAATCTTATGCAAAAAGTACCCTTTTCGCAGAAAAAAAATTTAAATTTTGTGCAAATGTAATAAAGTGTAATCTTCAATTTTTCTTATGACTAACTCTAAATTAGCTTTAATAGTACATGGATTGGTTAGAGTACCCGTATAACTTTCAATGCTTGGTTGAATATTTCATAAATAATTCTGAGATAGTTATCAATAGTAATGAAGACTGTTCATTAACTCTGAAACTGTATAATAGAGTAATTTTTCGTGCTCACTACATTTTGTGTAATTGACGAAAATAATTTAAAAAAAAAATGAAATTAATTAGAACAGAATGATTTTTGCAGAAATGGACGAGATTTGTTGTTGAGGAAGTCTTAAAGAATTTTCTTGAATATTGTCTCATAAAATTTCTACTGCTTCCGATAAAATGTTCATCTCCGACAAAATGAATAATACATTTTCCTGGAAATCAATTACTAATACACATTCTTCATATTGTATCATATTCTACCTTGATTGACGTCTCATTGCGTGGTAAAAAAGCACGGACAACTTTTTGCCTTTATCTATTCGCTTTTATCATAAGATAGTACTTGGGATGGTGATTATTCACCTCGTACCTTAGCCCGCCCTTCCACTTGTCCGTTTATTTTTGTTGGCTATCTAATAGGTTTTTGCCTGAACCCATTGATAAGATACCGTGCGAGTTTGCCGAGTGATAAAGGCTAAACATGACGAGAATTAAGTCAGTGAAACAGGTTGTACATTTTGTGGGTTGAATCAATATTTAGCAACTATTTTTCTGTTGTCTCCCTTTCGGGGTTTGCACTCTTGCAGAGGGACTTACCACAGCTTGAATAACCCCTCGCACCGTGATTCCTACTGAGGGTGCAAAATGCAAGGAGACGCCTGGTTCGATCACTAGACGCCCCGAAGTCTCAACGTCGAGGTCGGCCAACAGGAGGTATGGCTTCTCGGCACGATGGAGAATCTTCTCGGCGGTCACGGAGCCGCCAGGAAGTTCGATGAACTCACTTGTCTCTTGGACATGATCCAGCGACTGCGGATGATGTTCTGTGGATGGTGGTTCGAGTGTATACCCGTCTATTTCATTGAGGAGCTCAACATCCTGCCCTCGAACACATTGGAGAATCACAGATAGAATGCACACGGTAATTATTGATTTAATTTCACTTCTTTTGTGTCTTTTGCACAACATTCTCATACTATTCACTGTCTTTTCCATCGTCTCAGTCCTCTCTCTCCACACTTTCAATTCACATTTTCATCGATACACCATGGGATTTTTATTCTTTAAACTCTGATTTCTTTAACAAAGACTATTTCCTGAACAAGGTACAAAATGGTATTAGAATCAGGGAATTATTCTTACAATAATGTTGCAAAGAGTCAGAGAGTTGAATATTTTATCGTAAAAGCTATTGTGAGAAGATTTTATTCAATCTTTCGTCCCACATCTTGCCAAAAACTAATTTTTGGATGGTCCGAGAAATTATTATACTTCCCACAGACTTCTGCTTAATGTTGCATTAGAAAGAGTAAACTAAAATTAAGAAATTTAGAAAAAAAACTCCTCTGAATACCTTGAAAATTGACCCATTCGCCGAAATGAACTCAAAGCAAGTTAAATTAATCTTCCAAGTACATTATATACCTTGGATTAGACTTACACGCAGTTTTGCTTAATTAAATTTTTTTTTTATTAGTTCTCTAATACTTCTAGATCCAGGAAAAAACTAACTTTTTGTCGCAAAATGTTCTCGATGAACAAGAAAAATGTAGTAACGTTTTATGTTGTATCATCAATTTGAAGTTTAAACATAGATCTACCTATAAATATTTAGTTAGAACGGGTAGAACAATAATTCTTTTAAGGAAAATATTTAACTGATGCAAATAATGATTAAAATTAGTTTAATCGTTGTAAGATACTTATTCGCTACCGAATTTACAAAATTTTAATTCCGAATTATTATTTAATATTATTATTTTGGGTCCGAAATCCCGAAAGCCAAAATCTCAAAAGCGAAAATTCCTGAACTCCAAAATCCTGGAAGAGTCACAATTCCGAATGCTAAGATCAAGAAATGCCCAAAATACCGAAAAGCAAAAATCCCAAAGAAGCTGAAGTTCCGAATTTTAGCGATTTTGGCTTTCAGGATTTTGGTTTTGTTGGATTTCGACACATTCGGGATGTTTTCCATTATCGCTTTGGCTGAATAAGTTGCTCAGAGCCGTTAAACAGTCTTCATTAGTTTTTCAAAGGATAAATAGTAGCACTTTTGTTATAAGGAAAAGGGATTCAGTTTACCTTTGAAACTGCCTTTGAAAGGTCTTTACGATTTTTGGCTTTAAATTCACAATATCGCTCCTTGGAAATTACAAGGGGTCAACTCACTTTTTTTGCGATTTTGAGATTCTAATGCACTTAGAAAGACAATTTAATAAATTTTCAGATGATATAAGTCATTAAATTTCGTTATTAGAAAAGTTTTTCCAAATTTTAAGCTTTTTGATTTCTTGCATAATTTTGTTTGAAGTAAAGGGGCACCAAATATATTCATCGTTCAAATTTTTGTGAAACAGGGGACTAACTCAAGCAAGTTGATCCCTTGTCACTCTAATTTCAGCAAAATTTGCACATCATTTTGAATGACAAGTACCTAACTCATTAAAAAAACATATTTTGAAAGGTAAAAATATAATAGTCTCGATGTTTATATTAGTGCTCATAAATATAAATAGAAAAGAAATAAATTGTTTTTGTTCAGTCATTAAATTGAGATACTTATTTACACAAAGCTGAATCTTTCATGCTGTTTCCTGAAAAATGGCCGAAAATTAGTTGGCCCCTTGTAATTTCCAAGGAGCGATATATCCATTTCCACATCAATTTTTAGGATTTCAAATTTATTTTTAAAAACGAAAACATTTCCAAATGGGCTATCCTTTTTCTAAAATCTAATTTTAACTCAATTTTGATGAACTTAGCGGATTTCGTAAGCTTAAAGTTTACTAAAGACACCAAGAAGACTTTTCCTTGAAGAAACTGCCGAGAAATTGATCAAAACTTAATGGAACACGCTCTATACGGAGTCGTAAAAGCTGTTTGCAAAGATTCTTTCAAAAAGCTCCTTAAAAGCTCCTAGATCAAAAACTTCCCTAAAGTTCTCTTTAAAACCCATTTGATCAGGACTTTCAGAATTAGATCTTACGCAACGATTTTAAATAAAAAATCATCATAAACTGAATTTTGGTAAGTAAATTTTGTTTAATGGGATTTTGGAGGTTTTTAGAAAGCTTATAAAATTCAACATAAAAAACCTTAAAATTGCTTTTTTGGTTGAAAATGCTCTCAAGATGACCTAAATCTGAATGTTCTTGAATAATTTTTAGTTTTTCTGTTTATTTTATTTATTGTACTGCTCGAACTCAAAGAGAGAGCAGTTATATAATCGACTTTTTTTTCAACTTTTCACTGTTCTGGAGCTTAAACGGTAAGAGATATCGACTTCCGGTCTTCAATGACCCCTCCTCAAATGACATTATCTCGTACCCAACCTCTTTACTTCCCCCCTCCCCTTTCATACGTTCCCTATCCCTCAAAAATAGGTCAAAAATGAGGTTTTTCCAATTTTGCAAAAAATTGGCCCAAGCTTTTTCAATGATTTTTGGATATGTTTTAGAGCTAGTCCTGGCGAATATTTCGCCCAAACATACCTATGGCCGGAAAATTCGCCATTTTGAATTGAGGCGCTCAGAGCAGAAGTGGACTGTTTTAATAGGGAAATGCATACAAAGGAGACCACTTCTGCTCTGAGAGTCTCAATTATTGAAGGTCAAAGGCCAAATACTTTGGAAGGCTTATTTTTCTTTTTGTTAAATTTGGATTTTTTAGAAAAGTATTGTAAATTAGAACCCGACTGCATCGGTCTTCGTCAGTAATGAATCGGTAAAGTACCGATTTTTTTTTTCAAATACTTTTGTGTTTTATGAATCAATTTGATCTCTAGTAGATCAGTGATTCCAAAAGATTATGCAAAAAACTAATTCACAGTGAGCTCTGTCTCGTGAGTTCGAGCGTTCCGCAAAGCTGGGACGCTTTGCCATCTCTTTTTGAATAATATGTAAATGAAAATAAAAGCCCTGCCTAACCCTCCGTCATTACGTCCTTAGTCAGCATGTTAGTAAAACGGATAGTGTTCAAAAAACCCTAGTGCAATAGTTATAATGCAATGGAATAAGAGTTTAATAGAGATCGGTTTGTTCTTTCTTTTTATTTACACAGAATAAAAGTGTTTTGTAAAATTGTTGGTAAATGTTTGTGAATTCCCAGTGGTAACTTACGAAATGTTCGTAAATCGTATGACTTACAAACTATTTTTCACAAACATTGATTATAACATGATCAATTTTACAAATTCTTGTTTGTACATTTTTCTGTGACAAAACTTTACTAACAAATTACAAAATCTTCCGATCTTTTTTTTGTGTGTTTACGAAGATTTACAAACAAATGTTTGTAAAAGAATAAAAAATGCTCGTCAAGTGATCATGTTACGAACAATGTTTGTGAAAATATACAAACTCTTACAAACTTTTTGGTGAATTACTCAATATACGGGCATATTGTAAGTCCCCAGTGGGAATTCACAAACGTTTATTAACATGCATGACAAGATGGGACTTCGATCTATTTTTCTGTTCCTCAATTTCTTTTCCTCAGCCAAAGTTTCGATTCAAGAAAAGAAAAATAGAGCGAACTCCCACTTCCACTTGCCTTAAATATCCTTACGGTGGAAAACCAGAAGTGAATTGAACGTTTATTAACAATTTCACAAAATATTTTTTCTGTGTACAGCATTTCAGGCCATTCCCTTAAAAAAAAGCAACGTTTGATGAAAATTATTCCCAATTTGTTGAAGCCCTAATGTTCAATAGGGGAGACTGGGGCAAAAAGTCACAAAACGGATATTTTATTTTTTTTTACAAGACACCGAGCACCCCCAAAATTTCTAATTAGCACAGTTTTATAGGAAATTTACTGCTCTACAACTCTGTGAAAGTCATTTTCTTCTATTTTTTAAGGAAATATATTTATCGAGGTGTTTTATAAAAGGTAATTTTGTGATCATTCTCAAAAATGCTGGGGCAAATAGGATCAGGCATAAGATACTATCACATTTTGATTCGCTTTATTACGGCATTCCGTAAATTTAAGTAAAATACCTAGATGACATATTTTCATAGGAAATTTATTCTTCTATACCTTTGTTAAACACCGTTTTTTGTATCTGAGCGAGAAAAGCCCATTTTAAGCTATTTTAGAAAAAACACACAAAGGACTGCAAATCGTTTGACCAATGCAAACAACAAGCGGCGAGACATGGTAACGACGTTTCTTTTCGCCGTGAGACATCAGAAATTTCTTCGCTTTTCTGTTACTTTTTGCTCTATACCTTTTGTTACTTTTTACCCCAAGTGGCCATTTTTAATAAAAGGATTTCTGGAGAAAAGAACTTTTGTGAAATTCTAAAATAGATAGCGGATTCGTATTCAAAAAATCCAAATTATTTAGAAAATATTCACTAGTGCATCAATTTTGGAAAATAATAGGTAATAATTGTTATCTTCTGCAAGGAAAATATTTCAAAAATAGGGCTAAAAGTTTCGATATTTTTTTATTTTCTAAATTCCTTGTTCGAATTCTAAGAAACTTACGACATTGAAAAAGGTCTATGGAGGATATCTATAGAAAAAAATTTGAGCCGCAATCTTTTTTACCTTGGAAGACATTGAATTTTTAATTTTTGATTTGTGACTTTTTGCCCCAGTCTACCCTAAGGTTTAGTTTAAAGAACGTTCGCCGCGAACGCTGATCATGCCCACTTTCATACTTCGGGTTAGCATTTCGTATTCGAGGATTGCTTAATACTTAGCACAGCAAAAACAAAGCTTAAAATACTCTTTTTTTTTTAAATATTTTTGTGTTCGTTGTGATATATGTGTTGTTTATCCAACGACACTCGAAAGCTTTTTGAACATAAACTTTATACACAAAATATTCACTCTCTCTGGCCCATAAAATAATTGTTTTTTTCAGAGGTGAAACATCCAATAGTGCTTTATTAGTAGACAAATGATATTGTTTTTCTACATCATCTCCGATTCACAACACTCTGGGTGGATGAGGTGACAAAGGCGATCATTGTAACATTAGTGCAAATTGCAAATTCCTTCGCCATAGTACTCTATTCGCGTAATTCCATGCTCTGTGGCTTCATTTCAAAATCGCGATTAAAATGCACAGATCGAGGTCAGAATGAAAGACAAAATGAACATATATATTTTCAATATTGTATGACAAACACCACGATCTTGAGAGTGCCTCACTCAATTTCTGAGATTTTTCAACCAATATGACTCACACTTTTCATTGCACAATTTTATTCACCCAAGAGTTTCCCCGTAATTGAGGAAATTCGCTTTTTATTGAAATTGCTTTGCCTTAGAGGGACACTTTGGAACTGCGATCGTGGCGAAAAAGATCACTAAAAGATGGTTATTACACCCGCGATCACATATAGGAAAAAAGTGAACGGGAAAAATTGTCCATGAAGGCACTTTTTTTTGATTAATTATGTAATTGTTTGCTGGATTTCGCGATTCTCACGGTATTCGTGGACTTCTTTGAAAAGGTGAGGGAGTAGATAGAAGAAAGAATTAAAAAGTTAACTTTTTCAAAGGTGTTTTTGAGTTAAATCGCGCGGGGAATGGCTGTGGCGCCAATTGAACAGCTCAACAAATGATTTTCAACTGAGTCTTTGCGGGATTTTAAAAAGCTCCCATACCGAGAGAAAATACTTGTAACGGACACAAAAGTGTTGTGGCATTTGTGGCCACAAAGAAACTCTGCGAGTAGTGAGTGAATTCCAAGTGAAGATTGTGGTGTATGTGGAGCCTCTTATGTGGAGTATGCTGCGCGGAGAATGATGGCGCACTGCATCAGTGGCGCCCTCAAAGTAACTCTATCTCCATTTTTTTGCCAAATTTTTAGCATTTTTCAGCATAAAAATCACAAAATTTCCACTAAATTGCATATCAAATGCCTAGGAAAAGTCTTTTGTCGTATCTGTGACGTGGAAAGTTTACTGGGATATCAATTAAAGTGCACAAAAATTCACCCATTGGGCGTTTTACGATATAGCTTCAACTTCACACTGGATTTTTCACTTATAATCCCCATTTTCCCTCCTAAATTTTCACCTGTAATGGCCCCCCTACTTAGGAGGTGCTGCTAGTCCACTATTTTATTTTCTTAGGCACACTCTCTATCACATATCAGAATTTTCTGGGGCTTTTTTTTTCAAGACACAAAAGCTCACTTCATTCGACAACGATTCCAAATACATATCACCATCGCGACGGACACAAAAACACTGGGAAAATTGAGGTGTTGAACGTATAAGGTGCGGTCCCGCGATTAAAAGTTGTTCAACGGGTGGTCACGTGATACCAACGACGTCATGGACAAAACGGAAGAGGAGTGAAAAGTGGGGAGGCGAAGAAGCCCAACTACAGAGAAAGAGAAAAGACTTTGAGAGATGCACAATAATGTTGTATGGTGGAGAGGTAAATATGCTTTTCCACCGACGACGACCGGTTCTCTGATGATGGTTTGTGATGTGTATTTGGAGCCAGGTGAGTACGAATGTATTGTCTAGAAGAGCTCTTTACTTTTACTCACCTGTGCGTGACTTCATCGTCGCGCTCAAATGCATAACGATACCGACGTGGAATGGAGTACCAAGCAATTGTGTAATTTTCTCCAAATGGGAGAGCAAGAGAGAGAACTAGAAGAGTAATGTGAAAAATCATATGTGAATAACAATTTCACCTGTTGTGACGTCAGGTGGGTGATTTTCCCGCGTTTTTTTTTGGTACAATTTAACGGACGCTTTTTTGAACAAAATGATCCACATTTGAATCAGGGGAAAATTATAAGGGGAAGCTGAGGTACTTCCGGTACTTGAGAACAATGTGATTCTTTGTCTAAATCTTCTAGTTTAGAGTCAAAATGACGAGACCTTATCATTTTGAGATCAAGGGATAACTCGTATTGAGAAACCCTTCTTAATTGTCCGAGAAATGATTTGCGAAACCCGAGAAAGCAACTTTTTACATCGCGAAACTAGAGAATCCCAATTTCTGCAACACGGAACTCAATTTCTGCATCGCGAAACCCAATTTCTGCAACGCAAAACCCGAGAAACTCAATTCCTGCAATGCGAGATCCGATAAACCCAATTTCTGCAACACGAAATTTGAGAATCCCAATTTCTGCGACGTGAAACTCAATTCTTGCAACGCGAAACCCAATTTCTGCAACGCGAATCCTAAGAAACCAAATTTCTTTAACGCAAAACTCAATATCTGCAAGGCGAACCCCGAGAAAATCACTTTTTGCATCGCGAAAAACTCTAGAAGCTCAATTTATGCAACACGAATCCCTGAAAACACAATTTTTGCTTCGCGAAACCCGTGAAATCCAAGTCCTGCAACGCGAAACCCGAGAAATTCTATTTTTGAAACGCGAAACTCAATTTCTGCAACGCGAAATCCGATAAACCCAATTCTGCAACACAAAACCCAAGAAACCCAATTTATGCATCGCGAAACCCTAGAAATCCAATTTTTTGCAACATTAAACCTCAGGAAAAACGATTTTTTGCAACATGAAACCGAGTAATCGAATATCTGCAAAGCGAATCCCGAGAAAATCACTTTTTGCATCGCGAAAAACTCTAGAAACTCAATTTATGCAACGCGAATCCCTGGAAACACAATTTCTGCTAAGCGAAACCTGTGAAATCCAATTTCTGCAACGCAAAACTCAATTTTTGCAATGTGAAATCCGAGAAACACAATTTCTGCATCGCGAAACCTGAGAAATCCAATTTTTTGCAACATGAAACACGAGAAACAGAATTTTTTGCAACGTGAAACCCGAGAAACCCATTATCTGCAACGCAAAACCCGAGAAACCCAATTTCTGCAACGCGAAACCCGAGAAACCCAATTTTTGCATCGTGAAACCCGTTAAACCCGTTAAACCCTCTCTTTGCATAGCGAAATCCAAGTCATCCACTCTTTTCATCCCGAAATCAGGAACCTCAAAAACCCTTGCCAGAAAAAATGGGAATGAGTTACCCCGCCCCCTTATTTTGAGATACTATAACAATACTTGTCCACCGAAGAAATGAACCCACGTCAAGTACGACGTAGTTTAAGTAGGGTACAGTGAGATAATTTGGAACCAGACGTAAACCGAAATTTTTAAGTTTTTTTTCAGATGAGTAAATAGAAAAAGAATTTCACAAAAAGTACAAGTAATACATGCAAGACTACTTCTTCTTGCTGATCGAAGAAAAGTTATTAAATCTCAAAATTGCAATTAAAGTCCTCTGTTTTAGGTTACCTCACTGTATCCTTCACTGAGAAAAAAAGAGGGTGCGATTTACATTTTTTCCTCAGAAATTTAAGACTTTTTAGGTGTAAAAATATATCAACATTTTTTAATGTTAATTTTACACCTTTTTGAGGGTAAAATTAACATGAAAAAGGGTAACTTTAACCCCTAATACACCTAAAAGGGGTAATATTTACACCGATTTTGGATCAATACTGAAGGGTAAAATTAATATTTCAGGAATGTTATTTTAACTTTTTCGGATTTCTCTCAGTGTTTGGGGAAAAAATAATATTTTTTCATAATTTAACAAGAATTCAAAAAGTAAATGAATTTTGCAATGGTTTTATGAGAAAGAATTGAAAGTTCTTGCATCTTGATTTGTCAACACTTTTTTCAGATTAAAATTCTACATAGTTTTTTACTTGCTAATTTGATTTCTTTACTTACCAATTTTAATTTATTACTTACCATATTTGATTTTTTACTCACCAAATTTCTCTCTTTTACTTAGCAATTTTGATTTTTTGCTTACCGTTTTTTTGTTTTGGCAAATTTTATTAGCCAAAAACTAGAAAACATCAAAAAATTATTTATGTTTAAATATTTAATACGTTTCATAGCTTCAAATTGACTTTAAAAATTTTAATAAAAATTTAAAAATGAGAAACATAAAAATGAAATAATTTAAGAAGACGCGGTATTGTTTTAAGTAAAATATAACAAAAAAAAGTAAGGAGGAAATGTGAAAATTCCAAGGAAAATTCACTATCGAGCTTGTTTTTCTTTTCGAACTTCGTTTTGCTATTTTGCACTCTTTTTTTTAAATAATAATAAAATAAAAAATAAAAATTAAACAACAGGTAAATTATGAAAAGTAAAACTTTATGGCAATTGCCTTTTTATTGAATAAATCTGCGAAAATTTACTTTGACATTTTGATTACCTTTTTCAAAAAATTAACGCAAAACGTAGGGGAAAGTGCCCATGCTTTGTACGGTCCCAAACTTCATAATTACTAAATTTTACGTATGTTTTTCAATAAATGTGACTCATCGCAGTCATATTTTAAAAACTAAGGGAAAGTTTATTCGGAAACTTAGGTAAAATTTAGTCATTATGAAGCTTGAGACTGTGCAAATCATGGGTGCTTTCCTTTAGAATAAATCCTTAAAAAAAAACTTTACAGAAAAAAGTTGTTGTGATCAATAAAGGAATCGTAGGAATCCTATGAATGAAGAATAATTGAAGAATTGTTCTTTTTCTTAAGAATATTTTTATAGGCATTTTTTGCGATTTTAAACCCCTTTGGGCAGACCTGTGCTTATAAAAAGTCATGTAGTATCGGAAATTTTGTGTTGACAGTTCTAATGGAAATTGCGGATAGACGTGCTGGTAACACTAATCCCGCTTATTCACGGTGCCGTGATGTATATTTTTGCGACAAAAAGACATAATCTGCCCGCTCACAAGTAGATTTTGATTCTCCAATAGTGTCTTGGATGAAAGGTAAATGGAGCTCTATTTGCACAAAAAGTCGTTGAAGTTCGAAGAATTCAAATTCAATTTCGAATTTTCATACTACATTTTCGAACAAGTTGGGGAAAATTTATCAAATATCACACTAAAAAGCTGGCAAAAGAGTTACTCAGTGATTATGAGGTGATTGCATAATGGGACAAGAACAGTAATCGTTGTTGTTCAGTTTTTTTCCTCACAAAAATGTGAAGACCGTCACATTTTGACACTTGAGCACTTCGAAATTCGAACAGGATGTTACTTCCGCCACCTTGCGAAAGTGTTAAGAAGTAAGAAAGTCTCTTTTTTGGATCTTCAAATAGATTTTCGAATTTTTCAAGATCTACTTCTGTACGGAAAGAATAGAAAGAAAAACTCTCATAAAAATAAATTGTCTTCTTGATATCATTGTCGGAAAACGGATAGCTGTTCACTAAACACCCATTTAATTGAATCTTGCGGAAATATGAAGAAATTTAAAGAAAATATCATATCAAATGAGAAGCTTCCTAAATCGCGCGCAATTCAATTCGAGAGAGAGATAGAGACACAATTAACTCACTTGACAAATGTCTGGCGGCGCTGCGGTTGCAAAAAATCTCTGAAATGCGACAAAATATTTTCTTCTCTATTTTATCCTTACTAGCAGGTCGTGTCCCTTCTTGTAATACGTACTTTTGCATTCCTTATTAACCAAAATAGTGTTGTACAAAAGGGTTTTTCTCAAACCTATCCTGAATTTTGAGACAGCTCAAAAGAATATGAGTCTTCCAGCTCAAAATTTCATCACAATGTTTTTGTTGTAATATCGACAATTATTCACAATTAACCCAAATAACTGTAACCAACTAAATTATAACAAGGATTTTTTTTTGTGAAAATGACTTAACTTTGAGGAATTAAGCAATTTTCATATTAAAAACCTCTTATTTTCTCAACTTGAATTTTCGCGACATTTCGAAGAATCCCAACTGGCACCACCAAATTCACTTCGGCTTTTATTTTAGCTCAGGCCTGCCTTGAGGGAAGTGGAACACCCTTAAAATTGGTCTTTTTTCTCGTATTTTTAAATGGAATTGAGGCTTATTTTAATGTAATTTAGAATCGCAATTGGTTTGCAGAGCTAAATTAAGGTCCAATTCTATTTAAAAAACAAGGGAAAAAAGTTCTTTCCAGTTCTTTCAAAGCTACCCCAACTCAAAAGTGCCCTACTATCCCCTATGTAATTTTATGCTTTAACAAAAATCTGATCACGGAATTCAAAAATCCACCAATCGGGAATCAAAAGCTCTGTGAATCGGTTTGAATGTGATCCCTGCTAAATTTAGCTGAGACACACGCCCCGTGTGTATTCGTCAAGTTGTTGTCAGTGTCAAAAGTGGTTTTTTTTGGTGTGGGAAGAGATTGCAGAGAGAGTGCAAAATAAATGCAAAAGAGCAATTTTGTGATAATAAAATTTAAGAAAATACAAGAATTTCTCCACCCTTTGACAAAGTGATCAGTATACGACAATGTCTCAAGCATCAAATGCTCCTGTTCCGGCCGAATACTACGATGAGGATTATGATGAACTCTTTGACTGTGTCTCGGTAAGGAAAGGGCCCCCAGAATGAGAATTTTCAGGGCAGAAACCTTGAAATTTAGGATTGATTTCTTTTCGTTTTTCTGTAGAACAATGAGTCGGACTACGAGGATACCCTGGAGAGTTCTGTGATGAAAACGAGGAGGAACCTCAAGATAACTATTGTTCCGGACAAGACTCATACGGCTGGGCTCGATGGGAAACCATTCGATGCCACCCTGCCGCCTGAAGTTCAGGCATGGTTCGACCAATTCAAGCAAATTTGGAATCAATGTAAGTTACTTTTTTTTTTGGTTTATATTGCTGGAATGATTGTCTCTGTTAATTCAGCAAAAAAAAAATGAAACGGAAGGAGTTTTTTTTATAGAGGTTTTGCTGATCATTTCAGCTAGTCAACCCATAAAAAGACGAATGAATTATGAATTATTTTCCTGGATTTTAAAAACGGTAAAGCCTTAAAAAAGTATTTAAAAAATTAATAATAAACTTTCAAGCTCCACCTACTTTTGGGAATTTAATTAAACTTTTTATTGAGAAGATTAAAGAAAATAATTTCTTATTTCAATGTTTTTTTTTTTAATGTTATGAGGTTTATTAGTATACTTTTTGCCAAGAAATCGTAACTTAGAAACTCAGGGATTTTATAGGATTTTAGGGTTAGTGCAATTTTGGAAAATATGAAGCACAAAGGGATCTTTTAGGGACCAGTTTCGATTAGTACACTCATTTAGAATATAGAGCAGAAAATATAAGACATAAAAGGGTTTTTTTAAATGATTAAGCAGATATCTTGCTGTTTTAATAAATAAAGGATCGAAAATTAGTTATATGTATTTATTATTCTGTAATTTAATCTAATTCTAAATAATGATTTTTATCACGAAATTCCCATTTTCCCATTTCTAAGCAATTTCCTAATATTAACCCTGCTTGATACATTAGCTTCATATTGCTGAATAATACTTTATCAACTTATTTAAGGTGAGATTCTTATGTAAGCCAACTCAAAATGACAGCCGCGTAGGTCTTGAATTTGAAGTACCATGTCACAGAACGTTGTCGTGTCGTGTTGTATTGTAATATCACTCAATCGTGCTTTTTGCCCGATTTTGGGCGGTTTTCGACCAATTACATGATCGTAATTGATCAGTAGAAATGCCTATTGATAGTGTTATAGATTTAACCCTCTAACTCAAGGCGGTCATTCTATAAATCGCATTTACTGCGGTAATATTACTTATATGAAGTTGAAATATCTACAGTGTCCTCAGTTATAGTCTTACTAACTTATTTTCTGAAGCTGAACTCATTTTGACCTTTCGTTTGCTTTTCAGTTTTGTGTGACAGGTCGGAGAAAAAACAACAAAATGTCGTTCGCAACATTTTTCGTTTTCAAGTACAAAAAAAATTGTTTTAAAGTAATCTAACTGTAGTAAGAATCTTATTTCCTGAAAGATATGCTATTCTAGTTTGTATATTTCAATTGATAAGTGTGAAAAAACTAGTAGTAAGAGTTTTAGAAGAAAAAAAGGAAGACCGCCTGGGGGCGGTCTTATCGGTTCAAGGGTAAAATTTTCAAAAATTCCCGAACTTTTTATTTAATTGTTTTGATTGTTCTAGTAAAATATATTATTATTTTGCAATATATTAATCATGGAAAACAATTGAGATTACACGAAGACTGTCCAGAATGAGTAAAATGGTCGATTTCTGCGAATTAAGCGAAATTGATAAAGAAGCAGACTTCAACAATGATGATAAGTTCCCTAATTCGTCCTTTAATGCCCCAGATCAAGGGCATGACATTTCCTATGTTTCCCGTATGTTTCTAGCGCGCCGAAAAAACTTTTGAGTTTATTAGCTGTTTTCTGTCATTGTAGAATGAATTAGTAAAAAATACTAATACAATATAAAAGCCAATTTAATAACGAAGAGGCAACCGAAAACCCTAAATTGGCAACCTACGTAGTTTTGGAGATATCTCGTGCAATGTGTACGAAAACAGGGAAAAAATACACTAAAACCGGTCGCATTTTTGAAAGCTAATATCAACTCCCTGCCCCAGATCGTGAAATAAAACCAGAAGATGAGCAATGTATTTCAAAGGACCTTCAAATTATACAAGAAGGTGACGTTTTCATACCTAGCCTGCGACCTATTAGTTAAAAATCAGTCTAATTGAAACACCTTGAGCTTCAACGTCTAATTATAAAAATTATAAACGTTTTTTTTTCCTAAAAAGTATTATTTTTTAGATAATCATACAACATTCATCCATAAAAAAACATTAAAAATTCATTTATTTTACTATTTGTTCACTATTTTTCAATAAAAATATTTTAGTCTTATTATGCCTTAAACCGATATGACCACCTGGAGGCGGTCTTTACCTTTTTTCACCTGGCGCCCAAACGGAAAAAGATAATGAAGAATGGATGGTATTTTTGAGTTCAGTGGACCATTAATTACCCTAGACAAAATTATTTAACTACTTTTTTTGGATATTAAAGAAAACACCGTTAGAGGGTAAATCTACTGATTTAGTCGTTTTTCCAAGAATTATTTCTGTGTCACTGAACCTTCATTCCGTGAAAAGTGTCACGAAAATATCGTGACAAGTGTCACAAAAATGGGCATAGAGAATCACACTTTTAGTGACAGCTTTCGGTATTTTCTAACTTTTAGCACTTCATGTTCTCACAAAGTTAGAGAATTTATGATCTGAAAATACTATTTGGTAATTTTGTGTATGCTATTCGGTATATTAGTGATACATTTAACTATATCTGTGCATTAGAATTTTAAATTTTTACAATAAATGAATAAAAAATAGATATAGTTGCAACCATGTACAGAGAGTTTCGGCTTGAGTGAAAACGGACTGAAAGAATTTGATATGAATTGCCTACTATTAGGAGCTCATTTCGACGACTCAGAATATAAGTCGAACATCTCGATTTTTGGATACTTCTTTATACTCTCTACCTTTTCCGTAAATATTATACTTGAAAGATAATTATTTTCAAAGTTATAGAGATCTTAACGGCGTTATCACACTTGCACATTAAAATTTTAATGTGATTCACATTAATTGTCGCTTGTGAGCGTCCAAATATGTTATTTGTGTCTTTGAGTCACTTAATATTTGGGGTTTTTCTATTTATTGATAAAGAAGTGGACTTGGCTTGCAAAAATAAGTTTAAATTTACCTAAAGCATAAATATTTTTCACATTAAAAAATTAAAGAGAAAATCGCATTAATTTCTCGCATTAATGCTATAAATCAATTTATATCAAATTTTGCGGGCCAAGTCTACCTTTTTATCATCAAATAGATCAAATTTTGAATATAAAATGATTCAATCAAAACAAATTACACATTTGGACTAACACCAGCGACAATTAATGTGAATTATATTAAAATTTTAATGTGCAAGTGTGATAACACAGTAAATCTCAAAAATTCTATACTCTGCATGTAAAATCTCAGCTTCAAGTCGCTCTCCTGTAAAATTTGACTACTGCGAGTTGTTCGTTTCTTATTCTGAGCGGTCGATTTATAAAATAATTTTTGAAATGCCCCTAAATGTATTAATTTTTTTCATGCAGTAAATTTGAAATACATTTCTAATGAACCTTTGGCGCTGAAGATGGGCTGAGAAATTGGTGCCGAAAATTTCTTGCATACATCACGGCGTTTCCATAACTTATCCCAAAGATCTCTCCTGCAGATATGCAATTTTACTGTGTCACAGGAGTTAATTCGCGGGTTTTTTTCTTCGGTCTCGAAATGTCATTCAAAGCGGAACTCTCTGTACTCTGTACCTCGGATAGTTAGGAATTTAATAAGGTAGGATACGATTTTTCAAATTGTCAATAGATGTTCCTTTAATCCTACTGCAAATCGATATCAATTAGTTTTTGACTTTATTAAATTGATAAATCTGGATAAGGACCAGGAAAATTTTTCTCGATGAAGGAGTTGTGATAAATCCTTTTGCAAAGTTTCAGTCTGATCGGATGAAATGAAATTTTACAATAATTACATTATGTTACAATATTAATAAAATCTCATCGGATTTAGACTCTAAAAGCAATACTTGAGAAACTGCTGACTTTTAAAATAATTTTTCTTTGTTGAATAAGATGATCATTCAATCCGCTAAAAAAAACTTTCTTTTAGAAGAACACGTTTTAAATTCAATATTTTTTTTACAGACAAGAAGGGTCCAGTTGTGGCTAAATCCCTTGAATTGTTCTACTCAAGCTGCGATAATCCTTTCCTAATGAGCTTAAAGCTTTTTGCTGACTGCCCAAATTTATCAAATATTAAACCAAATAGTATGGCGTATGCTAGTGAGTAAAAATCGCGTTTTTTTCTTCTTTCCTCTCTCTCTGTCTTAACTTCAACTTCCTCAATTTATGGGCTTTTTTTGTTGTTGTTTTTGTAGTTCTGGAAGAGCTTCAAAAGTACAAAAAGAGCACCAATGCGAATGTTTCAAAGTACGTAGATGACAATCTGAAGATGGTGACGTTTAATTTGGTGAAGGGTCAGGGGCAGTTGAATCTCTTCAGAGTGGCCAAAGAGACGTTCAATCTCGTAGAGAGTAAGAATTTATTTGTGGAGGAAGTGCGTGAGATGACGCGACAGAGACAGTACAAGGAGGCGTGCCAAATAGCCACGGAGTTGGAGTTATTTAATGAATTTGATTTATTTGAGTTAGTCATGCCGCTTTTGCTGCAGGACAAAATAACTGTGGTTGAAGAGTATCTCAATGGGGCTGTGCATCTACGGCAACCCCTTGTGGAGTTGCTGGATACATTTTTGGACAGGAAACAGTCGGTGTTAAACAATTGTGACTGGGTGATCGCAAAGTACAATTATCCTGATATTCGGTACAATAAGTTGGATACAAAACCACTTACAAAACTCATCCAGAGACTGGCCAAAATGTATGAATTGCCCAAGGAGTTGACGCCAAATATGAACAAAAGGCATAGCTACGGGGCACTGCAGTTCCTAATCCATAAGCGTTTCGTCGAAAAGAGCTTGAGTAAGTTTTTTTCTTATTTTTGCTTTACAGTTTGACCTCTCAAAAATTCTACCTTCTGCCCCTGGGAATGCTTTCTTCGACAAATCTTTGTGAATCCTACAATTTCTGATTAAGACGTCCCTCTGTTTGTCCGTCTGTCCGCCACGGCGTTACTAAAGCTAGAGACAAAACGGTTACAGTTAGAGACTTTGGGTCTTCGGCATATCTCCCTAAAAGTTGACCTTCCTATCTTTAGCACTGTCTACATTTTTTGCTGAACCCTTGTTTCCCTTAAAACACCTCTTTTTGGTCAGATTAGATTAAATTGTATAAAGGACCTAAAGGAGGATCCGTTATTAACGGATTGGCTCCGTTCAGTAATAACCTTTCGAAGAGACAAAGCCACTCCAAAGCCAAGCCAAACCTATTCGAAAATCCACCGGAAGCCTAAAGTGCAAGTTCACGTACTCGCCGCTTTAGCGCTGATTGTTCTGCCATTTTGAATTTCGATACAGTAGAGTCTCTCAAATTCGAACGCCGTTTGGATTCAGAATGTCAATTGTGAGGTTATGTTAGAAAGTTCGTATTCCAGGTGAATGAAAATCATATTTATGTGCTTCTTTCTGAATATTTACATACATTATTATCGTATAAAATGAAATGGAAGTATGTTATCACTAAAACTTGCGAGAAAGCACGAGAATTTGATTCAAAGTACAATTTAATCTCACACAAATTTCGTTAGTTTTGAAAAAATCGTTAGAATTTTGGAGGTGAGAAATGTCAAAAATACCCCCCGAGCGTTCGAATTTAGGAGACTTTACTGTAAGTTTTCTTTTTAAAAAAAACTGAGTGTGTGTTGGGCAAGATTTTTCATAATTCAGCTGACATCAAAAAACCGAATATTTTCTGTTAGATAATGAATTAAACTAGTGCTTTAACGAAAGGTTTTTGAAGAACCAAAATTCGAAATTCTGGGAGTGTACAAAATATTACGATTTTCGACGTATAATATCAACTTTTGTCTTGCAAAATAAGTTGTGATCAAAGGAACAGAAAAAAACCTTTCATGTAAAAGTTTAATTCAACTGATAACGGGATATATTTGTTTTTTTTTTTTACTTCAGATGAATATATTCGACCGTAAAGTAAGTGTTACTTTTCAAAAACGACTTCAAAAATTAGGCCTCAATGCCTGGATTTTTATTAAAAATGGAAATTTCGGAAATATTGTCTAAATGTTGTACCTTTTTATATGTTTAAGGTGGTATCCTAATTTTTGGGGTCAAATGTGAATAGCATTTCGCGATGGGTTTGGAAGACACAAAAACGACCAAGCTTCATGAAATTTTTGGATGTTTATAGTTTACACGTATTAAGTGATCAAAAAAAGTATAAAAATGCGGAGTATTGAACAGTTTAATAGAGCGTCTAGTCAAAGTACTTTCAGTTAAAATACTATATGTTTAAGATTGCGTTTAAAAATGCACTTAAAAACAAGCAACAGCTCAATCGTAAAACGGTTAAGAATGCGCTTAAAAAAATGCTCAGCTCAATCACAAACGGTGAGGATTATTCTTAAAACCTGCAGCGTTTTCTGGTTAAGCTGTTCGTGTTTTCAGCTCAATCTTAACAGTTTTATGATTAATCTGTATGTGCTTTCTGCACAATTCTAGCTATTCTATTATTAGACTGCGTGCGTTTTCAATATAGTCTTAACCATTTTATTATTAAAAGATGTGTGTGTCTTCAGCATAATCTTAATCATTTTATTATTAAAAACCGTACGCATTTTCAACACAATTCTATCCGTTTTATAATTGACCTGTGCGTTTTTTAAGCGCATAATTAACCCTTTTTCGATTGAGCTGTGCGTGTTTTTAAGCGCATTCTTAACCTTTTACGATACAGCTGTGCGTGTTTTTAAGCGCATTCCTAACCGTGTCACAATCGAGTTTTGCGTATTTTTAGCACAATAAATTAGTAAAATTTATGAGTAAAATTTCCTGATTAGAGTGTCGGATTTATCTCGATATAAAATCTTCTAAAGTAGCTTAGAAGCAACACAATTGATTTTCGGATCAAAATTTATCGGTTCATAATTGGTCCATGAAAATAATTGTAATAGGTTTAGTTTTATCAGGAATTCAAAGACCTTTCGAACAAGCCCAAATATGATACCATTTCGTTGAGAAAGACGCTCTGTAGAGATTTTTAACCTTTGACCTTGAAAAATAGTTATTAGGAATGATTCCACAGTAGGGGGAGGTGGGGCTCCTTTGAGCTATGGGACTACATTGATATATGAATTTTTCGCCTATTTCTAAATAAGGCTGATCTTAATAATTATTTTATTTAGATCCACAATTGCTTTGTCTAAAATTACATCATGTTAAAACCCAGTTTTCTTTGCAAATATGTAAAAAAAAAATCGTATAACAATGTAGTCTCACAGCTCAAAGTAGTCCCACATTCTCATATTTTCGTATATGGATATTCATCCGTCTAGGTAATCTCTAAAACATATCCAAAAAAGTCCCGTTACGCGTTTTGGAGGGGTGGAAGGAAAATGGGGGGAATTTTACTCATCCTTGAGTCGATTCATGGGGGATCTCCCTCAAATTCCAAGTCGCTTTCTCTAATCGTTTAACTCTAGAGCTGTCGAAGACCAAAAGGATCACATTAAAAAAGGGGTGGCAAAGCGTCCCAGGCTTTGCGAAATGCTCGAACTCGTGACTTAGAATCTATATACCTTAGAAGTACTTTCGCATCATTTACCGTTTATCGCTTTTCAACCAATTTGAACCGATTCATAAATCATTCAAAAGATCACCCAAAGCACCTTAACTCTTTCCGGACCACAACATATCCAGCGAACGAATTTCAGTAAAACTCACTTTATTGTAAGTCTTAGAGGTCAAATATGATACTTTTGTAGAGAAAGAATTTTCTCCGCCTCTGGGAAATTGGAAAACTCATAGGTACTCTCGTCCCCAAAAGAACGAAAAGGAGACAAATTTCAATTTTCCAAAAGTCAATAATATCAATTTTGTGAATAATTTTTGCGTGTCAAATGACTCCTTTACAATGTTGATCACTAAAACAAGAAGAATTATTGACCAGTATCTTGTGGGATGTCCAGGAAGTGCTAAAAAAGACACCCAGCTCCTGCTTGTAAACAGATTCCTCAAAATATTTCACACAATAACACTTTATAACACATTTCTCTCAACACGATGTTATTGCAGACACATTAAGCTTTCTCAAGAGCCAAAAAACACTTCATCAACAATCAGAATTCATTAAAATCAGGAAAAACAGGAAAAACTTCCCCGAAAGCAATCTCCCTCGCTGCCAAATGTCAAAATTATCGGCCATATTGGCAAAAATTTCGCTCCCGCTTGGAATTTTCTTACAAGGTTGGTGTCAAAAAGCAAATGGCGGGCACTGGCGGGATAACCTTACATTTGACCTGTAGATTTTTGGGGACGAGAGTATCCATAGTTTAAACAATATTTTTTTTGAAAATTTAAGAAAAAATTGTTTTTCGAATTTATACAATCTGTAATTGTTAGTTATCATACTTATTGACCCCGAGAGGTTTTTTTTCTTATTCTGAGAAATATCAAAAAAGTCACAATATCTGCAAGGAAGCAGAAAATCGAAAATTCACAATTTTTGACCTAGAATATCTTAGCTCAGGAGTTAATTAGGATCCTACAAAAAATATCCTAGATTTGGACATCCTTATAGTTTGTAATTATCCGGAAGAATTGGAATTTTATCAAATTCTAAATAGTCTAAAAAAATTATTTTTTCCATGGGTACCCAGAGTCCCAAAGGAGACGAAAGAGTTACAGTTCTGTCTCTCTATATGCACAGTTTGGGTACTTTTTTTGACAGTTCTCTCTCTGAATATGCACAACTTTTTTTGAAATTCCCAACGGTTTTTTTCTTTCTTTTAATAAATTATCATTTTTTTATTGTTCTAGAATTTCCCGTGTTATTTTAAATATAATATGAGACAGAAAAAAATAAAATTAAGAAAATTAAAAACAAGAAAAATTAGTTACAAAGAAAATAATTTTCTTTATTACTTTGTCAAAATGTAAACAAATTGATTTTGAATGCAACCGACACAAAAGCTGTGCATATAGAGAGTGTGCATATAGAGAGACAGTACTGTAATGCACCTTAAAATTTCTCCGTCCTTCTTCGTCCATCGCGCTCCACAAAGAAAATGGGATACAGAAAGCTCTCTCTTTGCTTAAAAAAGAGGCCAACCATTCGCAGAATGTAGAGTTACTTGACCGGCGTGATCCTCCGCCTCTCAAACAGAGGTGTCTCTATTTTTGAGTGGTTTCTGTGCCTTTAATTGGGCTTTTTTAAAATCAGATGTTAAAAACACTCTAGGGAACGTAATTCTCAACCGAATCGGCCAAGTTTGGGTTCGTTGGAAAGGTCTCGGAATTTCTGTTAAGTTGGAATCGAATTTAACCGGTTAGAATCGACATTATTTTCATTTTTTGAGAGGTCTCACTTAAATCAAGTTTAGAAACAATGAGGTTATTCGGAGAGAATCTCCGTCCGGATGCGGCAACACAACTGGTGGAGTTTTCAACTCAGAATCAAAACTGAAGTTGTCGCCGGATGTTTGGAGGTTGTGTGTCTGTGAAACCTCCCACCAAACATAAAAATACCCAAAAATCACTGACACACTCGACCACTGTCGAAAGCTCTGGAGAAAAGTTGAGTTTTTGATTCTGGGTTGAAAACTCAGATTGTTTCCGAATAACCTTTAGCATTTTACGAAGTACCTTTGACATTTTCAACTAATTGCAATCCCTTAGATAAGGATTCGTGGCAGGAGATGGTGAAGGTGACAGTACCAGTTGACTCTTCTGATCTGCAGCTGGAACTCGTGAATGCGTGTTCAGATTTTGGAGATACATCCGATGGTGCAATGTGGGCGAAACACTTTAGCATTCCTCACTCTGATCTTCCTTTGGATGTGCGTGAATTTGTTGAGGGAAAACCACCGACGTACACTCGGTATTCGTGTCAAGAAGACTGGGATGAGGAGGATCAGGGTCGTGGGGTGTCATTTCATAGGCTGCGCAAAGAGACTAAGATTCATCTCGTGACAACACGCCCAGAATTCAGTGAGATGATGGATCATCTGCGTGGACAGAGTGTGGTGGGTTTCGATACGGAGTGGAAGCCAACATTCCATGCCAACAATGATGTAGCACTCATTCAACTGGCGACGCGTGAAAGAGTCTACCTGATCGATGTGATTTGCCTGAGAGTACAAAATGAGGACTGGGCACGTCTTGGACGATATATTTTCAACAATGATGAAATCCTCAAATTGGGCTTCTCTCCCACCACGGACATTTCCATCCTCCAGAAATCACTGCCAGTCCTCAATCTTTTGCCTGTAGCTTCATTAGCTGCTGGGTATTTGGATTTGCAAGAATTGCGTCGTCGTGTTGTTCTTCTGCCCAAATTCCGCTTCCCATTTAGTCCGAATGACAAGCATTCTGGGCAGATTCCTCCGGGTGAGAATCTCAGTAATTTGGTGTATTTGTGTTTGGGTAGAAAACTGGACAAATCCAATCAGTTCAGCAATTGGGAGAAGAGGCCATTGCGTCAAGATCAAATAAACTATGCAGCTCTCGATGCATTCTGCCTCCTTGAGGTCTACGACGTGATTGAGAGAATCCTCACGCGACTGGGATATGACTTTGGTGAATTCATAAACAATTTCCTCACGGAGGTTCGTGGACGGCGCTCAAATGCCGCCCGCAAGTCACAGTAAAAAAAACAGAGAGATCTCATGTTGACAAGATAAAAAAAAATTGTGTTCACGTCGCGCCGTTCATTGAACATTCATGGTTCAGAAGATGGAGTACAGAAGAAGATTGAAGAAACATTTGAAGAAAAAAAAAAACATGAATGAGATGCGGAAGACGATACTGGGAAGATAAAACAAAATTGGGAATTTTGCCAATACATGTTCATATTAGCCACCATTAAGTGTGGCGTATTTTTGAAAAATTGATTTTTTTTGTAGCTGCATAATAACATTGAGATATTATGTAGTTAGACAGAAATCTTTGTGTAAAATGATAAATTAAATTACACAGAAATATTGAATCTTTGCTTGTTTCATTTGACTTTGGATTAGCCTGATCATGAGGCTTTCTATTGAATCAGTTTTCTTTTTGTAAGACAAGTCACTGGACTTTGTTCTTTTCGAGACATTTTATTCTTCATTGACAGAACATTTGCTTATTGTATAATTATACAGATTGCAATAAAGAAGTGCGTCACAAAAAAATGAGGCTAGCAACCCCATAGCAAAAGGAAGCAGAATAAGGAATCACAAGGAAAAATTCCTTGGAATTTTCCAGTACTTTTCCTTGGTAAATTCCACAAAAATTCCATGGTATATTTCCAAGGAAATTCCCATGGATTTATTGTAGATTTTTCCATCAAAGAAAATGGAGAATAAATGAAGCTGTCATATTTTCATTTTTCAATATTAAAGAAATTGTAAATTTCACGAGGATTTTAATATGTTTTATTGAATCAGCGATAATGAATTTACACTTTAGATAGGAAAAAGCTATCGTACAAAAAATAATTTTCCTAAATACATTTCATGAAATAAAAACACGTATATTTTAGGTCTATTGTCGGTTTAATGTTATCACTTCACTATTATCTACACAAAACGCAGCGTCGCATAATTCATAATATTATAGGTAACACAGAAATCACTAGAATCTTTGCATAAAATTTGCAAGCAAAATAAATCTATCTATTTTGTAGCGCCACAAACATATTCTAACGATAAAACGAAAAAACAAACCTGTCGAATTTTCTTAAAAAACTGTATGGAAAGGTAGTAGAATTTTCCGTGGAATTAATCCTTGCATTTTCGCCAGGAAACAAGCAGGAATTTTACTACAGTACGCGCTCTCTAATCCGGATCGCCGTAATCCGGACGAGTTATCGACGGTTACATTTAAAATAATTTTGAGGTCATGTATGCATGTGTGTTCAGCAATGAAAATGAATTATCCTGTGATGTTTTTGTTTAATAAATGAAGTATAATAGCATAGAATTCTCTAATTATGTCTTTTTAAGCTTCTTTAAAACTTTTATTCTGATTCTACAAAAAAAAACTTGTATTTTGCGAGACGTTGAACAAATTCAAAAAATCCATCCGGACTACGAAGAGGACATTTGTCATATTGTCTCCCAATCATCCGAATTACAAAGCGGGCACTGTATAAAAAAAGGAGCGTGGTGCGGTAAAATCCATAGAAAATCCATAGGAAAATTTCTGGAATATTCCATGGAAAATTCCACTGGAATCCGTGAATGTTTCACGTTTGACTTTCCATACAAACCTTCCATGGACTTCCACGGAAAGTGACGTTGGATTTCCATTGTATGTTGTTCAAATTTTCCATGGAATGGCCATTTTCCATGGCATCTCCTAGGAAAAATTCCATGAATGAGCCGAATTTTACGCTAAATTTCTAATGGAATTTCCGCGGAAGTTAGGCAACAAACTATTGACACTCACTGTATTTTCTTCTCAATAATGATCTTGAAGAATTCTCGAAGTACGGCATTTTGAACCACAATTTTCTGAAATAACACTTGTAAACCTTCTAAAATAGTCAGAGAGGCCCTTATATGTAAAAGTGGCGCATTTTTAAAAAGCTTCAGTAAGTTATTTAAGCGCAACTGCCAAAGAAATTGAAGCATTCTATCAGGAAATCTTATAGAAACACATTTTCTGAAAAAATGCTTATACGATAGGGGGAAGTGGGGCACCTTTGAAAGTGGGGTACCTTTGAAATTGGGATTTTTCACCTATTTTCAAATAAAATTGAGCCTTATCGTGATATAATTTAGCTGTTCAAACAGATTGAGAAGGTAAATTACATTACGATATGTCTATATTCAATTTAAAAATAGAAAAAAATTCCAATTTCAAAAGTGCCCCACTTTCAAAGGTGCCCCACTTCCCCCTACTCCAAATTCAATTTCAAACCCGCGTAAATTTATGTTGGCCCTGCACTGAGGGCGTCTCTTTCCCATAAATATCTCTTCGGTATATGAAGAAATGTTTTCGAATTTTGTCTCGACTGAATTTTACGCTTATTTGTAAATTCTTAAGGATGTAACGAACATACTACAAAACTTACGGGGAAATGAGGGGAAAACTCCCATTAAAAAGCTTAAGGGGTTACATGGGTCTCTCAGGTCAAAAAATAGGCCTTTTTTCTGATAATAATAATTTATTGTGTAGAAAATATTTCAGAAATTCCAACTTTTGGGATATAAAAGGGTAACTTTAGTACAAAATTTATATATTCTGTTAGAGGATTAGTTGAACCCGTGAATTAACGAAGGATTTTTGAAAAAAACAAAATTTGGATTTTTGGCTAAAGTTTTTGTAAAAAAGTATCAATTTTACCCTATTTTTCAACACATTTTGTATTGTAAAAACGGTTCTGATTAAAGGAAGTGCAAATCATTCGTTCAAACACTAGATAATACTTCTCAAAACAAGTATGCAAAATTTCAAAAAGATCGGTTCAGTAGACTCTGAGTAATCTTGACTACCGCATTGTAAAACGGTGTTTTGAGAAAAACGCGTTTAAAGTTTTACAACTGCTCTACCTCCGAGAGTTTTACTCCGATTGACTAGAAATTGTCAGAAAATATTTTTCAAATGTTATACTATAAAATAAAAAAAAAATTAAAATAAAAATTGATTTTTTTGACCTGAGAGACCAATGTAACCCCTTAAGCTTTTTAATGGGAGTTTTCCCCTCATTTCCCCGTAAGTTTTGTAGTATGTTCGTTACATCCTTAAGAATTTACAAATAAGCGTAAAATTAAATTAAATTCAAATGTTATACTATAAAATAAAAAAAAATTAAAATAAAAATTGATTTTTTTGACCTGAGAGACCCATGTAACCCCTTAAGGGGAAATTCAGGGAGGTTGTTGACCTTGACATTTTGCTTGCAGCACGTGCTTCTGACTGCAAAGTATTTTTAATGCAAATTCGCTCAGTAAAACTTGATGTGCTGTAGGGGAGATCGGGGAGGTTTGGGACAGGGGTAGTGTAGGACAACGCGATTTTTTCATTTATTTTTGAAATAAATGGGATTTGACCACTACGCAATCGCGGGCAATATTAAGATGTATCTTGAGTCAAATAATGGATATCCTCAGTTTTATTGTTTTAATTCTATGAACACTTTCTTAAAAATTGAAAAGAATTATATTTTTTAATTTCTCAGTTTTGCTCTTTGTATTTTATATCAGCGACATATAATCAAAACTTTTTTTATCTCATTAGGTAGCAGTATAATCTGGGAACATATTTTTATAAAAATTTCAGAGATTACACGCTCTTGTTTTTTACTTAAAGGTTTTAAATACAAAACTACACGTGGGGATGTTTGGGACACCTGAAAGGGGATGAATGGGACGTTGATTTTCGACAAGATTGTAGGTGGTGTGCAATTGTTTATTGTCAAAATGAAGTGTAATGCCCAGTTTCTACTGAAAATCTCTCTTGTGTGCAAACTTTACCAGTTGAGCAGTTGTCTATAAGGAAAATTAAGTCATCAATGTCTTGGGAATCAAAATTTTATTCTCCAGAGAATATTCGACATTTGCTCAATCCCGTTAAAAACTATTTTCTCGAAAATTTCTCGAGCTATATCCTCTACAAATCTCATAAGTTCTCCAGAAAAGGCAAGGCGAGAGTTTATTCAGAGAAATAAGGAAAAACAGGTACTATCTATGAAAATTGTCGTAAAATCAAACAGGAATCCGTCAATGAGTTTAAGACTAAAAGTTGCAAGAAAATCTACTCGCGTGAGGAATTTGATGATCATGATTGCAATACATAGAATAAAAAAGCAAAGAAAAGTAGATGGAAAATAATAAGAAAATACTTTAAATAATTGATTTACAGTAAATGACTAGTGTACAAAATAAATTGTTGTTAATATCTAAATATGAAAAAAAGATTAAACATTTTTTTCTATTAGAAATATTTTTAACCTGGTACTTAAAATTAATTAACGTGCTCCAATAATGCAAATTATGCGAAAAAACGCGTCCCAAACATCCCCTCTTGCGTCCCATACTGCCCCACACTGGGGAGGTTTGGGACAAAGCGTTAAGTTAAATGTTTTATCTTCTCCAAGAAAACTCAGTTGTTTTCCAAGTTCTATCGAGTACTTTTTGTAAAGTCAATACCCATAAGTATCCTATAGACCAAATAAAATTGTAATACATTATCGTGATTTTTTGGAATAGTGTCTCAAAATCAAAACATGAAAAAGTGTCCCAAACCTCCCCGGTCTCCCATACTAAAGCTTAGTTTTAGGGCAGAATCACATTGACAGTAAAATGCTCACCGTATTTCGTTAATTTATGCATTTTCATTGCAAATCTTACGCAAATTCTCGATTACTGTATTACCTTATCTCATACTCGGTGGCACTAGGTGAAAATAATATAAGAAAATTGAAGAAATAAAACAAAAACGCGATAAACGGTGAGCAAAGAAAACTGTACGATTAACTTTTCTTACCTTAGTCTTGATATTAACTAACTTGTTGCAAATGAAAAGCCGATTGCCATAGAGCGCTTCGAGAGAACGTGACTACAATGTTCTAATTGAGTTTCACGTTTAATTGTTTAAAGTTGTCTCTGACCTAAATTGCAAATCAGAATTTTTTTTTGCTAATTTTTTAACAAAAAAAAAAGTCTGTCAGCCTTGTAATATGATCCTCTTCTGTTTCATGGAATTGTGCTCCATAGATTCCAATTCTTGAATTAAAATCCCGGATATCGTAAAATGCCAGAGTGCTCATCAAGAATTGATTATTTTTGTTTTTATCAATTAAGATGTTTTTTACCCATTTATAATATAAATAGATTTTTTTGCCTCAATATCGCCAAATGGGCAATATCTTTAAGTACAGGAAAACATAATATAACGGCTCCTTAAGCGTTGATTAATTTTGCAATTTTTTGGCGAAGAGGGGAGAATATAACAAAAAAAAACAGAACCTCACCTACAACTTAATAGCTCCACACGTTCTGGCTTATCATGAAAAATGTGAAAATGTGCTGGGATTTTATTTGATTTTGTGCCACTGTGCAAAGAAGATGTGTAGAAACTCATTGAGAAATAGTATTTGTTTGATTGATCAACTGTGAGTTCTCGAGAGAGCTTTTTTGCATATTCTTCAAGTGCACTTGTCACTATAAAAACACAAAGTGTCTCAGTGAAGCTTTCAGTCATTTGTCCGAGATGTTGAAAATTAGTAAGTTTGTTGCTATAAGAAAGGAAGTGCATTGTGATTAAATTATTTCATTTTTCTTTTTAAAATTTTTTTTTTTTAGAAAATTTGGCGGTCATTGTAGTGTTATTTGTGACTGTTCAGTCACAAACTGATTACTGTGACAGAGAACTGTGCAAATCTGGAAATGGAGAGATAAGACCTCATATTGGATGCAACAATGGAGGACAACTTGCAGGAAATTGTCCAAGTGATACTGAAATCGTTGCATTGACCGAGAAGCAGAAGAATCTCTTCCTGAAGATTCACAATCGTCTTCGAGACAGATTTGCTCGTGGTGCAATCAAACCATTTAAACCGGCCGCAAAGATGCCAATGCTTGTAGGATAGCATCTTTATAAATTTTTCTATACACTTTAATTAATTTTGTGCACATTTTTTTGGCAGAAATGGAACGACGAATTAGCCAAACTGGCAGAGTTTAATGTGAAAACTTGCAAATTTGCGCATGATAAATGTCGTTCAACTGAAATTTGTCGCTATGCTGGCCAGAACTTGGGACAAATGCAGTCTTATCCCAATTTTTTGGACATCAACGTCGCGATTAAGAATATCACGAGGGAGTGGTTCCGTGAGTACAAGGTTTGTTTTTAGTAAATTGATAAATAATATTTGCTTCTTAGCTTTTGAATGAATGGATGGTAACGAGTTATCTTGTCGTGACCGAGGTATTATATTTAGATACTACTTTTTCTGCAATATTTTGATTTTTTTTATTATTACGAGAATTCCAAAACAAAAGTAAAATAACACAATTTTCTGACTATTTTTTTGGGGAAATTTGGCAGAAGAGTACAGTGCAGGGCAAAATTGTACCAATGTTTCAAAATTCTCTATAAAGGATTTAATATCTCAAGATCTAATTTATATTTTGACTGAAACTTTTTTTTCTTAGAGAGCCTTATTATAAAACTACAAATTGTGCCTTATTAGAATTTTTTAGGAGAAGAACTAATATTTTTGTAGAGCTTTTCAAAAAAAAAAGGATTCATTGGTACAATTTTGTCACTTGTACCTAAACGTTAGGGGAGACTGGGGCAAAAAGTCACAAATCGAAAAATTCAAAATTCAATATCTTCCAAGGTAAAAAAGATAGCGGCTCAAATTTTTTTCTATAGATAGCCTCCATAGATCTTCTTCAATGTCGTAAGTTTCTTAGAATTCGAACAAGGAATTTAGAAAATACAAAATATCGAAATTTTTAGCCCTATTTTTGAAATATTTTCCTTGCAGAAGATAACAATTATTATTGCCTACTTATTTTCCAAAATTGATGCACTGGTGAATATTTTCTAAATAATTTGGATTTTTTTTTTTGAATACGAATTCGCTATCTATTTTAGAATTTCACAAAAGTTTTTTCTCCAGAAATCCTTTTATTAAAAATGGCTACTTGGGGTAAAAAGTAACAAAAGGTATAGAGCAAAAAGTAACAAAAAGCGAAGCAATTTCTGATGTCTCACGGCGAGAAGAAACGTCATTATAATGTCTCGCCGCTTGTTGTTTGCATTGGTCAAACGATTTGCAGTCTTATGTGTTTTTTTTTTCTAAAATAGCTTGTAAAGCGCTTTTCTCGTTTTCTCACTTTTCTCGCAGAGAAAAACGGTGTTTTACAAAGGTGTAAATGAATAAATTTCCTATAAAGATATGTCCTCTAGGTTTCTTTTTCAAATTTACGGAAGCCTGTAATGAAGCGAATCAAAATGTGATAATACCCAATGTCTGGTACTATTTGCCCCAGCATTTTTGAGAATAGTCACAAAATTACCTTTTAGAAATTGGCTCGATAAACGTATTTCCTTACAAAATACAAGAAAATTGCCTTCACAAAGTTGTAGAGCGGTAAATTTCCTATAAAACTGCGCTAATTAGAAATTTTTGAAGCGCTCGATTGTAAGAAAATAAAATATCTGTTTTGTGACTTTTTGCCCCAGTCTCCCCTACTTTTTGTTCTAAAATTTTATTTTATGAACTATTTACGTAAAAAGGAATTTAATGTAATAACTTTCTGCTGTTCGTCAGTTAAATCAGCATTTGTCGTAACTTCATTTTTGCGATTTTGGGATACAGTAGACTCTTACTCAATCGGCTTTTTTTCAATCGGGCGAAAAATTTTGTTGACAATTTTCACGTTTAATTATGAAGCTAATTCTCTCAAATTCGCTGTAGTTCTTCCTATTTTATCGTGATTCTTTATAATTGAGCGCTTTTTGTGGAATTTACAAAGGCTTTGACGCTCAATTCTATCGCTAAACCGGATGACATTTTGCCCCATTCCCGTTTGAGAGAGAGTCTACTGTATTATACATATTTAGAATCGGCGTGATTTTGTTTATTAAATGCACTTGAGAAAAGGCACTTTTATAAGCACATTAAAAATTATTTTAAACAAAAATTATCGTAAGTGCCCTTAATTAGGAAAAATGTATCAGAATTTGTCGTAACTTCCATTTTTGGGGAAGTTACGACAAATTTTCATACAACATTTTCAGTAATCAGCATTTGCCGTAACTTCTTTTGCTCGTTTACATGGCTTGTAATTTGCAGCAAAAATGTAATATTTCTCATTAAAACGTTCACAAACTCTTCCATATATCCAAAGACAGTGCGAATAATGCAACATTAACTCATTTTAATTCAATATTTGTTAGAAAAAAGTAAGAAAAAATCCCTGCCCATCTCTCATTAATTCAAAACAAAACAAGTGACACCGCGCGCAAAATTTATGCAATAAAATTTATGAAATAAAAGCTTTTAGGGACAGGGATAAGAGTTTAATGGATTATTTTAGTCAAATAAAGGTGCTTATTATCACTAGTGTCATTGAAATTGATAATGCATTTTTGAAATTTGTCGTAACTTCAAAGATGTCCATACATTGGAAGCTACGGCTTTATAAACTATGTAAGTTACGATAAAATTTTATAGTGTTTCATCGGACATATATCTCAATATCTCAGCTTTTAAATCATTTTTTAAAAATTTTTTCGAGTTAACTTACAGTTTATTAGTGCCACTTTTATTATTTTGACTCAAAAGTATAGCATTCGGGTCTCATTTTTAAGAAAAATAAAGCTGAACTGAAAATTTCGTTTCCTGAAAAGTTGTCAAAAGGAAGTTACGACAAATGCTGATTTAACTGCACAATAAAAAAATGTGTAAAATTTTACTACTATAATAGTGCAAAATCGACCATTTTAGTTGTTTAATTTAAAAATGTTTAAAAAATTCACAACATTTTGGTAATTTATTGTCACGTGATTGAAAATTACCACTATTATAGTTGAAAAATGTTCAACAATGTTGTTTAATTTGAAAATGTGTAAAATTTTAACACTATAATAGTGTGAAATCGGATAAATTAATTATTTAATTGCGATCTGTGTAAAATTTCTTACTGTTATATTCATAAAAATGTTTCAACAATGTTTCGTGATTTAAAACTGTTTGACAAATTCTAAAAATTACCACTGTTATAGTTTGATCATAGTTTTTAACACTATTATAGTGTCAAGCCTTGTGTAATTCAACCAAATTTGTTGAATTTTTAAACAAAAGTTGTGTAAAAATTGTTGAATTTCCAATTAAGACTTATACTTTAGTCGAGATGCTTTTCATTGGGAAAAAGTCATAAAAAACATCAAATATTTATATGCATATATCGTGAAGATCCGAGCATCAGATGTAATCATTTCGCATTAGGGGGGGATCCGGAGTACAGGAAAAACCGATAAAAATGTTTAAAAAGGCAAAGAAATCAAAATCTACGAAATGAAAAGAAAATTCAACGATAAACAGAATTCAACAATTTTTAAATTCAACAATTCCAAATTCAACATCTTAAAATTTAACAACTTTAATTGTTGAATTGTCAGGAATCTTAAATATATGTGACTTCTGACAATGTCATGTGAGCTGAAATGGCAATGTCACAGCTACAGAATCGCATTTTCGAAAAATCTCTCCTAAGATTCGAACCCAATTTGTCATATTGCATTGCCAGAGGGTTACAGAATTCCCCACTTGGAGTGAAAATATTTGTAAAATTATTAAAAGATATTAACCTTAAACTGGTAAAAAATAAGTGCCCTATCGCTAAATTTATTGAGTTTAATTATACTTACTTCCAGCCTAAAAAACAAAATTCTTATTTCTAAAAATACATAGTATAAAAAATCAAAATGTTGATTCAAAATCAAAAATGTTGTTACACGTATGAATTTTTTTCGAGACTTCTTTTTTTGTTGACTTTTTTTTTAAGGATAATGGGGTGGAATTATACTTATTATCACCACTATGACTAAATACAAAGTAGAGGGAATTCTAAATAATTCTTTATTTTATTTCAATTTTTAATAGGACGCAACGCAAGCTAATACCAATAAGTTTACCTCAGGAAGTAACAAAGGGTCGGTATACCTTCCAAAATGTAGTCGTTCTTTCTGAAGTATTATTCTATAAAATATTTGTCCTATTCTCCACAGCAAACAAATAGGACATTTTACTGCTTTTATCCATGAGAAGAGTGATAAAGTTGGTTGCGCCGTCGCCAAATTCACAAATGATCACAGTTTCAAGGAATATCTCATTGCATGCAACTACTGTTACACGAATATGATGAATGAGCCAATCTATACCAAGGGAAAGCCATGTTCTCAGTGCCGAAAGAAGCAATGTGGATTAGTCTACAAGAATCTCTGCCCTGAAGATGAAGAAGTTGATACAACTCCGGAAGTCCTGAAGAAACATAGAAGAGGAGACCAATAATTCAGATGATTTTGCTAATAAAAATGCATAGAATATATTGTTGTTCCCTTCTGTTGGTAAATTGTCTAGAAATACAAGTGTAAAAACTGATAAGATGATGAAATAAGAGATAAAGTAAAGAATGAAATATCTGAAAAGTGACTTTATTTTCCTTTACCAATAAATCGCAATAAAAGCCATGTGTGTGCACATTAAGAGGTAAAAGTGGCACAAATCGCTCACATATTTTCTTTCTTTTTCTGCCATCATCTTTCTGATGAAGAAGATGATGGGCAAGAGGAGATACAAAAACGCAATTCTTGAGTTATTCTTCACAAGCAAGAGTTGAATCCAATTAGCTGCTGTTTTGATGCACTCATGGAGCTAATTGTGAACCAACTATCACTCTTGTACTAGAGATTGTCTGGCAGGGATTTTCATCCATTAATCACTATCATTTCGATTAAATAAATCCTCACTATCGATGTATCAATTTTGCCTATTTTATTGCCCATAATGTGATCTGGCATCGTCAGGGGCTGAGAATAAGATTCACTAGAGAGATTCCCTGTCATGAGTTCCAAGATCAGATTAAGCAATAATCTTTTGCACTAGCTCGTAGTCTTTTTCTTCACTCATCGTCCACCGTGCGTGTGTACTTTTCCTTCTCTGAACTGAGTTGCAAATTTGCAATTTACACTTTCATAGATTAGAGAGAAAAACTTTCCTTCTACAAATTTAATTTAAGGAACCACTTATCGTAGAGTAGAAAAAAGATTACAAGGACAATCGTCCACTGAGAGAAATCCGAAAAAGTTAAAATAACATTCCGGAAATGTTAATTTTACCCTGCAGTATTGATCCGAAAACGGTGTAAATATTACCCTTATAAGGTGTATTAGGGGTTAAAGGTACTCTTTTTCATTTAAATTTTACCCTTAATAAGGTGTAAAATTAGCATTAAAAAATGTTGATATATTTTTAAACCTAAAAACTGTTAAAGTTCTGAGGAAAAAATGTTAATCACACCCTCTTTTTTTCTCAGGGTTGGTATGCTTTTTAATACGATTATTGTTGTCAAATTACACAAATTATGAACTTTGTGTAATTTAAAAATGTGTAATATAAATTTTGTGTAATGTTAAGATGTGTAACTTAGAATAATAATTCTTGATAGAGTAAAGTGATGAGGTAATTTGGAATCATTTACAAATTGGAATTCCGAAATTTCCCACTGTTTTAGAGATGCAAAAAAAAATCGCGATAAAAGCTGTTCAATTTATTAATCGTCTTTTTCTTCTATATCGCGGTCTTCGTTTTCCTTTTGCTCATATGAAACAGTAAGAAATTCTCAAATGTTCCAAATTGTAAATGGTTCTAAATTATCTCATTTTACCCTAACCCTAGAATTTTCGAGAGGTTGTGAAATATTCGGAAAGTTATCCGGGAATCCTGACATATCCGGGGAAAACCTATGGAAGTGTTAGGAATCCTTGGTAACCTGGAGATACCTCACGGAACTATGGAACCTTTGAGTATTCAAGGAATTAAAAAAAATCATCGCAGATAACGGTAAGAGATATTGACTTCCGGTCTTCGGTGACCCCCCCACAAGTCAGCATGCTCTAGCGAACTAACTTACCCAAAGTACCCCCCACCCCTTCTATCACCACCAAAAACATGTTTTTTGACATTGCAAAAAATTGGCCCTAGCGATTTCAATGATTTTGGGGTATATTTTTTAGTTAGTCGAGCTGAACATTTCGTCCTTAGACACTTTTTACCGGAAAATTCGCCATCTTGAATTATTCAAGGTCAAAGGTCAACCAACCTGGACGGCCTAATTTTCAAGGGATTTGGTTAAATTTGGACATTTTTGAAAGATCTTTTAATTCTGAACCCGACTGCATTAGTCATAATCGGTGATGGATCGGGAAAGTAATGGTAATAGATTTATTTTGAAAATACTGTTTTTCGCACTTTTTCAGTCTTTTGACCCATACAAAATTTAAACGGTAAGAGATATCAACTTCCAGTCTTCGATGACCCCTGCTCAAATGACGTTGCCTCGAAAGTAATCTCTTTAGTCTTTCCCCCTTCCCCTTCATGCATCTCCTATCCCCTAAAATACATAAAAAATGAGGTTTTTCTAACATTGCAAAAAATTGGCCCTAGCGATTTCAATTATTTTCGGGTATGTTATGTAGATGGTCCAGCTGAACATTTCGTCCTCAGACATCTTTCACCGGTTAATTCGCCGTCTTGAATTATTCAAGGTCAAAGGCCTTATTTTCGCTCGTTTTGTTCATTTCGTTAATTAAAAGGTTAATGATTTTTGAAGCCCTCTTCTTGAACAATTTTCAATTTCGAGCTAGTTTTGAGGTGATTTATAGACAAATTTAATTCGACAATAATTTTATATGCACCAGAAAAATTTGCGAAAAGGAATATAAGGTAGAGCTCTTTCTCGGGAATTCGAGCAGCTCGCAAAGCCTCGGACGCTTTGCCACACCTTTTTTAAACATATACATGAGTTTGCATCTTTAAAAACTGTTCAAGAATTGTAAATTTTCCTTATTTCTTAAATTTTAGTTTTTTTAAAATTTTTTTGGGACAAATTGGAGATCCATCAACAAATGATTTTTTCTGAAAACCTAAATTATAATTATTTTTATGTATTTTAGAGTTTGTGATTAATTGGGTTTGAAAAAATAATAAAATTTAATAAGATAGAAACATTTAGCCTTTGTGTTAAATTCTCAAAGTCTTAAACGTATTTTCAAATAGTTTATTTGATTTTATATAACTTTTTAATTACAAATATAAAATGAGGAATTTATTAACGTATTAATTTATGGTTGTTTCAGATTGGGCATTAGATTTATTTATAGAAATAGATGGTAAATATCAAATTTGATTATTGAATAATTCATAAAAATATTAAAATATTGTTGACAAAGATATGATTTAGTTTTTTTTAATTTCTACGTTTTTTTACCGACATAGGGTTTTATAAAAAAGGACATGATAAAGACAATAAATAATTCAAAACCAATTTTTTTTAACCAAAAAATTTGGTATAAATTGATTTTAAAAATTATTTCTAATGGCTCCGGCACACCTTTTAGATCAGAAAAATTTCAAGGGGTAATTCATAATCAATCATATTGGCTCGGGTTCCCAAAAAAATGTATGGGTTCCCCGGGTTTCCTGAAAAAAATGTATGGGTTCCCCAGCCAGATTGGCTCGAGTTCCCCGAAATGAGTTACCCCTCGAAAAATTTCATGAAGTCGATATTCGAAACCCTTTCTTTCTCACATGTTTTGCATATGACTATCTCATTCTTTCGCATTACAAATTCGATTGAGCTAAATTGAATTTGGATTGATGTTTAAGAGAAGAAGAAGAGTGCGAGAGAATGAGATAAACATATGCAAAACATGTGAGAAAGAAAGGGATGCGAATTTCAATTTCATGAAATTTTCCTGATCTAAAAGGTGTGCCGGAGCCATAAATATCTGACTTTGATTTATAAAATTCTTCCAATTGTTTATAGGTGTCGCTTTTAGAACTTTTTACTCGACCTAGTTTTTTTTATTTGATTTTTCACACCTTTTCTGTTTCCTACGGGAAATGTCGTGTAAAATTGTTTGATATTTGATTTTCTTTTATTTAAATTCAAGCTAAATTGCAAGAAAGGTTCTAATTTAAATCTAATTTCGTAATTTTTTTTATTTTTTTGTTGTACTGCGGTCTTAAGATGGGCCTGACTAAGTCAACTAAATTTTATAATCTACAAGTTAATGTGATAATAATATGGGTCCCCACAAAATTGCACAGTAGTCTGCCTTTTTTAATTTTATTTGAAAAGTGTTTTTTTTTTGTTAAAATGTGAAAACAGTTTTTATTATTAATATTAACTATAAAATCATAATTAATTATCAACATTTTTGCATCACGAGTCACGACAACTCTTATTCTCAATGTACTGAAAAGCAGGTTCGTCGTCTAGCCATCCATTGAGCTCATTCGTTTACTATATCAAGAGCCTCCTCTCATTCCCTTTCTCTTGAATTGGCGGATGGAGGAGTAGTGCGGAGTGATATAAGATGAATTGACTGCCTCTCTGGTGCAATTGACTTCAATCGATAAATAATCACTTTGTCTGGACATTGGAGAATTTATTGCGATGTGCTGAAAGGCAAACAGAGAGAGAGAGAGGAAGTATATGTGTTGGGTAGATTAAGAGAAAATTTCACCATTTCTTCCTCTTCTATTTCAATCTTCCAATGGCATTTTCCATTATAAATAAAATCGATTATTTAATGGATCAATTTTGTCAAGAAAATTCTCTCAGTTTGGTCTTAATTGCATCTAACCACTCTGTGAAAGTCGATCAAGGGAGATAGTAAGAAGTCGTGTGTGTACATTCAGAGAAATAACACAAGTTAAACAATATATTCATTGTTGCACATTGAAGATTGATATCCATCTCCTGAAAGTGGTCTTTCTATAGCAAAGTACCTGTATTATTGTCGGCTAAATGCAAAGTGCTTAAATTAGGATATAAATGTCGAGTTTATTGTGTTTTTTTTTTGGTTCGCTGACATTGACATTGCGGGTTCTTTGGCCAAAGAATAGGTACTGGAAAAGAGATAAAATTCAATTATTCCCCATTTCCGGACACGAATTCTGGTGGTCGCTATGCGGGTGAGCAATCATTGAATGGTTCAGCTTCTGCGCGCACGTAAAAACAGGTGCTTATGCTCACATAAGACCATCTGACTCATCCAATATTGATTTCTCTGGCACCCTCCTTTTCGAGTAGCCTTTTTCTTTGAACCTCCGCTGAAGACTATCGAACCAGCAAATGCTTCAGACATTCTGGCGTGACTTAGAGTTGAAGGTTCAACAAAATCACGAGAATGAGGGAGAACCATCAGGTTGTTAATGACAAAAAAACTATGTTTATGTTCTGCTTTTTAGACACCAATTTTCTCTATGGGTTTTACAAGAAGTAACACAAACACCCGTGAAAGAAGTATCATTGAAAATTATTAAAATTTTCATAAACTTCTGCAAAATTTTTATCACTGAGCATTTTTACCATGCATTAAAATGCGCAAAAGAGAATTTAGATTTATGTTTTTGGTGCTAAGACAATTATTTTCCTGGGGAAGGGAAATAATTGTTAATTAAAAGTTTCCAATTTATTTATGTTATAAAAAATTATTCCGTAAGGCTAAATTTCATTATTTAATTAGGGTAACATTTGAAATTCCGGGCAACTCGGAATTCCCGAAAAATCAATTTTAATGAAATTATCAAACTTCTGACTTCTAAATTAGTTTATCCGGTATTCCGGGTTGTCTAGAATTTCAAAATTTTTACCATTACATTTTTTTTTACCTAAAGACAAATTTTTATATGAATCATAAATACGATACGCGTTGTAAGGGAAAGCACGCTATACCTTCGGATGATTCTATTTTTTTTCTACATAACGGAAAGGAGTTAGCCTATCTGTTTTTTTGGGTTAAATTTTATTTATTTATCTTATTTATTTATTTAAAATCGAACTACCTTTAAAACCGTGCGTCTCTTATGGCCTCTACACACTAGAGAAATTTATGTCCATATTGCAGAGTTTTTCCTACTCAACCGTAGGGAATTTGCTTTAATATGGACATAAAATTCTCTAGTGTGTAGAGGCCATTAGAGGCATAATAACTGGCAAGAAGCTTATGCGTCCACCGCCGTCTTAGCGTTGGTGCCCAACCTATTCCGGAACCAAACGGTGGAAATGCTCCTTCTCAGGTTGTATAAGCCAGGGAGGAGATACTACAATATAATTAAAAAGGACAAGAAAAATAAAACGAAAGGAAAGAGAAGAAAGGCAGTCAAGGCATTACAAAAGCTTGGATCAATTGCTTTTGTAATGCCTTTATCCGATTTTAACAGATGCTGAAATTGGATTCGTTTTCTAGACTCATTTCTAGCATTCTTAGTTGATTTCATACGGAATTACGACTTTTATGCATCTGGCACACCTTTTAAATTAGGAAAATTTCATGATACCAAAATTCACATTACTTTCTTTCTCACTCGTTTTACATATATGTCTATCTTATTCTTTCCGCTCAAAATTAGATTCAACTAAATTTAATTTGGTCTGATGTTTAAAAGAAGAAGAGTCCGAAAGAGTGGGATAGACATATGCGAAAGATTTGAGAAAGAAAGAGGTGTGAATTTCGATTACATGAAATTTTCCTGATCTAAAAGGTGTGCCGGATGCCAGAGCCATTAGAATAGATTTTCGATTTTTTGAAGAAAAAAAAAACGGCAGGTGGCTAGCCTGTCTGTTTTTTGGGATCAAAAGAGGAAGGGAAGGCTTCGAGGCTTCGCATATACCTTGGCTTTAAACAAGTTGGCCTTTATATGGAGCTATTTGAAACCAATTCCTAAATTGATCTGGGACTCAGCTCACAGTGCTCCGAGGTAAAAATTTATTTAAACAAAAGTTTAGTATATTTATCCCTCCATACGGAAAGGTATCTTATAATACGGAAAAACTTCTCACTTTTTAAATATTTAGCATTACGGTAGCGAGTGCAAAAAAAATCCCATATAAATTTAAATCGAAGTATGAGAAAGTGACTTCAAATTTCAAGCAACCCCCTGGTTTAAACACTTCATATTTTTGCATATTACTTGAATGAATTTTAATTTTTTTTCAGGAAATCTGTGAATTAAGACTGGATATTAAAATAATTTGCTACTAGTTCAGATTCATTGAAGGAATATTGGAAAAAATGAAGTGTTCGGAGCTAGAATGTGTGCGAAGCCCGAAAGTTTTCTCCTAGATGATTTAGAAAAAAAATCCTTGACTCATTTTCAATATCTATACAAAATTATTCATTTATGTTGCATTGCTTTATCTTTAGTACACTTTGTAGCAAAATTCTTTTATAACGAGTAGGGTGGAGTAACCACTTATCGCCACTTTTAGGAAAAAGTGAAATTAATTGTATTATAACTTTTAACCCCTTATTACCAGATAACTCAAATTTGACCACTTTTTACCACTTTTCGCCAGATTTGTAACCACTTCTTGCCACCCACTTGGAAAAGTTCAAACTCGATTATTTTAAGCAATATTATGCAAAGAATACATTCAGCATTTCTTTTTCCTCATGTTCACCTTATTATTATTCTTATTAAATGATTTTTCTTCACTTTTACTTGAGAAATCAAACTATTTGACTATTACAGAAAGTAAATAAAGCAGATTTGACAACTGAGAATCTATGAAGTGAAGTTATTCAACTATTAAAAAGTAATATAGCGACAGGTGGTGAATCAATTTTAGAATATTACCACTTTCCGCCATGGCTCATTTTTACATAAAAATAATATAAAATTAAATATTAACTAACTAAATACAAATTTTATGTATTCGCCGAATGTAAGTAAATGTTCAATAGGCAAATTATTTATTCAAAAATTAAATTTTCTACGATAAAAGTTTCGTGACACTTACTGTATTTGGTGAGAAATATTGTATGCGATGCACTTGCTAAAATATTCCTCTAAAAAATGCCTAATCATTTAAATTCAAAACAAAAAATTAGTGTTTTTCGACTCTATACGTAGCAGCAATAAAAATTCAAGTAACTTTGCGCCTCATTTATTTCATAAATCGTGAAAAATAGCGATTTCAATATAGGTGGCGAGAAGTGGGACACTGGCGAGAAGTGGTGATTCCACCCTACGGATAAACTTAATTTCTCTAAGAAAGTTAGAATATCTCGCATAACACAAGGTAAGGGATTATAAAGAATAAGAGTTTCGTTCAAGTGCATAAAATTAGTCCTTAGTAAGTCCTTAATTAAAGTATATTTTAGATAAAACTAGTGATATTTGACGTACTTTGTCAATATTCTTTAAATAAATATATATTGAAAATAAGGAAAAGTGCCCTTAAGTCGGCCGGTGGAATTGTTTACCTATTTTTTAATTTTCTATTTATTTATAAGTCTTTAATTAAGTACTTAGTATTAAGGCTTAATCGTGCTATTTTATTTTCACGATTCTCCATAAAGCGCTGACGTATGTCTCATTTTCAAATATGTTTTAAGTGGTAGGGTATTCCACAAATCCTTAAAATTAAGTCATTGAATTAAGAACTTATTAAGTTCTTAATAAATACTTAATGTATTGGCCGAGATATTAAAAAGTGTTAGAAAGACAATGACCTCTTTGAACTCAAATTGAACTCTCTTTTTTAGAGCATCGATTATATTTTTCAAAACTTTCATGATTGTTTCATTCACACTGAGAGTTAACACCTCTGTTTTTTTTTTTCTAGTCTTCATCACAAAAAAAAATCCCTCATCCAGTGAACACAGTTCCACTGAAAAATGAAATCCCATTGAAGGGGGATGCAAATAAACGTGAAGTGAGTTGAGTTGTATGGACTTCCGGTGAGGTGGTTTCCGCGAGAAGAGAGGGGATCAAATGATGCTGAACAAAACTGGGGGAGAAGAAGCTCCAAAATGCAATACTGTGTTGTGGAATTTCCTCCGGACGAACACTATGGATCTCCCAGAAACGCAACTGGTCAATGTTGTGGTTCACAGAACACGCAAGTCATAGTGCTTCACGCATGAGTTATATGGTAATGTTCGTAATGTTATTAAAAATTCTCATTCTGTCTTTTTTTTTTCGGGCCAAACTCTTGGCAATATTTTGTGCTCCTGAAACCCAGAGAGAGAAAAAGAGAGAAATTATCTTACCAAATTAGCACTCGAAACGACGCCCATGGTTAATTTTCTCTCAATTCTCTCTGATGGAGAGAAAATATTTGCTGTTTAAAGATCGTTGAAAAAAAACATCAAATGAAATACCTTGTTTGCTGATCTTAATGCGATGATCGCGAGTGCCTGAGTGAGACAACATGAAAGTTTCTGGCCAAAATTCATCAGTATATCGTGAAAGTTCCATTTCTTTGCGAGAGCTTCCATCTCCTTACCTCACATTCTTTCAGTAGCGTCGTTGTGCTATAGGGGCCACCGGGGCAGCATTGTAACTAAGTTTTATAATTTTTCCAAACGCCAAGAAAAGTTTCATAACGAAATACTCTTTACAGAAAGTAATGAAGTATTGGTCCTTTATTATATTTATTTCAGGAAAAAATAGCTCTAGTATTTAAATTAATCAATTTTGTTTAAAATCTTAAAGCGTTATTTAAATTTACATAGGAAGATCTCATTGAAGTGTGTTGTCGTTAGGTCATTCATTCTGGAGAATCAGTCTAGGAATTTAATTAAGATACTGATGACCATGTCACATATAAGATTAATATTAAGATTAATTTCTGAACTACGAGAATGGCAAAAAAGGATAGCAAGTGTTTTATCTTGCCTCTCTCTCGCGTTTCGCTCAAAAACTGACCGAATCAGAGTTGGCACGTATGGAAAATTGCTCGAATTCAGAAAGCAATTAATACGAACAATAATATCTTTACTCATCGTATTACTCCACTAGAGTGTACTCTTTCTAACACACATGATATCTCATTTGAAATTTTGAATACTATACACCTCTCTTTCTGGCTTTTCTTAATATTAATATTAATCTTATATGTGACACTGCGGTGAGAATGTCACTCCAGAATTGATCTTATATCCGATATTAAATATTTTCGTCGAAAAAGAATCATCATATAAACATTCGTTCCTAATTACTCAAAAAACTGTAAGTTTACGATTTTACCTTTTAAGATATTTGTTTTTTCTAAATGATTATACTTTTTATGACAAAAAGTCAAAAGTCACAGTTTAACAGTGTATAAAGAGAAAACTTTATTTCAAAAGATGTAGATTTATAACTAGGTAACTGGCCTATAAGTAACTGGACACAAATTTAGAACTAATCGATTTGTTATCCGGTTTAAAACCTTGGAAAGACTGCGTGACATGACGTCATAATTTTATATTTGACCGCAATGAAGTACAGAACTTAATCAGATTTAGATACCAATCCGAATATTTGAACCAAAATAATGTCTTTTCACTGATCGTTCTTTGTAATTCCATTGTTACGTGTTCTTATCAATATATGGATTACGATGGACACTCAAGGCTCACGACCTCCAAGGTCCTGTTCTATCGTTTTTGTTGTTTTTACCAGTGGAGTAAAATATGGAATTTCTTTCCACATGTTAAAAAGTCAACTTACTTTTTTTAAATGCCCATTTGTAAGAACATTTCGAATCGAAATTGAAAGCCTGGCTAATTTTCCATTTTAGCCGAGACACTTATCGTGAGAAAACAAGTGATGTTAAAGGGATTTTATTTCGGAGACAAATCACTAGGGTAGATTTTCCAAAATTCATTATAACACAGTAATGTGCATTTCGAAATAACCTTATTTACTAGGCTCTGACTTCCCTATTATTATTAATCGTATCGAGATATTTTATTACAAGGTGATCATTTTTACAATGCCAAATCTAATATTGGAAGAATCTGCTAAGTCCATTGTCGACCGCCCAGAAAGATATCCTTTCCGTGGTGTAGATGCTAATTCCATGCTCCCGGAGTTATTGGGCGAAGGTGGTGTATTGTATTACGTTATTATTACATGTGCAAAATGTCTAGGGTGGAATCACCTCTTCTCGCCAGAGTGCCTCACTTTTCGGCACTTATATTGAAATCGCTATTTTTCGCGATTTGTGAAATAAATGAGTCGCGAAGTTATTTGTATTTTTACTGCTGCTATGTATAGAGTCGAAAAATTATTACTATTCGTTTTTGATTTACGATTTTCAGCATTTTTAGAGTAATATTTTAAGCAAGTGCGTCTAGTCTAATCCAATATTTCTTACCAAAATATACTAAGTGTTATCAAATTTTCATTAAGCAAAAAATACGTTAAATAATGCTCAATGTATTCTTTTTAAAACATTACCTAAAATAACCGAGTTTGGACCTTTTCACGTGGGTGGCGAGAAGTGGTTACAAACCTGGCGAAAAGTGGTGAAAAGTGGCGACGAAGTGGTTATTTTTGCATTGTTAATAAAAATCAGTTTTTTAAGTAGTCCAGCGTTAAATTCTAGGACTATTGTTTTCAAGAATTTAGAGTCAATACATCTAAGTAGTTTTCTGTCAAATTTGAGTTATCTTGTAATAAGAGTTCAAAAGTTATTATAAAATTAATTCCTCTTTTTCCTAAACATGGCGATAAGTAGTTTCTCCACCCTAAATCAGATATTAAGATCTTTGCCACCGGGCGGGACTCGAACTCACAACACTGTGAGTCAAGCAAGGGATCGATCCACCCAGGAGCCGACGGTCTTGCCTATTTCGCCACTGAGATCCCCTCTGACTTCCCTGACCTCTTTAATTTGCCCTGATCTAATACCTCAGTGAAAGTACAGTAAATTAAGTTGTAGGCGTTTTCCTGCATTTTAAGTTTCATTTGATCCTTCATCTACATACAACTCGGTTTAAAAAAAAAAAAAAAGAAACTTCAACGTAGTCCTCGTCCTATGTAGCCCCACTCTCCCTTAAACGTGCACCTTATGCCGAGAGCTGAGTCTCTCGTTCTCCGGAACTTCACAACCGAGACTTTCAGTTGCCACTCTCATTTCCATCGCGTTGGACGTGTTGAACGGTGTCTGTGAGACCCTCGCGAAGGTACAGTAGTCTCCCCAAGTGCTATAACCATCGCCTCTCTGCAACACTCTACCCATTTTTCCATATGTGCAACACTTTATTCAACTTCCTGCAATATTCTTTGCATCACCAACTCATTTGTGTCTTTCTTCCCTCTGTGGAATTCTTTTTTTTTATTATTATTTCTTTCTGAATTCAGCCTCTCGCGCTTGATTAATTAACTCTACTAAGACATTCTGTTTCAAATTGAGAAAATAAAAATGTGGAGGTGCTTTTTGTGAATGGTGAACTCATTAAAATGAGTAACAATTAAAATCGTGAGTGAGATATTCATTCAAGTGCTCCAAGAAGTGTCTCTTCAGGCATATTTTTTTTTGCTGTGCCTATTTGGAAAACAATCACAATAAAAAATATATTGTGGTATTTCCTAAAAAAAAAGAGTTTTATATAAAAAAAACCAACTGTGTATTTTGCAACTCAATCGAATTCCTTTCTTTTGTGCTTCGCAAGAAGTTGAGAAGCGGGAAGAAAGTTTTATAAGTGGTTCACCTGCTTTACTCTAATATTCCTTCCTCAAAAGAGGTTCGAGGTTTTGTGACAAGTGCATTTAGTGAATGAAATTTCCCACTCTGTTAAAGGCTCATGGTGCAAATGAGCAAGTGCGAAGAAATTTCGAGAGAATGCCACTGATCAATTTGCACCTCTAAAGATTTCTTCACGAAATTGGGATTGAGGCTGAGAGTCACTGGCCAAAAGGAGAAAACTTGCGGATATCCAGAGAAATCTTCTCAAACTGGTGAAAACGAAGTAAATTTTCACATTTTTGTTCTAGTCTCAAAATTGATAAATATCATAAATACGAAAGACTTCAATTTTGGGTCTTATTCAATAGACACAAATTTAAAATCATTACATCGCAAAAAAATTGTTTATTATACAAAAAATGAATTTCAAGTGAATTTTGTGCATCGGCAGCCTTTTATATGACCATTCCGAATTATATATGAGCGCTCTTGCACAAACAACAGGCCAAATTATATAATTAATCCACATTTTGTAAAGTAAATGCATTCAGTTACTCCATTGCAGTAATTTGATATATTAGCGATTAGGTTTTTTGTTTGCATTACTTTGTTTTTGATTCCAAGCGCTGTTAATCACGTTTCGTCATAAAAATTACTCAGAAGAAATTAGCATCTTTAATAAATTTCTTGTCATCAGATTGGGCTTAAACTTTGCTAAAATTATTTCTCACTATTCCTTATTTACGAATGCTCTAAAACAAATGATAGATCTTAAATTTCAATGGCCTAGGGTGGAGTAACCACTTATCGCCATGTTTAGGAAAAAAAGGAATTAATTTTATTATAACTTTTGAACTCTTATTACAAGATTACTCAAATTTGACACAAAATTACTTAGATGTATTGGCTCTAGATTCGTGAGAACAATAGGGGGAGGTGGGGCTACTTTGAGCCGTGGGGTTACATTGTTATACGATTTTTTCGCATATTTCTAATTTAAACTGGGTTTTAACATGATGCAATTTGGATAGACAAAATAATTGTGGATATAAATAAAGCAATTGTAAGGCCCAGATTCATTTAGAAATAGGCGAAAAAGTGGTATAACAATCTAGCCCCGCTGTTCAAAGTAGCCCCATCTCCCCCTAGTTCTATAATTTAACTCTGGACTACTTAAAAAACTGATTTTTATTAACAATGCAAAAATAACCACTTCGTCGCCACTTTTCACCACTTTTCGCCAGATTTGTAACCACTTCTCGCCACCCACTTGAAAAGGTCCAAACTCAATTATTTTATGCAGTGTTATAAAAAAAATACATTCAGCGTTTCTTTTTCCTCTCGTTCACTAATAATAACCTTCCCGATTTGAGAGCTCTCTCCGGTTGAGATTTTTTCTTTACCGATTCGAAGGTATATCAGAAAGAACTTACCTAAAAACCCGTTGGAAATTCGAACTTTTAGACTGACGAGTTACACAAAAGTGAGCAAGTTCATGAAATGGACATTTATCTTTATAAAATTGCAATTCAAACGTTCTGTCATCCTGAAACTCCACAAAACTACACAAAAATTAACTTTTTGCAGCAAATGTTTGCACACTGTTGTTGACATTGTTGGCGATTGAAGTATCAAGAATACCGAAATTCGAAATTGCAGAACAATCAGCGCTAAAGCGGCGGATATATGAACTTTGCACTTTAGGCTTCCGGTAGATTTTCGAGTAGATTTGGCTTGGCTTTAACACTTCGTAGAACCCTAACTAAAAGTGTCACGGAAGGACCAAGTGGCAGCCGCTGCCACTTATCGAATTTTACATAATATTTTGATATTTTGAATTATATTTTAACATTCGGAGCTTTAGTCAGTCCTTTTCTGGTGTCTGAATCAGAAATTTCATCTCCTTGGGTACTGTATCTAAAGATTTTTAACCATTCGATGTTTTCATCTTTATCAGAATCATGGCGTCAGGGAAAGTGGTGTGCCTTTGGATGCGGCAGCCTTTGAATGTTTCAATTTTTCTCTTATTTTTCAAAGCAAAAATTCTACTTTATGAACAATAGTTAATACTATTAACTATTTTCTATTAACTTCGCTTAACAAAATGGATTTTTAGCTTTGGGAAGTAAGAGAAAAATTGAATAATTCCCAAAATTATTCATATTTCATACATATTTCCCAATTCAATATTTCCCATAATTCTTCTCAATAATTTGCAAAAACACTTTCAATTTGTTCTTTTAAGGCTTTTATACACTAACAATCAAGAAAATTACATCTGCAGAACGTCAAACTCCCATATAAAATGCATATGGCAGCAACTGCCACTTGGTCCTTCCGAGTGCAGTTTTTTTGTTTTTGCAATATATTTACATTAATATTTAATTTTTATTAAAAATTTTATAACGAAAAAATAGACAGATAAATTCTGCACGCATTCAATCAGGCCTCCAGGCGAAATGATATATTCTTGACTATAAAAAATTAAATTGAAAACTAAATTGGCAGCGGCTGCCACTAGGGTCCTTCCAAGTGTTAAAGTGGCTTCCCAAGAAGCAATTTTTTCTTAATATAGTCTTATAGAATTCCCTAAGTAAGTCATTATAGAACCAAAAATCTTTTTATTAGCTTATAACGCTCCTGGTTCCATCACTGAGAGATTAATATAAGTAAAGTGGCGCACTATTAAGGATCTTAAGAGCTTCTATAGGAATTTCAACAGAAAATTCTCACTTTAAGTCTTTTAAAAGTGCACTAAAAGACTTGTTTAATACTTGATTCTATAAGGCAGCTATTTTGCTTCTTGAGATTGTCTCTTAGAAAGGTTATTACTGCACGGATCCATTATTACTCACTTTAAATGATTTTCTTCTTTATTTGAGAAATAAAATAAGAGAAATCAAGAGATGGCGACAGTTGGTAAAATCAATTCCAGAATATTACCACTTTTCGCCATGCCAAATTTTTATAGAAAAATAATATAAAATGAAATATTAATTAACTAAATACAAATTTTATGTATTTTACAACTGTGATTAAATATTCAATAGACAAATTATTTATCCAAAAAGGTATATTTTGCTTAATGAAAATTTGATGTCACTTAGTACATTTGGTAAGTAATATTGGATTCGATGCACTTGCTTAAAATATTACTCTAAAAAATGGCTCAAAATCGTAAATCCAAAGGGAAGAACTATTATTTTTCGATTCTATACATAGCAGCAGTAAAAATACAAATAACTTTGTGGCTCATTTATTTCACAAATTGCGAAAAATAGTGATTTTAATATAAGTGGCGAAAAGTGGGACACTATGGCGTGAAGTGGTGATTGCACCCTATGACTGGGCTTTTGAACTTTGGTTAAAAAAAAAATTGATGACCTTTGTTCCGAGCAAATTGTTAAAATTTTTCATTGATTTACATTAATAAAAAAAGTTGGGACTCATTTTCTAATCTTTTTTTAATATTAAAATCAAATTAAATATGATAAACATTTTTAGTCAGTTAATTAACAGATTGGTACGTTAAAAACTATGTTGGTCATTACATAATTCAAAATGCTCAGTAAAGAGTTGGTGAATTTCAAGAAATTTCATGAATTTCCGCCTAAAGTAGATGGCGACTGCTGTGAAATATCTGAAATTTTACCATCTCTAGTAAAAACTCTTTACTTTCGGCAGTTACTATTCAACCATTGAAGTCAAATAAGGCACAAATGCCTACTGATAAATGAAAGAGCCTAGCCGTAGGTGGTTGTTTAGAATTTTGTTTGTATTTAGAATTTTAAGTCTTCATATTGCAAATTTAGACACCTTTAACGTCTGCATTAGATAATAAAAGTTATTCAACGAATACGATTTCAACAAATAGGGAATACCGACGTGGAGTTTAATTTAAAGAGATAATCCGATAGTCCTCGGGTAGAAGATGATTCAGCCCAGAATAAAAATTGTTTTGGTTACCAAACCGAAAATATCAAGATTGGTCATAGATTGAGGATAGGGTAACTGTATCAAATTTCGTCCAGCTTGCAATTTCGATCACTTCTTTTGTTATTCAAATTTCCATGGATGTATAGTTTTTGAATACTTTAGATATTAAATAATTCAAGAAAAAACAAAAAAATGTCGCTTCAACGAACGAGATGACGTGAAAAAGACTTTGGAAGAACTCCGCAAGGGCCAGGAACCCCAGGAACTATGATAATCAATGTGTCCGAAATATTACCCAAAGCATCTAATATTTTTACTGGTTTTAAAATGTGTTAGGACCGATTTTAGAGAAAACAAAGACTTAAACTATCTGCAAGGTTCCAAGCAACATTCCTCAAAAAGAAATAATAGAAAAAATTCTCTAGTTTTAAAAAAATCGTAGTGTTTACAACTAGGGTAAGTGTACCAAATTTCGGCATAGTTGCATGCAAGTAGGGGAAAGTGCTCTCCCTTCGAACGTTCATGCCTTCGAATAATGTAAATTTCTTTTGTTTTTCGTAAGAGATTTACACTAAATTATTACGGAATTATCAACAATTGATGATAAGCCAACTAATATTTGATAGAAATGTGTAAGTCTCTTAGGAAATCTACAAGAAAATTCACATTATTCGGAGGCATGAACGTTCGAAGGGAGAGTACTTTCCCCTACCAAAGTTCAAATTTGAAGTGTAATATTTTTAATACAAATTATTTTTTTATTTACTTCTTCTTAAGGACTGTTGCTTCGAACCTTGTAGACAATTTATCGTCTTTTTTTTCTCCTAAAATTACACTTAATACATTTTAAAATGAATAAAAATGTAGACATATTTCGGTCACCTTAATTCTCATAGTTCCTTGCCTTTACGGAATTCTTCCAATGCTTTTTCCACGTCATCTTGTTTGTCGAAGCGACATTTTTTTGTTATCTCTTGCATTGCTTAATCTCTAGAAGAGTATGCAAAAACTATATATCCATGGAAATTCGAAGAACAAAAAAATGGCCGGAATTGCAATCTGGCCGAAATTTGGTACACTTACCCTACCCCAATATCCCATGCTAACTACTGCCCCTTGTTTTCCTTACCCTTTTCATTTCCTCTTTTTCAATTCAGTTTCAAAACAGTTTTTACCAACTTTTTCTACTGCAGTCAAATTAAATGTTCATGAATTTTGATTTGAGTCACATTATGAATCCCACACCTTGGTAAATTAATCTGGACTTATCACCATTTCCAAATAAGAGCTTCCGGATTCAGTTGAATGCTTTTGATATATTTTTCGTAGATTCTGAATTTTTGTGAAAATAAGTTCGAAGGACCTTTGCATTCTATTCGAGTACAATTTTTTTAAGTTATCACGTACGAATGTGCAATTAAAAGCCACAGAATCCCAATTGTTTTCACGTACAACATATTTCTCATTCTTGAGGTGAGAGAAGCATGAATATTTTTCTGGATGTGTGAATCAAATAAATTTGATGGCAAGTGAAGTGGAAAAATGGGTGATACGCTGTGAAATAAGTTTGAAAATTGAATTACATATATCTTGGGAAGGAATTAGATGGACACAGAGTCAGTTTATGGTAGAATTTCACAAGAAATCTGAAAACACGGAGAATCGTGAGTTAATTTTCTAGAGCATAAAGCATCACGTCGATCGGTGATCAATGTAATGAAGGAGAGGTATAAAGAATGAAAGACAGAAAGTGTTTAATCAATTTGGTGAGATTAATAGTACAAATTGCGAGAAAATTTGCCATGTGGCTGGATTGAAAGATTAGTGCGAAGGAATTATAAGAAATACGATGACAATTCTCTTTGGGTTTTACAGTAGACTCTCGCTAATTCGGTTCCTTTAACATCGGACTACTTTTTAATTCTGGCAGCGGTTACATTTGAAAAAAGTTTGTTGACTTTTCAAGTTCGATTATGATTATCAAATGAAGCAAATATGCTCAAATTTGGCATGGTTTGTCTTAGTTTTGATGTGATTTTGCATTATTGAGGGATTTTCATGCAATTTACATTTAATATGAGCATGTAAACTTAATATGAGTATGCATATCAACAAAAAATCGTTGCATTTCAAACAATCTGATACCCGAATTTCTCTCTATTTCGGGTGACATTTCGGTCCCAAATGCCCGAATTTGAGAGAGTCTACTGTACTTAGCGGCAAATGCGACAGACGGAGAAATGTGCGCAATTTCCTATGACTCACTTTAATTACTCTCACCTGAAATGTTTACCGGTGATCCACATTTGGTTCTCCTTCAATCAATAAATACACTTAAGTTGAGAGTGGATCGATTCAACTTCTGCACCTCGCACGACAACACTACACCCAAGAAAAAGATGAAGAGACTCTCAAAGTCTTTATTGTTGTTTTCATCTTTCTATATCTGCGGCAAATGAAAGTTTTCCAACTTGGAAAGATACCCATTTGAGATACTTTTTTATTGCTATGCCTATTGTCGTCGGTTTTAGGCTTTATTAAAACATTTTTCTTGGATGTTGATGCAAGTTTATACACTTTCATCGAAAAGCCCTCCAGTCAATAAATCCGTTTAATGATGAGAAATCACGTATATGAGATGCTTAAAAATTTTTAACAGAATATTGCCAATACGCATAAAACCATAAAATTATAGATAGAGATTTCACCATTTTAATGCCCCAATAGATAATACGAAAATAGATTTTACAAATCGCAATTGGGTAGTTGCTGGAGTTATTGTTGCTTTTGCTCTTGAGATTGAAACACAGGTGTTTCTGTAGTTTACTTCATGCTCTTTGACTCGGCATTTTTCATATGAACAATGATGAAAAAAAAAATTCTCTGAATTAAAAATTTATGCTAAGTGACTCAATTCTGTGGCTTTGAAAGTGAAAATGACGGAACAATGGCAAATATAATGTCGATTTCTCAAATCGGTTGCACTCGTCAATTTTCGGGGAGATACTCATGTCAAAATTTAAAATGACAGACTACGTCGTTATTTTTTTAACGATTTCTTTTACACCCCTGATTTTATGCTTTACCTTAGCTGAGTCATTATAGAGACTGAATTAGAATTAGAGCAGGGGTGCCAGAACCGTTTGAAACCAAATAAACGTCAAAATAGGTTTATTCAAGGTAACGTTTTGACCATTGACGTACAGTAGAGCCTCGCTATAGTCCATATTTGGTTCCAGATTTGACACTTGAGTCGCACTATAGTCCATGTCATTTTTTAAAATTATCAACGACTTTTAGTATTGAACGAATTTAATATTTAGTTTAATACGTTTATATGACCCACAAACCCTGAGATCTTCCGTGTTATTTGTCCTAAAGACCTGAAGAGTAGCATCTCAAATTTACGCGCAGATTCCCGTAGCAATTTGTCGTCCTGAACTCTTCCAAGGTCTTTTCCACATCATCATTTACATAGAAACGAGGGTTTTTTTCTCTGTACATTGTAAAACTCAGAAATTGAAAGAAAAAACACAAAATGAATAAGAAATTTAAGAAAGCAAAAGATGTTGCCGGAATAGGCAACACCACCTCACTGTAGAGACGCTCACAAAGTATATACTTTTTTACGCGAAATACAGGATCCAGCTGGGAAATTTTACCCGAAATTTAAAGATTGACTCATTATTAATATAAACAGAAACAATCTTTAATGAAAACTAACCAATTTTCATGAAAAACACCGAAGGAAAACCTTTTGAAATTAATTTATTTCCATGGCCGAAATTACACTCAAAGTGGCCGAAATTAAAATCTGGCTGAAATTCGGCACACTTCCCCTAATTGTTTTACCTTTTAAAATTTCCACCTTCCAGTTCCACCCCCAAGAAACACTTTTCTCAACATATCTTTGCGTTTCAAACTATTTCTGAGAAATGATGTCACGCTGTTTGTCTGCATGTCTGTCCATCTGTTCGTTCCTTATCACGCCAAAGGTCAAACGGTTACAGATAGATTCTTGGGGATTCCCTCAATTTCCTCCCACTCCTCCCCTTCCCCTCCAAAACCATGTTTTTTGGGAATTCTTTATACGTTTTTTTATACGAAAATACTATTGAATCATTCATAATAACTGTTTTTCAAGGTCAAAAGTTAAAAAAGCTCTGGCAAGCATATTTCTTAAGCGAATGAGGGCATGTTTGAGCTTTTTGGAAAGGTCTTGAAATTTCCGACAAAACTAAACCGGTTATAATCTATTCTGAACCGATAGTGAAATTGTTCCGAACCAATAAGTTGGACAAAAATGAGTTACATTACTTCTAAGCTGCTTTAGGCAATATTTTAAATGATTTATGAATCGGTCGGTTATAAAGTCAGTTTAAATTAAGTCGGTTATGAACCGGTAAACGATTCGAAAGTGCTTTTGAGAACGTCACGAGTTCCAGTATTTCACAAAACATGAAACGATTTACCATATCTTTTTTTTCTCGAAATATACATTTGGGATAATAAATATATTTGTTTATGAATCATGTTGTTAAAATTACAGTTCAGTCTCTCGAAACTGCCTCATCATTCCCTATGCAATCAAATCAGTCCCGGAAATGCGCATAATCACGGGATAGGGTGTAGTTTTGCTTTAACACTTTAACGACGAGACACTTTTTACGGGCTGAAAATCAACAATAAAAATTAAACTGAGAAACATAATCAATGATAAGTTTTACATCTAACCTTGGAAAGTCCAACAGAGTCTGATTCGGTGTATTTTGTGCTTTTATGAACGATAGGGACAAAAATAGCTCAAAAATTTAAGTAATTTTTCTGACAATACCAATGAATAATATTTTTCGCTTTAATGAAAAATATTACATATGAGTATTCTAATTTTTATTGCCAAAAGGGTTTTGCTTAAAAAAAATTGGAAGTATAAAAAATAAATTATGAATTTGAGAATTTAAAAATTCGCCATTTTTTAGCTTAAATATTTACTGCATAGCAAATAGCTAGAGACTTGCAAAAAATATCCTCGATTCCCTCAACCTTCTACTTTACTATTATGTACAGACATAAGAAAAAAATATCTTTAATTAGTCAGGAAAAATTATTTTCTTTATGGGACACCGGTGTTCCAATCGTCCTTAAAGGGTTAAGGGCAGAATCACATTAACAGTAAAATGCTCACCGTATTTCGTTAATTTACACATTTTAATTGCAATTCTTACGCAAATTTTCCATTATCGTATTACCTTATCTCATACTCGGTGGCACTAGGTGAAAATAATATAAGAAAATTGAAGAAATAAGGTAAAGTGCCCTCGAGTCGACCGGTTCCTCGACTCGACCGGTGGTCATTATTTGAATGTTTTAATGGTGAATTTCTATAAAATTGTCACTGGTTCGTATTATTCAAGGAATGATTGACCTATTAATGTTAGATCATACGCCAAATTTTAGTGCAAATATACATAAATTGGATAAATAATTCTACCGGTTGAATTGAGGAACCGGTCGACTTGAGGGTACTTTACCTTAAAACGAAATTCTATAAACGGTGAGCAAAAAAAACTGTACGAGAAAATAATCGTTTAGCTTTGTTGCTCACCGTTTATCGCATTTTCGTTTTATTTCTTCAATTTTCTTATATTATATTCACCTAGTGCCACCGAGTATGAGATAAGGTAATACGGTAATGGAAAATTTACGTTAGAATTGCAATGAAAATGCGTAAATTAACGAAATACGGCGAGGCTACGGCGAGCATTTTACTCTCAATGTGATTCTGCCTTAAAGCCGGAAAACAAAACTTTGCACAGGTTTTGATTACTTGACACCGCAATCGCAAGTGTTGCTTAAGATTAAGCACAAATGAGCAAAAATTTTAGCTTTTTTAACTGAATTTGTGAAAAACGTTTCTTTCGGTAGGGTAAAGTGGTACAAGTTGGACAGTGGTACAATTTGGACAGGGCTTTTTGTCTTGATAATCTTTGTACTTCATTTTTATTTGTATATTTTTAATGCTTTAGTTTTATAATTTAGTTCCTTGTGCTTAAAAACAAATTTTGTACTGTATTTATCAAGAAAAAAGCCCTGTCCAACTTGTACCGGCGAATTGTCCAACTTGTAACACTAATTCCAAATTATATCACTTTACCCTACTTCCTGTGTAATTCAAAATTTTTCCGACTCAAGAAGTTTATCATATTTTGCAACCTGTAATTTTTTCTCCATTCATTCTTTTTGTAGGTGTTGCCGATGAGTATAAAGATACATAAAAGCCAGAAATTATGCTGGTATCTGCAACAGCCATTCGTGTGTAAGGAGAAAAGCCATCAATAGACTTTTTCATCTCATTTGAAAGAAAGTAAGTTCTGTTTCTTTAACTCTTTTCATCCTATTTTTCTTTTTGTATGATATTTTCTTCATGCGTGTCGCACCATAAGAATTTATTTATTAAAACGCACAAGTTGATCGGACTGATACATAAAATTTAAAATTGTAGTCTAACCAGCTACTTACTTTTGCAAAATACTGCGCTTTCTTTTTCGATCTCGTCGTCATCTTTTGCGCGCCAAAGAGTGGTTGCGGAGACTGTTTTATTATTTATGTTTCATCAGTGTTTTTTTTACTTAGTCTTTTTATTTGCGATATACGCGGGTTCTTTTGCCATGGTGAATTGGTCAGAGGAAAAATATGCACTTGGATGTCTTCTTTCTGTCTGACTTCACCTGTCTTGTGTCTTGTGTCCCAGTTAGGGCCAAGTTCACTCTCTACCTCACCAAACCACTCTGTACGTCTTCCACCATCTATTTGGGTGGTTCTGCTGATACGCACTCCACTGCGATTGCTTTGAGTGAATAAAACATCACCTTCTGCTCAATTCAACGACTCTCTTGAAGTTGCTTCTTTTTCGAAGAGTGCAAATAACCAAAGGAATTTAAAGAGCAGGGCGAGTCTTGAGAAAAAAAACTATTCGAGATCAATAGAGAGTGACTCTTCAGTAGTAATAAATAATATTTAATGGACTTGAGTTAGTGATGTTTTCACATTCATTTCTAACTTTGAAAAAAAAAGATCTATTTGCATTAGCTCAAAATACACATATGAGAGCCAATAAAATTGTTCGAAGACTTATTTGTTAAACACTCTAGCCAATTTCTTTGCCATCACTTTAAATTAGTCATTCATCTTCGTATCGTGTATCGTGTATATGCATTAATTTCTAACTGACACACATCGATTAAATATTTGATGAAACATAAATTAATCTACACGATCAAGACATCGATTAAAGGTGAGAGGGACTTTAAAGGTTGCCCGGGGTAGTTGAAGAAAATTGTGCGCAAATGACCAATTGTCCGTATACAAAAAACATTGTAACAAAATAGTTGTGCAAAAGTCGTTGCTAAGGCGCACTTGAATTGTATAGAGAGGGCAAATGCTGCCTGAAAATTCCAAGTTTGAGAAAAATGCAGCGAAAAAAGATATTAATTGTACATAAACAAATTGCATTTGAGATACAAATATTGCATGTGCAGACTGTTGGCAAACATTTCTAAATGTAGTCAAGTTGTTGAACTCATGCATACAATAGCTCTAAAAAAAAAATTGGATTAATATTAAAACTAATTCCAGTGATTCTGCAACTTTGCAACTTTTTCTTCCACATTGACAAAAAACGACCTAACCAGGCATAAATAATAAATTTGAATACGGTAAATAAAAAAAAAACAAATGATGTTTCTGGTGTGAAGCAATTTGGCAAAACTGACAATCAACTCATTTTTCAAATAGAAGATTCATTTAAAAAGGCAACTTGTTACAAAAAAATGTAGAATTATTATCTCCACAAAAATTAGTCAAAAGAAGCTTGAAAAATTACACCTATATTGAAGAAAATAAATATATTTTTAATAAGAAATTAAATTGCAGCAAAGTCGCAAAAACTGCTTTTGAGTAATCTTCAAAAACATTTCTCTTCATTCAAAAATACGTTGTTAACAAAAAAAGAGCCGAAAGCAGTGTATTTTTTTTAACAATGAGAGGAATTGGATTATGGTCCACAATACACAATAAAAAAAAGGTAATAATTACATAAAAGTTTAACGTGATTATCCTTGTAATGCTACATGAACGTGTGATATTTGTTCGCCATTTATTATTATTGATTTTTAATTATTTTATTTAAATTTGAAAATTCTAACGGCGTTATCACACTTTCACATTAAAATTTTAATGTTTGAGTCACTTAATATTTGAGGTTTTTCTATTTATTGATAAAGAAGTGGACTTGGCCTGCAAAAATAAGTTTAAATTTACCTAAAGCATAAATATTTTTCACATTAAAAAATTAAAGAGAAAATCGCATTAATTTTTCGCATTAATGCTATAAATCAATTTATATCAAATTTTACGGGCCAAGTCTACATTTTTACCAACAAATAGATCAAATTTTGAATATAAAATGATTCAAACACACAAATTACACATTTGGACTCTCACCAGCGACAATTAATGTGAATCATATTAAAATTTTAATGTGCAAGTGTGATAATAACACCGTAAGTTCTGATAAATTTAAAGTGATCTCAATTTTAATTTTCGAGCAATCTCTACACAGTAAAAAAAATTACAAGGCTAATTATTGATTTGCTTTTTTACCACGATTATTCTTGTAAAGTTACACAAATTATGTATTTCAACAAAACGTGTAATCTGAAAATGTGTAATTTAAATTTTATGTAATTGTAAACCGTGTAATCAGCTGGGAATGATTACACAGTTTTTGTATATTTTCTTACATATTTCGTGGTAAATTACACTGTTTTTAAATAAAAGGTATACAAATTACACAGTGTTCAGACAAAATGTGTACAAATTACACAAATGTGTATTAGTTCACATGATTACATGTTTAATGTAAAATTTACATTGAAAATCATGGTAAAGCTGCCAGAAATTTTTTACTGTGTGGAGCCACTCTTAAGCTTTCTACACACTGTGAGAAATTTACGTCAAAATTTATCATCAAAATTTGATTTTGTTGTAAATCACTAACCATAACCATGTTAATAAATATATTTTGAAGAAAACATTTTATCAAATTTATATCGTTACTTTAAAGACCTCTACATATTGTACTTAAAAAAACCGTCTTCCATGTTCTACATATTGTAAGTAATCTATGTCAGAAACTGCATTTTTGACAGAATTTTGACGTTTCCACCTACAGCATTGGAACCAATTTCTTTCAAAAGGGCATTTTTGACGAAAATTTCTCCGAATGTGTAGAGACCTTAAAGTTGACAAACAATAATATATTTTAATGATTTTATTAAAATGTTTACTGGATTCAAGCATTAAAATGATATGTTTAGAGAGCAATAATGCTTCAAATAGCTTCAATATGGATTTGAATATTGAAGTAATGGCCTTTACGCACTAGGGAAATTTATGAACATAGGGTAAGTGTACCAAATTCCGGCCAGCTTGCATAATCTCGGCCACTATTTTTGTTCCTCATATTTCCATGAATTTTTAGTTTTTGCATACCCTAGAGATTATACAATGCAAAAAAATAACAAAAAATATCGCTTCGATGAACGATATGATGTGAAAAAGACTTTGGAAGAACTCCGGAAGGGCAAGGAACTATGAGAATGAAAGTGGCCGAAATAGGGTACCAAAGCTATGTTTACATTTTTATTCAAATTTACTTCAAATTTAATTTAATTTAATTATTTCAAATTTTTTATTCACATTTTTATTTAAAATGTATTAAGAATGATTTTAGAAAACATAAAGACGATAAACTGTGTACAAGGTTCCAAGCAACACTTCTTAGAAAGAAATAACGAAAAAAACAATTTGTAAATAAAAATATCGCATTTTAAACTTAGGACCTTGGCGATTGCATGCAACTATGCCGAAATTTGGCACGTAGTAGTGGCATTTGTAAGTAGTGTACAATTTCTTGAAGAAATGTTGACAGTTTTTCAGGTATAAGCGAAATCAGTCTGCTATAATAATTGCAAATAAGATAAATAAATTCCCTAGTGTGTAGAGACCACAATCTTTTGCTATCTTACATTGTCAAAAGTTTTTGAAAATTCTCATAATAAATCTGAATTTTGAAGAAAATATCTAGAATGTGTAGGCAAATATGGCCCCTATATAATTACCAGCCTCTCCTATAAGAACTTATCATAAATATGAAAAATATTAAAGTAAATTGTCTACGCTTGTATTGAAAGGATCTATCAAAATTTATTCAATAATACAAAATATGGACATAACCTTCTTTTGAGTGTAGAGGCCTTCAATATTCAAATGCATATTGAAGTATTTTGAAGCATTTTAATTCAAACAATTTATTTTAATGTTTAAAATCTCTGCACAGAAAAAAATATTTTGTAAAAATGTTCGTAAATGTTTGTGAATTCCTATGGGGGAGTAAGCAAATGCTCGTGAATCGTATAACCCACAAACATGTTCGTAAAAGTTTCTACTTTTTTCACAAACATTGTTCGTAAAATGATCACTTGACGAGCATTTGTTGTATTTTTACAAATATTTGTTCGAAAATGTTCGTAAACACACAAGAAAATGTTCGTAAAATTTTGTCATTTGTTCGTAAATGTTTGTTTTCCTGTCGATTTACGAACATTTACGAACAAATGACAAAATTTCATGAACACTTTTTGTGTGTTTGAACACTTACGAACAAATGTTTGTAAAAGTACAAAAAATGTTCGTCAAGTAATCATGTTACGAACAATGTTTGTGAAAAAAGTACAAACTTTTACAAACTTGTTTGTGGGTTATACGATTCACGAGCATTACGTAACTCCTCCATAGAAATTCACAAATATTTTCGAACATTTTTACAAAATATTTTTTCTGTGTATGCATTGAAATAAAATTCATTATGTTATTTATAAATTTTAAGGAAAAATATGGTACAAATTTTATTTAATATTTTCTTCAAAATATCTTCATTTTCTTCTTGTGAAAAATTAGTTAATTCTATTAGTAAAGAGAAAAGTATTTGTGGAAGTTTATTGGTATAATATACTAGAATCGGTAAACTGATGCGATCTTCTTAGAGAATCATCCTGAAGGGGAATTCTGTAAAATGTGACAATGTCATTTGACAAATTTTCTTTGTAAATTTGGTAGCAGAACAATATTAAAACCCAATGTGCATCGAATCGCCATTGGAAGGAGTTCTACGAACCCCTAATTATCTGATAAATATTTGATTTTCTATTAATTTTTCCAAATTTACTAGAGAAAAATTTTCAAATTTGTCTTATGGACATGGTATACTCTTACAGAATTTCTCTGCTGGTCAGGACTTCCCTCTTTACTTGCCTGAATATCACAGAACCGATGGGATAATTTAGAAGATCATCTTGGTTTAATAGTTCTACGATTTTTAGAAAAGAAAACAGTTAAGTTTTTACCAGGAAAATTTTCTAGGGTGTCTTCAAACACTGAGTGAGAGAAATTCGGAAAAGTTAAAATAACATTCTGGAAATGTTAATTTTACCCTGCAGTATTGATCCAAAATCAGTGTAAATATTACCCTTTTCAGGTGTATTGGGGATTAAAATTACCCTTTTTCATGTTAATTTTACCCTTTAAAAGGTGTAAAATTAACATTAAAAAATGTTGATATATTTTTACAACTAAAAAGTGTTAAAATTATGAGGAAAAAAGTGAATCGCACCCTTTTTTTCTCAGTGTAGGAACACTGCCAATCATTGGTGCTCTTCACTTATTTCCCTTATCACAATTTTCTTTTATGTTGTATTATAAATTTAAAATTTAAAGTGTGTAATTATCCCCTTATTATCAAATTATTTGAGCATTTGAAAATCTCTGGAATTTTATGTGCTCAAGTGTAAGAAAAATAAACATAAAAAGACACCTAATTCAATGTGCATTTTAAAATGTTCCCATTGTAAAAACTAAGAGTTTCGCTGTCGTTTTCACGCTGCAACATAATAATTTTAAAATGACTCACGGGTGATGGTTAATTATTTATGTGAAAAAATGGCTACAACGTTGACTCAAAAGACTAATGTTTAAGTGAAAATATGAGAATTGAATTTGCATAAATTATAGGAGGTATTCTAATTATGGATTTTTCCTACGAAATATGTAATTTTATTTCACTCAATTGGGTCACTTTGGAGGAGATAATTTTCAAATTAACAAGAGATTTTCAAATGATAGTGAATGCACAATTTTCATAGATTTTTCTCAGCTCGTTTTTGACATTAACTATTAGATGGTGAAAAAGAAAAGTATAAGAGGAGAATGAAAGAGGAGAAGATAATTTTCTATGCAAAATAATAATGATTTATGATGAAAATAGTTGGATAAATTGCACCTTCTTACCTTTAAGGCATTTAATTTGAAATCATGCCACAATTTTTGAGATATAGACAGCTCTTTTTGGATGAATATTTACCTTTAGAATTATCTATCTATATACATAATATCTGGTGAGAAATCACATATAAGATTCACTCAACATATTGATACCATTCCTCAGAGGTTTTAATCTCTTAGCTATCCATTACCTATTAGTCATATTGTGCATGCAAAATTCTCATCATTTGAAGACCCTTTTTCCACCGATCTCTCGTGACTTGATTTTCTCTTTTCATCTGCTAATGCAGACTTTTCACGAGGGTCTTATATCTTAAAGCCACAATTGTTATATGGATTGTGTGACGGCGGTAAATCCAATATTTATAGTAAATAACGAACCAATTACTGTTTTTCTATTGTGGTGTCGATATGTCAATTACCCACTAAGAAATTTCATAAGGGAAAATATGCAATATCTCTCTCATGTTGCACATACCAAAAAAAAAATCAACAAGTAAAAAGACGCACAAAGAGGTTTGTTATTTATGTATAATAGAGTCTTTGGGAGCCTTTTCAAACGCCACTTTTTTTTTCGACATCAGCATTTTGTGGTTACAAGAGAAAAATTTTAATCATGTGATTGAATCACCATTTACATCACTTTCTTTACCCAGGAAGGTTGTTAAAGTGTCTTGTGGCAGGAAGTTTGGTTAAGAGAAAATAATATAGATTTTTATTATTAGTAATAATATTAGATTTATTTACATTCAATTTACTTGTTCCAGTAAAATTAGAAACTTGCCCTACAATTTTGTAGAATTGTGGGACTTTCATTTGAATTCAAAGTACTACTAACGGAGATTTCTAGAACCAGCATTACACGGACTTCAAACCTAAGACCGTCTTCAGACTATAAGTTTAGCCTAGTTTCGGAAGGACTCAAAATACTAAATCGACAACGAAACCTTCCGAGGCATCTGTCATGGCTTGACTACCGGCAGATTCCTTTCACGTATTTCGTTCTTGGCCACCATAATTTAAGATTAACATTATTGTGTGTAGGGAAGAACCAAGACGTATGGGACAAAGATAGTTTGAGACACAACGAATTTTTTATTGATTAGGGGAGACCGGGGCACAATAAACCAGAGGTAGAGTTAGCATTTACATTCCCTTAAATATTGATAAGCCTAATCCTGTTATCCTACAATTCAGAATTTTTTTTTCAATATAAAGTGGCCATACCGGTGTATTTTTGATCTCAAGAATCAAGGAGATAAACTCCCTCCAGGTGCATCAGGGGTGGTTATCCTTTCAGGACAGGAAAATACGAATATTTTTCCAAAGCTTTCGACGCTTTTGTATTTTTGATGCTAGAGTTTCTGGTCTAGTTTTTGAACATGTGACTTGCCAGTCCAGATATTATGGTTTGAATTTCGGTTCCTGCCTCCTAAAGTTAATAAAAAGATATTTTTCACTTGGATAACGATTATCTACTTTTATCTGTAAGATGATAAATACGGAAATAGCCAACGAAACAGATATACCTAGCAAGCCTTCCGTAGAAAGATAAAACTGCCAATGTATTTCCACTAATAAACGGATAATAGTTAAGTGAAGAAGTACTATTGATTTAGATCTTCCGGTGTTCGTCAGGGACAGCTTCTTTTCCTCAATTAAAAACTCAAAATTTTACTCCAAAGCTTTCGACCCTTGGCATGGGTCTTCCTCAGTGGGCTGGGAAATGTTTTATTGTGTTTTCAGAATCTTTTTTTAACAGTTTTTCATTTGTGACGTCTGTAAGCAGACGTTAGACATTTCGCAATTAATTAAAAAAAAATCTGAATTGATTGAGTAGAAAAAGATGAAAAATTTTTTAAAAAAGAGATTCTGAATACACAATAAAACATTTCACAGTCCACTGAGGAAGACCCATACCAAGGGTCGAAAGCTTTGGAGTAAAATTTTGAGTTTTTAATTGAGAAAAAAACTGCCCCCGGCGAATACCGGTAGATTTGCATCTAATGTAATCCGTCAGATACCCCACCTATAGAAGTACTATTGATATTCCTACACTGAGAAAAAAAGAGGGTGCGATTAACTAATTAATTAATTTTAACACTTTTTAGGTATAAAAATATATCAACATTTTTTAATGTTAATTTTACACCTTTTTAAGGGTAAAATTAACATGAAAAAGGGTACATTTAACCCCTAATACACCTGAAAAGCATAATATTTACACCGATTTCGGATCAATAATGCAGGGTAAAATTAACATTTCCGGAATATTATTTTAACTTTTTTTCGGATTTCTCTCAGTGATATAGATATCACTATCTAGGTGATATAGATTTTTTTTTCAAAATGTTGCTTCAAAATGTACCAATTACAAAAATGACAAAAAAATATTAAAAAGTACAGAGCCCGCTTTCTAATCCGGATCTCCGTAATCCGGACAAGTTCTCGATGGTTACATTTAAAATACTTTTGAGGTTATGTATACATGCGTGTTCAGCAATGAAAATGAACTATTCTGCGATGTTTTTGTTTAATAAATGAAGTATAATAGAATAGACTTCTACAATTTTGTCTTTTTAATCTTCTTTAAAAGTTTTATTCTAATTTTACAAAAAAAATCTTGTATTATATTTTCGAGACGTTGAACAAATTCAAAAAATCCATCCGGATTACGAAGCGGACATCTGTTATTTTGTCTCCCAATCATCCGGATTACAAAGCGGACACTGTATTTCCCTTTATGTGTATCATATGAAGTAATATTTGGTATGTAACAGTTCACAATTTCAACTAAAAAGGTAATGGCAAATGGAAATTAGCCATATCTACTCTGGCCGAGGCACATTTATCCGGTTCGTCTTGCTCTTTTCATTGTCGTCCCTAAAACAGATCACAGGTTTTACGGTTTTGAACTACACGATTTTATACAGCCAATATTTTAATGCTACTTATAAAATATAAGAAACATTTGAATATAAAAAACACCAAAAAACATAAATCAAACCCCTGACAATTTGCCTGACCAGTTTTGGTGAGAGTGTGAGGCAGTTTCAGACACCTATAATTTATAAACTATATTAAAGGTTAGGGGAAAGCGCGCTGCCTGAGGATAACCCAAGCTTCGAACAACTCAATTTTTTTTCTATGTTCCTAATGGAATTCCCTTTGAGCTCTTTTCTGGAAACTTGAGACATTAGACTATCTATCTCTTAAAAAATAGTATTATAGGGTAATATGGGTTAATTCGGAATCATGTCTATTTTGGAATTTTCAGATTTTCTCACTGTTTCAGATGGTCAAAGAGAAAAAGAAAACCACGAAGAAGTACAAAACTTTGCATTCAAGAGTACTCTTCGTTGTTTTTTCCTGTTATCATCTAAAACTGTTAGGAAATTTCACAGTTCCGAATTAAACATGATGCCAAATTACCCCATCTTACCCTAAAGGCGTATACACATTGGGAGCAATTTTCGTCAAAAATTGCGTTTTTGACAGAAATTTGACGTTTACCCCTACTGACCTCTACACATTGGGAGCAATTTTTGTCAAAAATTGCTTTTTTGAAGGAAATTCTCTGCAGCGTTGTAGGGAGAAACGTCAAATTTTTGTCAAAAACGCAATTTTTGACGAAAATTGCTCCCAATGTGTAGACGCCTTACAACGCTGCAGGGAATTTCCTTCAAAAAAGCTATTTTTGACAAAAATTTCTCACAATGTGTAGAGGCCATAAAAGGGGCCAAGTTCATTTGACACACATTAAAAAAAAATGAATTGTTCGAAGCTTGAGTCGTCTGAAGGTAATGCGCTTTACCTCTACTTCCCTTAGATATTGCCTATTTCATACCAAAATTTTATGTTTTCAAAAGCCATGTACACCCGAAATTATACCACCATCCCTCCCCCTAACTATTAAGACCTTGCGATAAGTAAAGTGATTTACTTTAAAATGGAAGCTTTATTTAGTAAACTCTTATCTGCTTATAAGTTTTCAAAAGTAAAAGTTTGCCTGGAGAAAATTTGGTCCATTGCAAGCTTAAATGGTATGTTCAAATTAACCGCATCAATTTCCTCATTGCAACAAATCAGCCACACATATTTATTCCCATTATTTGCAGGTGGATTGATTTCGCGGAAAATATGTCTTAAATTACTCTACTGTAGGTTAAGAAGGTGTTGGATGTGATAAAATCTTACAATTGATTGAGCATGTATTGCAAGATGTTTTTTTTTGCATTTAAAATATTCGTTTTTGTTTTTGGCAAAATTCTGCAAATTCCTCGGGAAAATTGTGCATATGCAAAGTACAAATGCATAACAAAGTCCTAAGCGGTATGATACAAGAACAACGTCATTAATTTATTATTGCTGTTTAGATCTAATCAATTTCGTTTCGCTTTTACGTAAATATCACACGAATTACACGCAATCCTCAATTGCTAAGTGGTCTAAGGCCCTCTCTTTCCTCGCCCTGGGACTCATGGTTGATCTTTTTTCTTCGATTCTGCAATTAAACGGACATATCACAAAGTGCCTTATAAGACGTGTTTATGTAATGAGAACAACAGCCAATACAGTATTAACTTCCAAGCAGCCAAAAAAAAGAGATTATGGTGTCTTGTACACCTAATTCTTTATTTTTCAAACAACACAATATTACTAAAAAAAAACACCTAATAATGTTTTATTGAGTACAGTGTAAGAGAGCTTTTTCTTAGATCAATTGTTGTAACTTCCCTATATTGATTTCTCCTGGGATGTTGTAGCACAAAAAGTGTTTCAAAAAAAAATTGTTTGTGATGGAAAAAGTGCAAGAACAACACTTTGTGTAATAAAGTGTCGAAGTCAATAAATTTATGGTGTTTATCTAATTTACAACATAATATTCTAACGCTGGTCGCATTGAAATTTACATGTAGCAATATCACCAATTTCTCAACACTCTGCAAACACGAAAGTATTTAATTGAAATCGATTGAAACTTTTGATTGAACTCATATTGAAAATTCATTTGAGATGGTGTGAAGAAAGAATAATAGGCAAATGCACAGCTACTTCATCAAATGCTTGACTTTTATAGAAAATATTAAGTTATTCTACGGATTTTCAATATTTTTTGTACTCATTGTCATCATAGGGTAGAGTCAGTACTTTTCGCCACCCTTAAGCTTTTATGACCTCCTTATGTGTAAAATTTTTGTCAGACTAAAATGAATTATTGTATAACGATACTTTGAGTCAACATCTATCTAAATATCTAGGATACTTTTGGAGAATTTTAGTGAATCTCATTAAAAAATTTGCATTTTCAGCAATTGTTCTTGTTTCAGTACTTTTCGCCACTTATTTTAAAATGAATTTTAAATAATTAAGAGACGTGATAACCTATTAAAATAGTAGAATAGAGCATATTATTAGTGTAGAAGTACCATTTATTATTAAATTCCTTAAATTAGTTGTTTTATCTTAGGTGGCCAAAAAGTGCTTACATGGCGAAAAGGGCTGACTCTGCCCTATTAATTTTTAGCTGAGATACTTTATAATCTCAAGTTCTGTGATTCGAGATCAAACCCGATATAATCACCGTGTGCAAACTTTGGATTAATACGTTTTGGCACTCATTAGATCAATAAAGGAATTCTATAGCAATATGACAATGTCATATGACAATTTTTCATGGAAAATTTGCGAGCAGAACAACATTAAAGTATCGCTAGCATATCAAATGGCCATTGCAATAAACTCCATGAAGCTCTTAGTAATTAATATGAATCCAACTTGTGATTGTTTTTTTCCGAATATGTCACATCAACATTATTAAATTTGTCATATGACATCGTCATACTGGTACAGAATTCCTCAACACTACAGTAATACGATATGCCATATGAGGGGTCCATAGCAAAAAGACATTGTAAAAAGCTGCGCCGTAAAAAGGTAGTTCCGAAATGTGTACCGCAAAAAGAAACCGAAACCGTACTAAAAAAGAAAAAACTCAAAGATTTATCTGACCAAATCTCTATTTCCCTGCTTCCTCCAGAATTAGAGTAAACTCCGAATAGACAATCTCAGGGAATTATTTGACCAAAATACCAAAGTTGTTCAGAAGATTTCTCCTGGTTCCCCCAGAAATCACAGATCTTTTGGGATTTTCTTCTGTATTTTGTCAAGAACGCCCAAAATACCCAAGTTGTTCAGAAAATTTCACAGCCAAATCGTAAAACGGTTACGAATGCGCTTAGAAACACGCACAGATCAATCGTAAAACGATTAAGATTGAGCTTGAAAACTAGTAAAGCTCAATCAAGATCAAGCTGTTTTATGATTGAGCTGTGCGTGTTTTAAGCGCAATCTTAACCGTTTAGCGATTGATCTGCGCGTGATTTTAAGCGCGACCTTAAGTGGAGGAACCAGAAGAAATCTTCTGTTGGGCATTTTGGGCGTACAGGACAAAATACAGAAGAAAATCCCCAGAAGATCTGTGATTTCCTGGAGGTACTAGGAAAAATCTTCAGACCAACTTGGGAATTTTGATCAAATAATTCCCTGAGATTGTCTATTCGGAGGATACTCCATTTCTGGAAGAAGCGGGGAGATGAAGATTTTGTCAGATAAATCCTTGAGATTTTTTCCTCAGAGCATGATCTAATTCTGGAGGAAGCAGAGAAATAGAGATTTTTCAAGAAAAAGTATTGAGTTGTGAGAAGATGAATTTTTCTGATGAAGTTCAGTATGATCTCGTTTCTTTTTTGCGTTACACTTTTCGGAACTGCCTTTTTACGGCGCAGCTTTTTACGTTTCTTTTTTGCTATGGGTCCCTCATATATTCTTAGTCTAAAATTGGGTAATTTTTTTTAGATGGCGATAACTCAGATAATATTTATCTAAATTTGATAAATTATAGCGCAAATGAAAGGCCTTGTAAAATTCTACAGTTCGTCAGAACATTAATATTTCATACGGCATCTGAAAAGCTTTTAAAATCCAAAAAAATCATTTTCCGAGATTTCGATATCGAATATCTCGCGAATTACTACGACTTACAGTGATTCGAAATTCGAATTTGTACGCACATCGAATTATAAGCACTGGAAGGTTTCCTGTAAAAAAAATCTCAGATCACAAGCTTATCGACTTTTCAGAATGTAAGTCGAATAAGTCGGTTTTTTGCAAAATTCGTTTTTTCGCTTTTACCGGTAAATTTTATTTATTTTATACCGGTAAATTAAATATTCTCAAAGTTATAGGGGTTCCAATCTCAAAAATCCTATACTCGGCATGTAAAATCTAAGCTTGTAATCGAACTCCAGTAAAGTTATCCAATCATGAGTTATTCGTTTTATATTCTAAGCCGTCGATATAAGCTTATCATTGCTTTTAAAAGAGCTAAATAGCTGGAGTAAAATAAGTTTAAACTTTATTCAGTTTTGTTTTAGTTTCACAAATGTATTGACAAATGTAGTACCTTTCCCCGTAGCAGTATATGTCATCCCACTGCCAATTAGCACGCCAGTATAATTGTAGGCAGGCCCTAGAGTTGATGCTAATGTTAGGTTCATACCTCTGCCAATTATTGTATGCAATGCGTGTATCATTTCCTGCCCATAGCCAAGTGTGTGTTCCTGCATTCCTGTATCCTGCAGTCCAGACAGAATCATTCACTTCCCGGGCAAGTTCAGCCACAGCCACATGCTCTTCGTATGATGAGATCGACACTAAATCCATGCCCTCTCTTTGGCAAGCATACAGTGCATGTTGCCAATTTAGCTTCAATAAAATTACAAATACCTTATTCAAGTATCCAAGAAAATTAATGACTTAGTATCACTGACTTTATTACTGCTTCTTATATATATTTTATTGCCCTTACGCCACGCTGCATTAATTTTAGGGAGAAACATCATTGTCAAAAGACATGTTAACCAAATTAAACTTAAAACAGAGAACTTCTTCATGTTTATGAAAAAACCAGAGATTTTTTCGAGCGACCTTATAGAACCACGAATTAAACTTTACTAAAGTACGGCGTCAATCTTCACTCGCGAATTTCGGGTATAGGGGAAGATGGGGATATTTCATGATTGTGAAATTCAATAGTATTATAATCCTAATTTTAAAACATTGATTTATAGTAATAAATCAATAAACACCGTGTAAATGAAATAAGTGACAGTGACCTTCAATACGGTTATCAATAAAGCAGAATAACTATAAGAAAAATTGTTAAACTTCATGATATTAACCTACCTCACCCTAAAGCAAATTTATAAAAGAGGATGTTGTGTGATGTGAAATCCATGAATGTTAGATAATCTTAATCTTGTGAAAGTTAAAAATAAATTATAATCACATGAAATACGAATATTATCACAATGAGAATATTTCCTCTTGAAGACACAATACAGAAGAAGAAAAATAAAATAAGAAAATAATCTTTTTTTTAAAATAAAATTAAATAAAATTTAAAATAAAAAAATAATCTTGTCACCAACCTGACAACGATGGATCTATAGTTTCTAAGAATTGATCAATTAACTTATAGTTATATTTAGAAAAGTATCCGAGCGAGTTTGGACAACAAAGTTTCCTGGTTGAGTCACTGCACGGAAAGACAAATGCCACGATGATTGCAATCTATGGACACCTTATAATTTAATTCTCATTTACAATTTAATTGAGATTCCAATTATCATCTTAAAACCCGTTTCGCGATCTTCAAAAGGTTTTAGATTACTTTGAACCCTTTTTTCTTGTTATTATTCCTGTTTAACTTTCCTCTTTTTCTGCATTGATTTTTTTTTTGCCAACACTTCTATTTGTGCCATGCAATGATTGAGAACACGCTCGAGGAATTTTCTTGTGATATCCATTTACTTGGAACTGCAACATATAGAAAGATTCTAGTGCAAGTAAAAGTGATGCACGATGAATCTCATGGTATTCAGAAAACATTAATAGAGTTAACACGAGATGTGGAAGTGAGATTAGTAATTTACTGAATAATTTGTTGCAAATACATCTGGGATTGAACAAGTAAGTCCCATAATAAAGTGCTTCCTGCGCTCTCAAGGGCACTGATCCCCGGGTTGAACTTCCTAAGAGAGCATCTCGTGCAAGAAGTGAAATTGATGCGAGATGAAAGGATTTATTTTCTAAAGTTGTATCTCGAGCTCTGACCACATGAACAGACATACTCAAAGGTCCGCCTTTAATCTGTCACCGTGGACGCCTTCGCACTTTGATCTCGTTTCAGACACTACACTTTTGCACATATCGATAAATTTACATACAAAGTACTCTTGATTTACGATGATAGCCTCTATGAAACTTTGTTGCAGAGTGCAAATGCCAGGAAGATGAATGTCATCTTTGATAAGGTTTTAAATTTAAATAATTGCAGAAAACTCTCTGATCTTGAATATCTAATTTTATTAAAAATATTTAAATTTCTATCCCAATTAAATTTATCTAATATTATCTATTAATTGATGTACTTGTCCTAGAAGTACTGAAGGTATCGCCATGGAGAAGTACCCAATCCACTCATACTAATGCAATTACTGAGAGAAATCCGAAAAAGTCAGAATAACATTCCGGAAATGTTAATTTTACCTTGCAGTATTGATCCGAAAACGGTGTAAATATCACCCTTTTTAGTTGTATTATGGGTTAAAGTTACCCCTCTTTCATGTTGATTTTACCCTTAAAATGTGTAAAATTAACATTAAAAATATTCATATATTTTTACACCCAAAAAGTGTTAAAATTATGACGATAAGAAGTTAATCGCAGCCTCTCTTTTTTCTCAGTGATCAAATGGGAATAAAATAAATTATAAAATAATTTTTTAGAGTTTAAGAATAATATAGTGGATATAATAACAATTCAGACACAGAATCCAATAAAGGAAATTCAAGTGTTTTATCTTGACCTATTAAGTGTTTTATAGTAACATATAACATATTACCAAAAATATTTAATTCAAGGATTTTATTTCAAAAAAAAAAAAAATCTCATGAGAAATTGAAATTTTTTAAATTTTTAAGCTTTTTAAATAGGACTATAATTTTTTTGACATTACGATATTTGATGATGAAAATAATCACTGATGGTCAATAATTAGAGAAAATACGTCAATTTACACTACAGTTTACTACTTTAGAACATTAAAATCGATCTAATTTAAAATAGTGAAAGTAGTCATATACTTAAATTCATTGCAAAAACTTTATCATTTTTTTTCTCGAACTTACATATTTTTGTTGCGATTTTCGTATTAAAAAAAAACAAATGTCAAAAATGAAAATTAAATAATGATTAAAATAAATTAGTTAAATAATAAAAGAATTAAATTATTAAATAATAATAAAAATAGCAATTCTCACCCAATATTTAACCTATTTTATGGAAAATTGTACTACAGTAGATTCTCTCTCAATTGGGCATTTGGGGCAAAATGTCATCTGGTTTATCGATAGATTTGGGCGTCAAAGCCTTTGTAAATTCCACAAAAAGCGCTCAATTATAAAGGATCACGATAAAATAGGAAGAACTACACCGTATTTGACCTAATTAGCTTCATAATTAAACGTGAAAATTGTCAACAAAATTTGTCGCCCGATTGAAAAAGAGCCAATTGAGCGAGAGTTTACTGTAATAATAATCTTTATTATTTGATCGTCCCTCTCAATTTTGAAATAAATAAAACTTAAAAATTCAAAACTAAACCTACCAAGACTGGTTCAATTGATCGTTTTAAAAACTTTATAAAAATTAACACATATATTAAACGCTACAATGTCGTTATTAAACTTTATGAATTTCTTTACTAAACCTACCGACCATTTTTGGTTCTTTTTCGGTTAAATGACAAACCGCGGTAGGGTAGTCAAATTTGTCTTGGAAAAGTGCAAAAAATTAAAATTTAAATTAGTAAAGTTTGATTGTGACATTGCACCGTTTAAACATGTGTTAATTTTAAACCGGTCAATTTGACTGGGTCTTGGTAGGTTTAGTGTTAAATATACATGTAATTTATTTTTCAGTGTTTCATTCTATTTTTTTCTTTTTTCAAAAAAAAATTGTTGAGTATCCTACTCCGGGGTGTGCAACAACCGTTTGAAACCGAATAAACGTCAAAATAAGTTTGTTCAGGTAGCGTTTTGATTATTGACGTACAAGTTTCATTTGACGTTTGTTCGGTTTCAAATGGTTCTTGTACACCTCTGATCCTACCTATCGTGGTCTGTCGTTTGACCGAGCGCGTTAGGAAAAACGACCAAGAACGGTCGGTAGGTTTAGTGTTAAAGACGTACCCTGAATTGTAAAAGATCATACACTGAGAAAAACGGGGGTGCGATTAACTTGTTTTCCTCATAACTTTAACACTTTTTTAGGTGTAAAAATATATCAACATTTTTTAATGTTAATTTTACACCTTTTTAAGGGTAAAATTTACATGAAAAAGGGTAACTTTAACCCCTAATATACCTAAAAAGCATAATATTTACATCGATTTCGTATTAACACTGCAGGGTAAAATAAACATTTCCGGAATGTTATTTTAATTGTTTCGGATTTTTTAGTGTAGGAGTTATTTCTTTTTATTATTGCTTAAATTGGTAAATAAACTATCGAAGAATATACCAAATAAAATTCAAAAAAGTAATTCGAAGTATTTTTGAAGATACAGAGACGAAAGCAAAGGAGCGCCTGATTTACAAACACTCCGACAAATATCCAAAACTTTAAAGTGCTGTTTGCTCCCTTCTTATTTTTACAACTTCATTAAATTGGCGGGAAAATTAATAAAATCTTTAAATCTTTAAAAAAAAAATTGAGATTTCACAATTTTCTCCGGATATCCTTATTTTAAATATGAAACACATAACAGTATTTATTATTAAACAGTAATAAATAGCGCATTGGTGTTTAATATTAGCAAGTATTATGACCAATACGATAATTAACCTTACATTAATTTTTCCTCCATCCGACTTCTACTTATCCGAAAGCCTGTTTCTTAAGCGGTCTTCAGACTAGAGGTTTAGCCCAGTTCCCGAAGGTCTCAAAATCCTAAATAGCGAGCAGTTTTAATTCTTTTTTATAACCTTATAGGTCATTTATCTGTAATAATCCCCTCCTAAGTTAAATTTTTCCGAAAAATCGTGATTGATAAGAAATTATAGCAGTTTAGCCATGTGGCTAATCCTTAAGTCTGAAGTCCGTATTAGGGTGTCTCGAAAACCAGGTTGTGCGATTTTTTTCAATTTTGGATATGTTTAAATACCCTTGAAATATCCCTTATAACGTTTAATGAGACTAAAAAGGTCATATAACTCGAGAGAATGTATTTCTCAAGCGATTGGGAAAAATCTTCATTCGTTTAATTAAAATGTCATGGAATCAGAGCTTTTTAACAATATTGTTGACCAATTTTCCGAAATGATCCTTCGGCAGATAATCACGATTGATCACCCAATTTCTTTACATATTGCACTATAATGCTTCTAATACTGTTGTAAGATCTATCTTCGACGTATTTCAGTTAATTGGTTAAATTTCCACCTGAAAATGGTTTTCTTTCACAACATTGAGAGTCTCTTTAAGATTGAAACAAACAAAAAAAAAGAATGCACGCGAAAGAGATTTTTTTGTGCGCATTGTAGAAAATAATTGTGGTGGATTTTCCCTTAAACAAGCCATATAGAAATTACTCTTAACACAATCTCTCAATTTTGAAAAAAAAAGTGTGATCCAATTTACTCTTGAGAGGGTAATTATCTCAATTAGCTCCCGTTCAAATTGAACATATATGAATTTTCCCTCTCAAAAATCCTTTTCTCTTTCTACTAATTTTCTTTCCAATGTAATGCAGAAATTGATTTGAGAATGGATGAGAAATATTTTGCACATAAATCAGGAAATGTTACTCGATTTCTGTGCATGTGGTTTAATGCGTGGAGAAAAAAGAAGTCAAATCAATTTCATACTTTTACTTTACAAACGATCTTACATTTAGATTTTCCAAGTATATACATTGTATTACTCTATTAGGTATATTTGAGGAGGTAGATTGTGACCAAATAATAGTGCTTTGCGGGCAAATTTCAAAGTCTATGAATTTTGCAGCGAAAGTGTCTGCATAAACATTTATTTGCTGAGATGATGTGAACAAGTGAGAGCTTTTTGATGTGCACAAAATTAACAATTTTCCCTTTTAACTTGATTTACCTCAGAAGCATTTAACGATATCACGGTAGTGTCTCGATCGTTTCGATGGTGAGGAAATTAAATTAAAATGTCGTATTTATGATGAGCATGTGATAGATGAAATGCAAATACCATTCACTTCCTCTTCATCGTGTCACAATAGCAAAATGTTGGAAATAAATGCGGTAATTGTCCTCTTCAAGACATCATCTTGCGCGAAAATTCATCTGAAGATTTCTCGTATAGTCTCTGAAGTAAATACTTGGATATTTTGTCAATCAGGCATTTTCTCTTTGGCATCAATAAAATGGTGCTTGAGGAATTAATATATAGTGAGGCTAGAATTGATATGTGACACTCAATGGCTCTCACAGTTGGTTATACACTTCTCCTTGATATTTGCTTTTGACCGATTTTCACTGTTGTGTTAAATCTGGGGAAAAACGGTATGGTCCCAATAAAATTATCATTCGAGAAACAGTTAAATTCACGAATAAGAAATATTATTAAGATGATTCCGGCGACGCATTGAATCCCAGGGGCCTACAAAACACATTTTATGATACTAGTTGGATCAATGATGTCATGTTAAAACAATTATTCATTGCTGCCTTTGTCAGACAATATTTCTATTTTGGCATTAAAATTAATGTTTTAGCATTTCTTCAAACTAGTAAAACGATTATACTATCATAATTTATTTGCAATATATCAAATCTTTACCCAAGTAGCAAAACCTAGTTTTCACGACGGGGATTTTTAAAGAGCCCTCGGCTAGCACATAAAATCCTTTTTAAACACTTAATAACTATACTTAATTTAATGCAATGACTCAATTTTAATTAGTTGTGAAACAAGAAATTACTTTATTTACCATCTGTTACCAGGATCAGACGTATTAGGACAGGGGCATGACGTTTCCTATGTTTCCCATATGTTTCTAGCGCGCCGAAAAAACTTTTAAGCTTATTAGATGTTTTCCGTCATTGGAGAATGATTTAGCAAATAATACTAATACAAAATAAAAGCCAATTTAATAACGAAAAGGCAACCGAAAACCCCAAATTGGCAAGCTACGTAGTTTTGGAGATATCTCGTGAAATGTGTACGAAAAAAGGAAAAAATTTACACTAAAACTGGTTGCATTTTTCAGAGGTAATGTCACCCCCTTGTATTAGGATCCTTAAAATATTAGGCCACGTAAAAGTCCTGAATTTTAAAGTCAAAATTAACATAGTTAGGATTATCCGATTTAGATCAAGTATGTCCCAATAGACAAACAGCTACTCCAACTCAAAAATGACTGGATTTTGTTCTACAAGAAATGGTTAAAAAATTACTTCTAATTGGAATCTTAAAAATTCGTCGAATTCGCGTCGAATTTTAGTCAGAGCATTACTCAAAATCGAATTAGTAATACATTAGTTATTTTACGGGCTTAAAATTCACTCTAACATGAAGTAATAAAAGCGACTCCAAGGGATGGTCCTTTTCCGTACGAAAATATGACGCGCCAGAAACAGTGCACTTGCCATCCTTCTCTACCGCATATGTAGGAAATCGACGTACAGTAGACTGTCTCAAATTCGGGCATATGGGACCGAAATGTCAGCCGAATTAGACAAAAATTCGGGCGACAAACTTTTTGAAATGTAACGATTTTTTATTCATGTGCATATAGATATTGAGTTTACATACTCATATAATAACGTAAATTGCATGAAAATCCCTCAATAATGCAAAATCACATCAAAACTAAGACAAACCATGACAAATTTGAGCATATTTGATTCATTTGGTAATCATAATCAAACTTGAAAAATGACAACAAACTTTTTTCAAATGTAACCGCTGCCCGAATTAAAAAGTAGCCCGATCTTAAAAGAGCCGAATTAGCGAGAGTCTACTGTATGTACTCTCAATGAAAAAGTCAAATGTACTCCACAATTTTGTACCATACTATCATCTTAGTCACTGTTTTCTCATTAATTCTTCACGTATTTTCTTGTTTTTTGCTACTTGTTATGGAAATTTGGTCAATTTTTTCCAATTTCACTACTCACATTTGCTAATATTTTTCTCATTCGACTATTGCTGAATGAGCCGTCCGACATGTTGAAAATGTTCCAGCTGGATGACAACAACACACAAAAATCCTTTAATATTTTCACTAAATGCGACTTTTAGACACAAAATTTTTATCACATAATACTCCTGAGACAGGAGCAAACACCTGAATAACGAAATTTAATTTTTCATAAAAATTGTACGGGTATTTATTAAGCAAAACACTGCCTAATTTTTGTTTAATTTTTTTCGGCACTGTCTTTTTCTAAATCACAACACATTTCTCTACTGGAGGAGCTTTTCCTCCTAATGTTGCACTATAATATAATTGAGAAAACACGTCAAATTACCAACTACTTTGCAAATTCACAGTACTGAGTAATTCTATTTACCATTTGACAAGTGAAATTTCCCCTCAGACATACCCAGCGAGGGGAAGATTATTTATAGGGACACTGAAAGTCACTGGAAGAGCCCATTTTGACGCGTCATATTTTAGTCGTGGGGGAGTAATCACAGAGTTATTACGACGCCAAGTGACTTTCGTAATAACCGTCATATTATTCCCCACTTTCCGTCATTCAACGCTCTGACGACCGTCACAGGACCCATTTTTGGATCCAGAATACATACATCCAACAGTAATCTTCCTCAAAATTGCCGTTTGGGACTACACTTGATTCCACGGGCATAGGACTAACAACCTCATCCCGTATTAGAAAAAATAATAATGCATGTCTAGAAAACCTCTTGCTGGAAACCCTAGTTCCTTCGTGGAATGTTGTGACAGCATTATTATATTATCTCAAGATTGATATCAAGAAAATGATCCTTGAAATCCTTTGACCGAAAGTAGGAAATACGACCCCAAGAAGCAAAATAGCTGCCACACAATGTCCAGTAGCACCTCCTTGATCTTGCTATATTTTAATTATTGCAAAGCCTGTCATAAGTAATAATGATCACTGTGACGTCGGCACTTCGAAACTAAACTTACTCTATGCACTATTATTATTATTAATCGTTTGGAGATATATTGTTGCAATGTAATCATGTTATATTGTTGTTGATCCCGTGTTATAATAATCTGCTAAGTCCGTTTGTAGACCATTCTAGAGCGCCTTCCCGAAATGTAGATGCTTCTTCCATGTTCCCGGAGGTGTTGAGCAGAGGCAATGCATTGTTATTACGTCTTATTCCGTGTGAAGATGTCTTTTTCCGAACATTCAGTTGTATTGCCCTGGGCGGTACTTGAACTCACAACTGTGAGAGTCGAATCAGAGATCTCATCAGCCCAAGAACAACGGTCTTGCCTATTGCGCCACCGAGATCCTCATTGACATAAGGTCTTATCTCAACGTCGTGTTATGCCTCCTCTTTTGTATAACCGATATAACTGGAAATTAATAATTTTGATTTATTCAAAGTCAAAATTAAACTACGCTAGAGGGTGTATTCCTCAATCGATTTGATCAATTTGAGCTTATTTGAAAAGTCTTGACATTTTTTATCACAACTGCACACAAGATTGTATCGGTCCCAATTGGTAATTAATAGGTAAGAAACCGGTAACTGCATTTTTCTAGAAGCAAGTGAAATAGGTAATATAATAAATCTAATTTATTTTTACAATGACTTTCTGATGCTTTATTACCCAAGTAGAGTGGAATAATCTGGAATATACTCCTACCCTAATCAATGTCGAAAGAAAATTTGTGAAGTGTATAGAGGAAACTGGGGCACCACCAAACACGGGGTACCACCAAACAATGCGATTTTTTAATCGGATATTGGATATCAGAGGATAAGACCGATAGGAATTTATAGGCACTATAGGGATGCTTGTCTACTGAAGTTAAGGTCGAGATAGTCCAAGTAGTTTAGAAATAAAAATTAGTGTTTTGTGGTGCCCCAGTTTCCCCTAATCGGTATAATCTCATAAGTTCGAACATATCGCAAAGCTAGAACATTTTGCCATCTTTTCCATCATGAATTCAGTCTTCGTAAACGTTTTTGTTGATTTAATTTCTTTTCCATATATATAACTACAAAGATTTTGTGCTTCCTCGAGACATCTTTGTAAAATGTTATGCCCCTCGGTGATGGTGCGTCAAAGAAGATTTTCTCATATTGAATCCGAGGAGATGATACAAGAATTATTCTCCATTGTGGCCAACCAGAAAAATCCACCACGACCTAATGACCGAGAATTTTATGCGATAGTAATTATTATGTTTTCTTCTTTCATATTATCTTCACCAAATACCATCTTTCTCTCCCGTGGACAAATGCAAATTCACTCAATGAAGAGGTGCCGACTTCTAATGCAGCTATTCCAAATTCCAATACAAATCTCCTTCAGTAATTAACCAATTCAGCTGCTTTTTTTTCAACCTTCAGCTTAAAGGTAAATTCTTTCGTGCTCAGAAGAGCTTGAAGATATTGTATTGTGTTTTCTAATCTTGTCACTCGGCTCGATGCGATGCTGAAGAACAATGTTGAACGCTTCCGGAGATGTGATTCTTTGGCTAAATAGAGGGTAGCATTTTGGGGTCAAGTTCTGACCAATGGTGAAGACCTATGGATGGCATTCTCCGAAGACTTTGCAATTGTTGACGATTTGAAACAATTCAATTGCGGAATGTTTTCCAGTTCACAGAAGTCCTCTTATTTAAACATTTTTTCAATTGATATGTGGGTGGGGTCTAAGTCTAAAAGAGTCTGAGAAAAAATTAAAGAAAGCAATTGAAAAGTATTTTTCTTTGCGCACAAAAGGAAGGAAATGTATTCTATTGTGTAAAATGATTGGCTTTAATGTAAAGTGGGTACTAATAGTGCTGATTTTGTGTTTTTAGAGACTCTACAACTTTGTACCATCAGGTTTATAGTTGTCTGTTGTCTTTGAAGTGCAGAATGTGCGAAAATTGCCATTTTCATCAACAATACCACACTTTTCCCGCCAGTTAATCTACACTTTCTTCTTGAGATAGTCTATTTGATAAAGTTAGACCATTTCACTTTGCTTTATTACAAATGAACCATTAAGCATAATTTTGAATAAGTCGTAAGTCATAATACGAAACATGATACAGGAGGTCAGTGTAAAAATTAATCAATTGATCAATTAAAAAATTTAACATGTTTTAAGTATTTCTGCTGTTTACATGATATTTGATTTCTTAAATTTACAAAAAACAAACTATTGGAATCACTTTCTAAACAATTTTTTTTGGTATACTGAATCCATTTTCCTAGATCAATAATTTGGTATAACTTTTGTCTATACAAAAATTAAATTGTTCGCAATTAATAAGATAAACAATTGTAATCAATTTTTAGATTTATTTAAAATACACCTGAATTCATTTTATTTTTATCTCCAGTGCACAATAACATGTTTTGTAAACATGTTTTTGATATTTCTATGAGAGTGAGTGAAACCCAGATCTAGTTATCTTTCTCACTCGCATAGAAAATTTTGAAAACATATTTACAAACAAAAGTTATTGTGCGTTGGGTATTACTTGTGAAATTTACTTACGAAAAAATGTGAATGATTTGCAATTTTTGGATTCGTTCATTAACTGATTTATCAACCAAAAAATTGTATTGCTCGAATTTAACAAAACTAAAAAATTTTTAGAACTTCACGAAATTTTCCTACTTTATTTTTGTGAATATTCGTCCATTATCTATTTAAAATTAGTCAAAAATTACTAAACTTATTACTCCAAAATCGAAAAACAGCAATACAAATTATGGTACATTACCAATTTAATAAACATTAGGACTATATGGAAGAATTTAACATATTTCAAATAAATCACACCTTGTGGCTAAATTTTTTTATTCATTTATTCACTCTCCAAAAATATCAACAATGTAGCGCTATTTTTTTAGATAAATAAAAAAATAGATAAAAAAGATGTTCATTCATATACAAATGCTTAAAAAAAATTGTAAGTTTAAACAAACAGTGATTTCTTTTCTTTTCCTACTATTGCGTCCACCGCCGTCTTAGCGTTGACTGATAAATAAGTAAATATCAAAGGTAGTAAAGGATCCTAGGCTTTGCGAACTGCTCGAACTCCGGAGAAAGAGCTCTGCTTTATACGGGCTTCAGATCTAAGGTTTAGCTACATGGTTTAACTTCACTAATTCCTTATCAATAAAAATTTTTTGGAAAATTATGTCTTGGGATTGGATATTAGGGGGAAGTGGGGAACCTTTAAAATTGGGATTTTTAATTAAAAATAGCTGAAAAATCCCAATTTCAAAGGTGCTCCACTTCCCCCTATGTGCAAATGATCTATTGTATTTTGAAAAACATATAAAATTAGTTTTCATTTTAAATTTTGAGACAATCGGGAACTGGGCTAAACCTTAGGACTGAAGCTGACATTATACTTTTCGCAATTTTTTCGCATAAAATGTTCAAGAAGGAAATATTTTTTAACAACATTAGCATTTTAATTAATTTATTTGACCACATCAGGTGAAAATTAGGCCTTTTGATATTGAATAATTCAAAATCAGAATTTAACCGGTGAAAGTCATCTATGGACGAAATGTTCAGCTGGACTACCTCTAAATCAAAATCCGAAAATGAACAAAATTGCCTAGGCCAATTTAGAGAAAAAATTAAAAAAAAGAATAATTTTTTAAGGAGGAAAAAGAAAGATATTAGTTTCGAAACAATGTCCTTTGAGGAATGTCATCAAAAACCGAAGTCAAACGGTGTTGTCTTACCGTTTTAATTTTAGATGGATCAGAATGACTAAAAAACGCGAAACGCTGTTTTTTTTTTAAATAAAGCTCTTACCTCTATTGCTGTTACTTAACCGATGCATCACCGATTGCGACTAATGAAGTCGAGTACAGAATTACAAAACCTTTCAAAAAACTCTAAATGTGTCCAAATCCGTTAAAAATGATGCCCTCCATTATTAAAATATTATTAAATTCTCAAAGTTTAAGTTTCCAACCTGGTCTATCTGGAATTTCGTGTTGTCCGAAATTACAAAATTTGCCAGAGATAGGGCGAATCATTCTCATACATTTTCCTTACAAGAGTGTGGTAAATTTATCTTAAGTGATTTTTTTTAGTTTTGGTATAAAAACAAATGCAATCATTTTAAAACATTTACCAATTGAAAGAGTATTTAATGTTATGTTATTGGCACAAAATTCATGCACGAGGATAACAGTTCCTAAAACCCATATGAAAAAGACGTAAAATTCGCAATTTTTTGGATTTTTCTGACAAATTTTCTATTTCTAACACCTGTAAAATTTTAAATTCAATAAAAATATATTCTCTGTATATGTAGATACCATTTCGTATTATATTTATTTTTGTGAGATCTAAGGCTTAAAAATTATAAAGAAATTAAGAAAAATATACCATTTATTAATTAAAATGCTCCATCCGTTAGTCAATCATCCTAGACCAGAGATAAAAGAAATAAATAACGTGTCTGAATAATTTCCAGCTCAATTTTTTTGTATATAAAACGTTGAAACAAGATTGAGTAAACTACAGTAAAGCCTCACTATAGTCCATATTTGGTTCCAGATTTGACACTTGGGTCGCACTATAGTCCATGTCATTTTTTTAAAATTATCAACGATTTTTAGTATTGAAATTTACTCGACGGCTTCCACTTTCATTGTGATTGTGGTACTTGTCCTCACTCTCTTCATTATGGATCACAATTATCACAACTACTCAATAAAGTTTGCCAAAAATATTAAAATAATTATGACAACATTGCATGTCGCGTACGAAAAAACATAACCTAACTTAAAATCAGTGTTTTGAAATCAACGGTCGATAAATTGTAGACTATAGAGCGATGGCCTATAGCGGGGTTCTACTGTAAATAAAACTGAAGTGGATGGCATAGTGAGTCAGAGTGGGTACATTTGATGCTCAATAATTAAGAGTATTTCCCTAGGCCTAGATTTACCTAAGAAATATTCCCTTGAATAGAGGCATTCATCTTGAATAGAGGCAGAAATTTTTCCTGTTTGAGAATCTGGGTATCAGTCGCTCTGTCTGATAAATCTTTACATAAGTACAAAAAAAATCTTGGAATTATGTATTAACAGGTAACACTGACAATATTAACAATATTTACTTAATGGCGGTAGATCATCTAAGACCAGAAGTCAATATCTCTTACTGTTTAGCCGCTAAGCCGGTAACAGACATACGGAAAAATGGACAAGTGTCGTTGCATGAGAAGTCGCAATTTGCATATAACTCAAAATTGCTCTGTCCAATTCGAGCAATAAAGAAGCTAAATACTCGTGATAGATAGATTGAATTTGTTTCGAGGAAGAGGAGAAATTTCATGATAAAATTGCCACTGAAATAAGGAAATAATTTCCTCGTGGCTAATCAAAACGAGTAATAATATTTCAATGTGATTCGTGAACGAAAAATTATGCAAAGTAATTTCTCAATTATGTTGTTCATCTTCTTATAAACAGGAAAGACAGCCAACGCACTAAGATGTGACTTCCCTGTAAAAAAAAGTAGTTATAGGAAATTCTCTATATTTGCGACTATTAAATACATAAATTAGTGCGATATTGAGTGGTGTGTGGAGTGATAAATATTGAAATTATCTGTCTGACATACACCTCTTCGGAAACTCCTTAGCAAAGTCATCAAATTGAAATTGTTACTCAACCAACATCACTGGCTTTTAATAATCTCTCTCGCTCTTCACATTCTAAGCCAAACACAAAATAATCATGACTTTCTCTAATATACCCTTCGCAATACAACATTTGTGTATAATACCAAAAGAAATGTGCAATAAAATATGTTGTGATGGAGAAGAATAATAAAAAGAAAGAAAAAAGCTTCACGAGACTTTAATTGTATTCACTTTTTTTATTGAGTTTCCCGCGGAATTTGCATACGCAACGTCTTTGATACTCTGTTTTTTTTTTTATTAATGTATCGGAAAAATGTAATTTGCATCTTTTGGGCTTGGAAAAAAATGTGTGCGATAAAAGATGAGCTGGACCTCAAAATGAATATAAGTTTCAAAAGAAAAGATGTATGGCTGAGGTGTGCCTTTTCCCACGTAAAGTGGTCATTATTTAGTCTTGTATTACTTGCACGTGGTGTAAATATTAAATTTAACATGGATATTTCAAAAGTATTCCCCTTGAGTTACGAGGAAAAATGTGGAAGTAACAATTTCTTGAGAATTCCCAAAAAATAAGACATTTTGTTGCCTTCATCATATCAGAGTTGAAATATAGTCTGTGTAGTTTAGATGTGGTCATCACATTTCTGATACCAGTTTAGATCCTAAATCTAAGGGATTATAATAAAGAATCTCATCTATACGAAGCTAGTTATCTATAGGAAAAAGTTAGCCATTGAGGCTCGAGTTTTGGAGATTTTTTTTTTGAAAAAAAAAGACTTTCAGTTATCAAGGTTTTTCAAAGTAGGGTTATATTTGGTTTTTGGAGTTCAGATGAATCTACACCGAAAATCTCGTCAATCGAAAAGTAAGTTTTCTGTTCAAAAAATTCAAATAGTTTCGGAAAATCAAGTCCTGATCGCTGAATTTTTAAAATTTTCAAATAAAAACTTTAGAAAATGTTCTTTAAATATTGTACTTTTATACCTATGCCTAAGATCTTAAGTTAAATTTTTTTTATTATATTGAAAAAATATTAGAAAAAATATCCTGTTTTTCTTGTCTAAACTCTAAATTGGTTGGTCCAAAATGCCAAATTTTACCATACATGAGTATGGAAAAATGTAGTTCAGCAACAATAAATCGTCGGTTGCCTCAGCAACTGTGCTAACTGCATTTGCTTTGTGTCAGCATTCGTTGTAAGCAACGCAACACTGCGCGACGTTTGCAATGAATACAGACACAAAGCAGATGCAGTTAGCACAATTGCTGAGGCAACCGACGAAATATACTTTCAAAACGATCTTTGGTGATCTTTTCTTATTCCGAATGGCAAAATTTTCAGAAAACTTTCAATGGATGCAATTTCGTTATTTTGTAAATCTTCCATTATTTCGTACAGGCGAGGTTCTGAATTATGACATCTTTATTATAAATTCGGTTTTAAGTCTAAAGTGTTTAGACGCAAACATTATAAATACTCGGTGACTTTCCTACAAACCATTCAGAATCCAATTGATTTTCATAAATTAATTTCGAAAGAATAAATTAAGTTAGAAAGTTCATTCCACTAATTTTTAGTCGTATTAATTAGTCTATAAAACGTTTTATTTAAGCGAAATATTAAAAAGAAAGAAACAAAGAAATGTGAATGTGCGATGGTTCACTTTTTCGAAAAGCCATTAAATATCTCTTAATTTTATCACAGTTTTTTTTGTATATTTAGAATATTAATAGAATATGAAATTACGCATCATAAAGTCGGAAACGCATTTTATTGAATATTGGAGAAAATATAAATTAAAAATTTTTAAATAAATTTCGAAATAAATTGGATACTGAACAATTTTTGAAAAAGAGGAAAAAATTAAAATTGAAACACTGAAAAATATAGTACATGCATATTTAAAGAAATTCATAGTTTGATAGTCACATTCTTTTTTTGTTTTCAACAACGATTTATTTCTAAATTATATTGATAACATTACAAAATTAGTGTTCAGTGTTACTATACTTTTCAACTTTATACAATATTCAAAAGTTTTAACATGAATTTTACAAAGTTTGGTTTATAAAAATAGTGAAGAAGAAAATTAGGAATAAAAACTTCATAAACTGTATTCCCATTTGTAGTCACATTCTAACTTTTAAATAATATGTTACTTTTAAAAAACTTCTAATCCGGTCAATTTAACCGGATCTTGGTATGTTTAGTGTTAAAGACTCCCACACTTTGTTGTACAGTGTTAGTATCATGTTTTTTTACTAAGCGGTCCATCGTTAGAAAAGTTTTAACCTCGGCTACAACATAGTAGAGGAGACTGGGGCAAAAAGTCACAAATCGAAAATTTTAAAATTCAATATCTTCCAAGATAAATAAGATAGCGGCTTAAAATTTTTTCTATAGATAGCCTCTATAGACCTTCTTCAATGTCGTAAGTTTCTTTGAATTCGAACAAGGAATTCAGAAAATAAAAAATATCGAAATTTTTAGCCCTAATTTTGAAATATTTTCCTTGCAGAAGATAACAATTATTATCTACTTATTTTCCAAAATTGATGCACTGGTGAATATTTTCTAAATAATTTGGATTTTTTTGAATACGAATCCGCTATCTGTTTTAGAATTTCACAAAGGTTCTTTTCTCCAGAAATCCTTTTACTAAAAATGGCCACTTGGGATAAAAAGTAACAAAAGGTATAGAGCAAAAAGTAACAAAAAAGCGAAGCAATTTCTGATGTCTCACGGCGAAAAGAAACGTCATTATTATGTCTCGCAGCTAGTTGTTTGCATTAGTCAAACGATTACCAGTCTTTTGTGTGTTTTTTCTAAAATAGCTTGAAAAGCACTTTTCTCGTTTTCTAACTTTTCTCGCAGAGAAAACGGTGTTTTACAAAAGTCTAGATAAATAAATTTACTATGAAAATATGTCCTCTCGGTATTTTTTTTAAATTTACGAAAGCCTGTAATAAAGTAAATTAAAATATGATAATACCCCATGTCTGGTACTATGTGCCCCAGCATTTTTGAGAATAGTCACAAACTTACCTTTTAGAAATTGGCTCGATAAACGTATTTCCTTACAAAATAGAGGAATATTACTTTCACAAAGTTGAAGAGCGGTAAATTTCCTATAAAACTGCGCTAATTAGAAATTTTTGAAGCGATCGAGTAATGTAAAAAAATAAAATATCCGTCTTGTGACTTTTTGTCCCAGTCCCCCCTAATATTTCATTGAAAGTGGAATTACAAATTTTAGGATATTCGATATCGAATTTTCTAAAAAGGATTTTTCGATTTTAGCACCAGCAGTCAGACCAATCGTGAAAGAGTCGTTTCTTCTGTTTATTTTACTGCTTGACTTCAGAGAGAGAATAATATACAGTCTGAAAATTTTTCAACTTGTTCTCGGTCTGGAGGTAAAACGGTATGAAATATCGACTTCCGGTCTTCGATGGCCTCCCCCCCCATAAAAATATTATGTACAGACTTTGATTTCCATTTAATTATGACTTTAATTATGACTTTTAGGTTATCTCATAGATGCAAAATCATTTTATAAATATTCTTCTAAATTTCATAATTTATTCAACTCTGATGTTTAGGACAAACTTTACAGTTTAAGTGTTGCGTGCAAAACTACATTTGTGACATTTTCTTTTCCACACTTAATTGTACACAACAATTGCAAAGGCACTTTTCAATCTCTCTGCATTTCCCTTTGTCTCTTATCTCCAGGGGAGACTCTGTTGAAGAAAATAGAACGGAAAAATCATGGAAAAATTCATGACAATTTCCACGAGAGATATCTCGATGGTGTTTAAAGTGAAAGAATAAGAGAAAAGGTATATTTTAATTATTTTGAAATCCAATAATTACCTTCACGGCTAAATTGTTGTTTCAGCGAAAGAAACAATTGCACATGAGATTGAGAGAAAATTGCAGACCGGTCCAAGATTGTCGGTTAACCTGAATATTTCTACAGACTTTTTTTCTTCTTCACCTCAACGGCCATCGTTGGGTGAAACAACTAGTAATACTGCCCAAGATAGAAAATAGTTTCGATTATATTCAATTGATCCAATTGTAGGCAAGTATCTCTGCGTGGGCAAGATTTTTGGTTGAAGAATTTCTTTGTTGATCCATTGTTGATTGAATTCTTCATGAAATTAAATCTAATAGATTCTCTGTTTGGCATCAGAAAAACAGGTGAATTGAACTTGGCTTTATCGGCAAATTAAACAGAGAAACATGAAATAAAACATAGGCCATCAATGAGCATGATAATCCTATGTAAAATCTAAGATATTGAATAGCTAATTTAATTTATAGCCAATTTTGGTGTTGAAAAAAATGAAAAATAATGGTTTGTTCAGATAATCTTTTTTTAGAAAATCGCCTTTTAATATTGATTTAGGGGCCAATTCAATTTAACACTTAATTGTATAGGCTTTTTTATGGTAAAAAATGGCTTGCCCATGTGCAAATACTGCCCGTGAATAAAATGTGAAAGTATGTGAAGCTCCTAAAAATTGCTATTAATTCAGCGACAGTAAGAGAAGGAGAAAGAGATTCTATCGAAATTTTAAATGAATTGTAAATATCAAATTGGATGAAAGTGTTTTGTGTGGAAATGCATAAAAAGAAGAGACTTAAGACACTCTGGATTGAGAAGGTTCAGCGGATGAAACTGTGTGTAGGTCGATTGGGTCAGATTTTAAATTAAATTTTGGATTGATTTGATGTCATGGGAATGTATATCTTCTTCTTGTTCTGAGAAGTCTGCCGCAAATTAACGGCATAACAAGATCCAAGGGGCATACAACTCAATGGAATTGGAACAGTAATTTGAATTTAAAATTCGTACAACATATCTGAAAAATGTAGTTTCCTCTTAACATTACCATAATTATATTTTTATTAAATATTGGATGAAGTTTCTGTATTTGCATTAACTCTATTAATATTAGAGGTCAAACGGTAACAGATATCAACTGCCCGTTTATGGTGACCACCCCACCTCCCTCAAGTAATTTATATTAGAGCACTTGATTGTTGCTTAAAAGAACGAGGGTTACCAATACATTGTAATACAGACTTAAGGCCTAGCCACATGCCTTAAGTCCTCTAATTTCTTAACAGGCAAGATTTTTGAAGTCTTAAGATTGAATATTGGGACAACTGATCCATAGGATTTCGAAAAAATAGCAAAATTATTGTTATTTAGAATTTCGAAACCAACGGAAACTGCGTTAAACCTCCAGTCTGAAACTCCTGTGAGGTCGGCTTCAGTCCTAATGGCCTAGACACACTTACAACTTAAGCCGAGAGACGACTTATTGGAAAATTATGGAAATGTAGTTTAATCATTATTTCGAACATAATTACGTTAAGCCGTCTCTCGGCTAATTCTCAGGTCTATCGAGGCCCTTAGGGCTTTAGGGCCGAACTTAGGGGCTTAAGCCGAGAGACGACTTAGTGGAAAATAATTTTCCACTAAGTCGTCTCTCGGCTTAAGTCGTAAGTGTGTCCAGGGCATAAGGCTCATTCCAGTTCCTCGCTAAGGCGGTCTTCAGACTCGTGATATAGCTCAGTTCCCGGCGGTCTCAAAATTCCAAATAGCAATCAATATTATTGACTTTCAGAATGTAATAGGTAATTTGCCCTTGATAATCTAATCTTAAATTAAATTTTTCCAAAAAAAAATCTTGAATGGTAAGAAATTAGAACAGGTAAGCCATATGGCTTGTTCTTAGAACATCTTCAGACTAGAGGTTTAGCATAGTTTCCGAAGATCTCAAAATCCTAAATAGCAATTAATTTAAGGGTTCTTCTGATTCAAATAGATTAATTTACCCTAATAATCCGTTTCTAAGGCAAAATTTTCCAAAAAAAATTTCCACTGATAAGCAATTAGAGAACTTATGGGTAAGCCTTAGGTCTAAAGCCCATAGTAGTTCTGATGTCCGTATAAGATGGCTTTGCTGGTGACTGAGAATGAGCCAGAAACCTTTTCAGACTTAAATTGGGACTTATATACCTAAAAACTTAGATTCTGATAAGATGAGAATTCGGTGGGTTGTCAAATGGAATTTTCCGAAAACATAAAAAATGCGTTTTCAAACGTTTATGCATAAGATTATTTCTCTCTCGATTATGGTGGAGAAATTTCATTTTATGTTTTTTTGATATCTCAGTTTTTCGTTCAAAACATTATAAAACCTACCTGAATATGTGTATAATTAATTTTTTTAATCTTTGTAATGACTCATTTTATGTTTTACTGTGTCACTGTAAGGGTGAGTCACTAACAAAGCACTAAACTTTCGTTTCAACGAGGCCTTAGTTAGTCTCCAAATTTTTGTGCTTGACCACAACCCGATCTTTTCAGAATATGACTTAAGCGCTAGTCTGCAGTCTGAAGCATGTATAAGGGCTCAAATATGCTTAAAATGATACACTAGCGTATTTAGCCAGTAAAATTCTTCAGTAAAGATCTATATCCTAAGCTGTCTTATACGTGCTTCTGGTCTAAGGCTTAGCCATATGGCTTAACTGCTCTAATTTTTTATCAATTACATTTTTTTTGAAAAAATTTAATTTTGGATTAGATTAGGGTAAGTGTGCCAAATTCCAGCCAGCTTGCAATTTCGGCCACCTTTTTGTTCCTCGAATTTCCATGAACTTTTAGATTTTACGTACTCTAGAGATTATACAATGCAAAAGAATAACAAAAAATGTAGCTTCGACAAACGAGATGACGTGAAAAAGGAGTTGGAAGAATTCCCGAAGGACAAGGAACTATGAGAATGAAGGTGGCCGAAATAGGGCACCAAAGCTATATGTATATTTTTATTCATTTTAAAATGTATTAACCCTCTAACGGGTAAGACTGCCTCCATGCGGTCTTCACAAAAATCACATTTACAGCGACAATTAAGGTTTTATTTATTTAAAAGTGCTATAGTGTCCTCGGTAATAGTCTTATAAACATCTATTGAAAGTTTGAGCTCGTTTTGACTTTTCGTTTTGTTGCTATTCCCAGTTTTGTGTGTCAGGTCAGAGAAAAAGCAAAAAAAAAATATTAGTGCAAAAAAACTCATTTCCAATTTCCATAAAAATACCGATTTAAAGTTATCTGACTAAAATAAATTTATTTTTTTACTGAAAGATATGTCATTCTACTTTGTATATTTTATTTAAAAAATTTGAAAAAACTAAAAATGTGAATTTTAGAAGCAAAAAGAGTTTCAAAAAAATTTTATATTTTCTCACCTAGCGCCGAAACTAAAAAAGATAATGAGGAATGGATGGTTTTTCGACTTTTTTGGATCATAATTATCCTAGAAAGCATTGTTTTAGAACTTCTTTTCGCATATTAAAGAAAACACCGTTAGAGGGTTAATGAATGATATGGAAAGTTTCCGGGCTTCTTGTGATATTCTACGTTTCCCTTACATGAACAGGAAGACGATTTGGTAAGATTGGTTCATGAAATGAAGAACAATGGGCATCCTGTTAAGGCGGATTAGCTGTCCAAATTTACAGCCAAGTTGTCCAAATTAATAACCAAGGTGTCCAAAATAAGAGTCAAATTCACCTCTACATATCAATTTACTTTTAAACGTATTAAGACTAATTTTTGTAAAAACAAAGACAATAAACCTTTGCCAAGTTTCTAAAGAACCCTTCTGAAAAGTGAGTAATAAAAAAATCAATTAGTATTGGAAATATCGCACTTCAAACTTTGAACATCGATGCTTATAAGCATACTGTCCAAAATTATAAGCCTTTACCCTAATTTCTTTTTTTGTGTCACTGAAATTCTAGTATAAAATCATAAGAATTTGAGAAATGGCTGATTTTTGATTAAGACTTCGATACAGTGATTCAATAAATTAGATGAATAATTATATTTTCTTAAAAATTCGACGAATAACTTAATTCAGAAGATTACATATGAACAAACGCAATATATTTTGCATTAGATTGGCAAAACGTAGTTAGTAATTTTTAAATATTCATTTTTATCTTGGTGGTCGATATCTTCCGTAAGCTGGCCGATACAAGGTGCATGGTCGATATATACTTCTCTTACCTTAGTTTATTTTAAGGTAAAATAGCGTAATATTGAGGTAAAATAATGGCAAAACCTTAGGACTATCCCATGTCATTTTAATTTACGTGCGTCTAACGTGTTCGTGACCTATTTTCCACAGTATAGTAAAATTTTGCTACATGGGTAGCCAATAGAGTCATCCAAGCAAGTTTCAATAATATTGTTAATGATCATTTCCTATTACTTTTCCTTCGTGTCAAGAAGACATTAAATATATTTGACAAATTGCAAATTAAATAATAAAATCATTCAAATTGAAATCTCCAGCTATCGAAACCAGTCAGAATTAATTTGTTAATTATGCATCCCATAAAAAGTAAATTGAATTAAAAAGAGTGCTGAAATGAGTTGTCTGATATAATTTACAACACTTCTTCAGCATGATTGAGTGGTCGTGTGATGATAAAACTGTCTAAAAGAGAGACGACAATGGTCAAAAGAAAAAAGAAAATATTTAGTTTTCGCGAATAACAAGACGTCATGTTAAATATGTATGTGGAAGACTAGGTGAGACAAAAGAGCATTAAACCGGAAATGGTAAAATTAAATCTTCAGGTATTCAACTCTTTTTTTTTATTTTGTGTTCCACCACCCAAGTTTCTGAATCGTCATGGAAGTTGAAAAACAGTGAAGAAGAATCGGAATAATATTTCACTTTTAATAGTTGGAGCAAAAAAAAATTCTTTTTATCTCACTGCTTCTATTCATTCCATTGAAGTGTTTTTCCCCTTTAAATCTTAAATTCAGCAATAATCTGACTTAAAAGCTCAGTGGACTTTAAAGAGAGTTAATATGCATAATTTTTTTCTCAAGCCAAATGGTAATGAAATGAAAAAGAATTTTTGTAATACAAATAACTTTTACTCATCTCTTTCTGGCTGTTGGAATTATAAATGAAGATATTTTCACCTTTCTTCTAATTCAAGCATGTTTCATCTTTGAGTATATTTTTCGTCTTTCAAATAATCTCTGGCGGATTATAAATCATTGAGGTGGTTTTCTTTAATTTCTCAACTCGTAAGCTCAAAGAATGGCTCCTCATGTTTTATGTTGGAGAACGAGAGAAAAAAATACCAAAACATTTGAGAAAAATGTGCGAAGATGGAATTAGAGGAGTAATGATTGAAAATTATGTAAAAGGAGATAATAAATTCAAACGAAGCAATTGCGCAAGTTGAGAAAATCACCTAATACATAATTAACATCCTACCGTCTTTGCGCTTCTTTGCAGAATTTACTCAACTTCCGCCACAATGATGATGACAGATTGCAGCAGTATCCAGGGCTCTACGAGTTCCAGTGACATCACATCGAGTCGCGGAATTGCACCAAGGATTCGTGTAATACGCCTCACGCGACCTCATTCAGGTGCTCGCAATGGAACACTCCTTGCAACACCTGGACATGCATCCTTTGGCTTTGCCATTCGCGGTGGACGTGAATTCGGGACGGGATTTTTCGTGTCACGCGTGGAGAAAGGCAGTGAAGCCGACCATCAAGGGCTGAGAGTAAGATTGATCATCTTTCACTGTTTGCAATTCATTGGGTAATCTTCGATGGTAATCTTTGCAGGTCGGAGATCAAATAATACGAGCAAATGGTTATCATGTGGATGATGCAGTTCACCGGGAACTTTCGCAATTCATAAGCACTCAGGATCGCTTAACACTTAAAGTCAGAGGTAAGAAAATATTCAGAGGTGAAAGGAAGATGTCTTTCATATTGATTGAGAAATACTCTGGATAACAAAAAAAAGCTTAACGGAAATATTAAGTTCTTTGCTTTTAAAAAATGATGGGAAAGCGCAATGTTTGGCACCTTTGCGAAACGGATAAACTCATAACGAAGAATCTTTGTCAAATATGAGAAAGTACTCTCCCTTCGAACGGTCATGCCTTCGAAAATGTGAATTGTTTTTTATTTTTCCTATAAGATAACGGCGTTATCACACTTGCACATTAAAATTTTAATGTGATTCATATTAATTGTCGCTTGTGAGCGTCGAAATATGTTATTTGTGTCTTTGAGTTACTTAATATTTGGGGTTTTTCTATTTATGGATAAAGAAGTGGACTTGGCCTGCAAAAATAAGTTTAAATTTACCTAAAGCATAAATATTTTTCACATTAAAAAATTAAAGAGAAAATCACATTAATTTTTCGCATTAATGCTATAAATCAATTTATATCAAATTTTGCGGGCCAAGTCTACCTTTTTATCAACAAATAGATCAAATTTTGAATATAAAATGATTCAAATACACAAATTACACATTTGGACTCTCACCAGCGACAATTAATGTGAATCATATTAAAATTTTAATGTGCAAGAGTGATAACACAGTTAGGAAAAATAAAAGAAATTCACATAATTCGAAGGTATGAACGTTCGAAGGGAGAGTACTTTCCCCCTTCTTCTAAATTAATTTTTCGTTTATTGATTGCCTGCATTAAGTTATTTAACGATTCAACTCTTATGAGAAAAAAATAACAAAAAAGAAATGAGAGGATAGGAGTAATACAAGAGTTCTAATTAAGGATTCCAAGACCTTTCCAATCCACTAAAACTTGCCTAAATCGGATAAATCTTTCGATAGTACTTTTTGTACTGTGACTTTGAAAAACCTTTATTAAGCTTATTTCAAGGACACTAACGATTTATGAACCAAATATCTTCCTAGATATCAAGAGCCTCTCGACATTCATTTTTTTATGCGTTTTTGCATAGAGGCACTGAAGACTAATGGCAAGTATTTTCCTAAGACGAAATGACTTATCTGATATATTTCGAAATTGTTGGCTTGATAGGCCCCTGATCTGAATTGTATCATTATATCACTGAGAGAAATCCGAAAAAGTTAAAATAACATTCTGGAAATGTTTATTTTACCCTGCAGTATTGATCCGAAATCGGTGTAAATATTATGCTTTTTAGGTGTATTAGGGGTTAAAGTTACTCTTTTTTAATGTTAATTTAACCCTTAAAAAGGTATAAAATTAACATTAAAAAATGTTGATATATTTTACACATAAAAAGTGTTAAAGTTATGAGGAAAAAAAGTTAGTCGCATCCCCATTTTTTTCTCAGTGATTTCGGATGCTGATTTATTTTTACGTGATATTCATTAAATTAAAATAAAAAAACAAAACATTAATTAAATATAATACAAGAACAAGGCTTAGCTCACCTTAAAAGCATTTTTATCCAATAAAGGTGCTTTTATTGGCTTATACGCATTATGGCTAATACAAAAATCATGTTATTTTTCCAAATTCCTTTGCGTGCTTTCCTAATTGCTTCTCCTCATAGGGTAAAGTGGTACAAGTTGGACAATGGTACAATTTGGACAGGACTTTTTTCTTGATAAATTTAGTTACTTCATTTTTATTTGTATGTTTTTAATGCTTTAGTTTTATAATTTGGTTCCTTGTGCTTAAAAACAAATTTTGTACTGTATTTTGTATTTATAAAGAAAAAAGCCATGTCCAACTTGTACCGGCGAATTGTCCAACTTGTAACACTATGTCCAACTTATACCACTTTACCCTACTCCTTTCTGTTGTTCGTCCTTCTTCCCACGACCAAAAACTCTTCCAGACACAACAAAAAAGAGATGACAAAGCGTCCCAGCTTTGCGAAATGCTCGAACTCACGAGATAGAGCTCACCGTGAATTAGTTTTTCGCATGATCTTTTGATGCTTACTGATCCACTATAGATCAAATTGATTCATAAAGTACAAAAGCATTTGAAAATAAAAAAAAATCGGTACTTAACCGATTCATTACCGATGAAGACCGATGCAGTCGGGTTCAATATTTCAATACCTATTAAAATCAGTTAAAAAATGAGACCTCAAAAATGATTGACGTTTGAGCTTCAATAATTCAAAATGGCGAATTTTCCGATCATAGGTATATTTGGATAAAATATTCGCCTGGACTATCTCTAAAAGATATCCGAAAATTATTGAATAGTGTCTTGAATAAAAGGTAAATAAGGGCTCAAACAGAAGTAGATTTTGATTCTACAATAGTGTCTTGAATAAAAGGCAAATGGAACTCTATTTGCACAAAAAGTCGTTGAACTTCGAAGAATTCAAATTCAATTTCGAATGTTCATACTAAATTTTCAAACAAGGTGGGAAAAATTTATCAAATATCACACTAAAAAGCTGGCTAAAGAGTTACTCAGTGATTATGGAGTGAATAAATAATGCTACAGAAACAAGAAACGTCAGTGCTTTGTGTTTTTCCTCACAAGTGAAGACCAACACATTTTGACACTTGAGTATTTCGAAGTTCGAACAGGATGTACTTCAGCCACCCTGCGAAAGTATCAAGAAGTAAGAATGTTTCGTTTTTGGCTTTTTAAATAGATCTGCTAATTTTTCAATGATAACGATTGGGTTTAAATTGGATTTTTTACGATTTTTCAAGAAAACTTTCTTGTTCTATGAGTTTGAAAAACATTTTTTTTCAGGGATAATTCTCGAAAACCATTCTCTCCAATACTAAATGACCTAATTCGATCACTTTTTTACTTAAATATTAAGTACAGCTTTAATTGGGTGCGCTCGTGACTAGAATTTGTTACTACAAGAGTGTCTCGGCTAAAAGATAAAATTGAACGAAAAGTTGTTAATGGTCGAAAAAATTCGAACAGAATTTCGAATTTAAATTTATGAAATACCAAAGTAGGAAGCTATAAAAAGGGATTTACTCAGTAATTATAAGGGAATTTAATATTGGGACAACAATATTATGAGCTTTGTTGCTTAATTTTTCCCATTTTTCCTGAATAAAGTTAAGAATAACACGCTTTGTCATACGATGTAATTCGAAATTAGAACATGGGATGTCTTTTCTTTGGCTTTCGAAATTGATTTTCGAATATCTTTTTTCTATATAGTCATATATTAATTCGACGACTCAGAATATAAGTCAAACAACTCGATATTTTACAAAATTCGTTTTATTTGCCTTTTCGATACTTATTTAAACGCTCCATCTTCCACTATTATATTTACTTGAAAGATAATTATTTTTAAAATTATTGATATATTAAATGTCAAAAATCCTATATTCTGCATGTAAAATCTCAGCTTCAAATCGCACTCCTGTTAAATTTTCCTACTGCGAGTTATTTGTTTTTTATTCTGAGCGATCGAATTATGATTGAATATTGAAATAAAATAATAAGAAATTATTACCAAACATCTAAGAATCATCAACATATTGTTCGGAATAAAAGTATTTTATGTTCAATTCAACCGTCAATAGGTTAGTTCACCACATACATAGGGTAAGTGTGCCAAATTTCGGCATAGTTGTATGCAAGTGGCAAAGTCTCAAGTTTGAAATGTAATATGTTAAGTACAAATTGATTTTTTTATTCTTTCTTTTGTAAGAGTGTTGCTTGGAACCTTGTAAAGAGTTTACCGTTTTTATTTACTCTAAAAACATTCTTAATACATTTTAAAATGAATAAAAATATACATATAGCTTTGGTGCTTTATTTCGGCCACCTTCATTCTCATAGTTCCTTGTCCTTCGGGAATTCTTCCAATATCTCTTTCACGCCATCTCGTTTGTCGAAGCTACATTTTTTGTTATTCTTTTCATTGTATGATTTCTAGAGTACGTAAAATCTAAAAATTCATGGAAATTCGAGGAACAAAACATGTGGCCGGAATTGCAAGCTGGCCGGAATTTGGCACACTTACCCTATCTGGGACAATTTAGAAGCTTCTAGCGTAAATGTACCGTGGATGGTTTTATTGTGGGATCCGGTGACAACAAATAACATGAGTTTTATTTTAACATCACTGAATGCGATAATGTTATTAAAATAAAATGTACTTTTAGTTGCACAAGAATGAAGGTCAATTCGATGTATATGCCTAAAAGAATTTATATGCAATTGTTTTATTCTTTCCTCAGTGACAATTTCACTTAATTTATCTTTTTTTTTCATTCTGTTTTGCATGGCTTTTTTGATATGGTGTGCCTATTGTAATTCAAGGGAGGGTCAAACACTCTTTTGCAATCATCAAAAACATTTTATTTTTCATTCAGCACCAAACCCATTGAAATGGAGAATGATGAACCACACCAATTTGATTTTAAATTGCATCAAATGGATGCTGTTAATATATTTTTAATTTTATTACTCAGACACTTTCTCCAGTGAAATTGAATCTTTTTTGGACAAAAGTGCATAATTTTCCCATATAAGATGGGTTTGATTGTGAAGTGTAAAAATAAATTTAAAAAAAAGGGAAATGAAAAGCCAAGATAAGCCCACATAAAACTGAGTGTTTTCTAGTGAATTTTAAATTGAATGATATGGAAGATTGTCATCGTGTGAGATGTGAATTTTTCAAAAAGACTGTCGCGTAATTGTTTCCTCTGTGTCTTTTAAAACTTCCTCTTGGAACTCTTTGGACTCTTTTGAAATTTCCCACAGAATTTCGCTGAACATAAAAAAAAAAGATATATACTATACCATCCATGAATAAATTGAAGCACGTGCAGAGAAATATCTCCATTCGAGACAATATTTCTGGGATGATAAAAGCTTCCCTTCTGGTTATATGGTATTCTTATGTGTTTGGTTATTGTAAAGAAATGCCCCGTGAGAATATCTTCCAGATGTGCGATCTCGTTATTGTTTCAGGCTCTCTTTTGCACTGCCACTTCCTCAAGAGAGAAGAAATACAGAGTCGAGATATGGCCGATGACTCTATCAAAAGAGTTCAATGTCTGGTATGGCCCTCCAGTGGACCGTTAGACTCGCGTCTTTTTTCGTGGGTGAAGAACAAGAATAAAGAACCCGGAAATAATTGCATTTGTCGAAAGAATCTGCGCAAAATAAGCACAGCATCAGACACTCCGAATACATTTCAGAAGTAGGGGACAATGGGGCAGTTTGTGCAATGTGTTCTAGCTTAAGCTGATGAAAACTAATTTCTCTTGGGTATAAATAATAATAATTATGGGCTGCTGGTTCAGTTGTACGCATGATACCATACTCAAAGCTCGTAGTGAGTCGAAAACGAGTTGAAGTGCACATGTCAATTGGTTAAAATCAGTGGCAAAGACAATCAGAGCCAGTGCCCCCATAGCTCAGTTGGTAAAGTATTCACCTAGATAGCGAAAGACCCCCAGTTCAAGCCTAGATGGAGGCAGGTTTTTTCCTATCTCTATTTGGGTTAAATTTGTAGGTTGGGAATCACTAGTTCTGATTGTTGCTCTCTGTGCACCAAGCGAAAAGAAGTCTATTTAATCACTTTCATAATAATGTTGGCACAATTTACCGATTCATAGTAGAACTAGGCTGTCGAGGCTGACCCACAGCCTTCTGCGGTTCTTGTAGGGTTGCGGCATTAGGAGTCTTGTTTTTAAAATATATTGCGGAGTCACATATATTCACAAACATAGGAAGAATTTAATCATTATGAAGCTTAGGACCGTGAAAAGCATAGGCACTTTTCTCCACTTAGGGCCTGAGCATAATTATGACCTCCTCGCACGAAGCTTCATTTTTTTTGTCGTAAAATGATTAAGAAGAATCACAAAATTAAGAATACTTTTGTATTATGATAGTTTATCAAGATTTTGAGATTTTTCGAAATCATTCTGTGACGAAAATTTCGATGAGGTCATAACTCATTATAAGCATAGACATAACCCTTTTAAACCGAGTGGGACACTGGTGTCTTAAAAACAAAAACAATTTATTTTGACAATAGAAAGTTATGCTCAACGCTCAATAACTTTTGTTTTGTAAACATGTTTTTGACATTTCAATGAGAGTGAGTGAAGTCTAGATCTAGTCATCTCGCTCACTCTCATAGGAAATTTAGAAAACATATTTACAAACAAAAGTTATTATGCGCTGGGCATTATTTTATCCTCTAAATAGTTCGAAAAATTAGTTTTTATTTTTGGAACACCGGTGCGAAATTCGTTCTTAAAGGGATAAGTAATGCATCCCTACAAGGATTAGATTGTCAGTGGCATAAGTAGTGGAATTAAGTGTAATGAAAATTACATTTTTAATGCCACAAAAGTTCCTGAAGAATTCCTTGCTTCATAAAGTAAGTGCTCTACTAATTTACCAAGTGAAACATTATCTATTGGAAAATATGTCACATATTTCTTATACAATCAATTATGACCCCAAAATTTTATATTTTCGAAAGTCATGCATATCTGAAACTGCCCCATCTTCTCTGTCCGTCAGCTATGAAATAATTAGATGAGAAATCAGTAAAATTAGTTTTTTCCATCCAGCAATATTTGTGCAAAAATTGAATTAAAACAATGCAACGTTAAAATGAAATTACTAATATAACTCAAAATTGAGGAATTATATTGCTTTCTTTATGGAATTCGCTCATTAAAATACACGGACATCAGAAGAATTTTCGTATACCGGAAATGATTTCCCTCATTATGTTATCATTCTGTGAATGAATAGTATAGAATTTTATAGAGTTAAATGGAGTAATGTGGAACCATTTCCAATTAGAAAATTTTCAGATTTTCTCACTCTTTCCGATTGACAAAGGGAAAAAGATTAAAGTGAAGAGGAACAGTTTTTTTCATTTTCTTTTGTTTTGCACATCTAAAAGAGTGAGAAAATCTGAAAATTCGAAATTGAAATTTGTTCGAAATTACCCCATTTTAATTTTGATTTTTCAAGATGTTGAATTTGGAATTGTTGAATTTAAAAATTGTTGAATTTTTATGTGTAAACTCAAAAATTGTTGAATTCTGTTTATTGTTGAATTTTCTTTTCATTTCGAAGATTTTGATTTTTTGCCTTTTTGGACATTTTTATTGGTTTTTACTATACTTGGGATCCTCCCTAATGCGAGATAATTACATCTGATGCTTAAATCTTCACGATATACTTATTATGCATATAAATATTTGATGTTCTATATGACTTTTGCCCAATGAAAAGCATCTCGACTGAAGTATAAGTCGTAATTGCAAATTCAACAATTTTTACACAACTTTTGTTTAAATATTCAACAAATTTGGTTGAAATACACAAGGCTTCATACTATAATAGTGTTAAAAATTATGATCAAACTATAATATTGTTAATTTTTGATCGTGTGACAAAAAATACCATAAAGTTGTGTATTTTTTCACACTATAATAATGTGAAAAACTGTAATGATGGTAATTTTTAGAACTTGCCAAATAGTTTTAAATCACGAAACATTGTTAAAAAATTTTAATGATTATAACAGTGAGAAATTTTACACAGATCGCAATTAAATAATTAATTTATCCGATTTCGCACTATTATAGTGTTAAAATTTTACACATTTTCAAATTAAACAATATTGTTGAAAATTTTTCAATTGTAATAGTGGTAATTTTCAATAGTGTGATAATAAATTACCAAAATGTTGTACATTTTTTAAACATTTTTAAATTAAACAACTAAAATGGTCGATTTTACACTATTATAGTAGTAATATTTTACACTTTTTTACTGTGTATTTCTAATCAAAAATTCAAAACTTTTTTTTATAAAATTTGAAATTTAATGAATACCTCATTTTTGAATATTTACTCAGAGAATTAATATAATCAACAAATAACTACATTTTATTCGAAAGGTTAATAATAAACCTATCATTAATCGCAATAACTCTTTGAACTTTTCTGGCAATAACCCAATACTGCACTACTTATATATCTAGGCGTGCTATTTAATGTGATTATGCCATTTACAGCAGGATCGTTTGCTATAAAAATGAGCTAATGTGCTCATTCAATTTATTTCTTTTTAGCAACAATTTTTTGACATTATTCACCATGTTGTCCTCCAACGATGACCAAATTCTTTTTTTGATTTTAATCCCAATCTCATGCATATTTCTATAAAGCCTAATGAGTATTGTTGCCCCAAAAAAAACAGCAAAATAGATGGCAAAATCTGTTTTCTCTGCCACAAATTCTCATCCCACACTATATGGTCTCTTTTCTAATGGTATTTGTGCGGAAAATGCCAGTGAGATGTACAATGTGTGCAATATTGGTTGAGGTTTTTGGCCTCAAGAGAGCTTGGCTCCACGGTTACTGGTGGTGTGGAGGAGCGTTTGCCGATGATGCAACTCTCTTGGGCAAATATCAGAGTTGCTGCGATGTTGTTGTACCATTCTTGTGTACACTATCCGTAATTAGAGCGTGCACTTTATTCGATGCCTTCGATGGTCAATGGGTTTTCCATCGAGAAAGAGCATTGGGGCACTTCACGCTGTGAATTTCAATTCAAAGTTTCGGGAAAATTTCACAATGTTTCTGATAAATTTTTTTTTTGTGTTTTTTATGAGATGCTTTTCTACTATTAGTGCAATCTTCTTTCAATATATTTTTTTATTGGCCATCTTTTTCTCTGTTTTTTTTTTTGGGAAAGTGAAAGCCTATACGTTGAGGGCAACTTTCAGAGAGGAATTATCACCAATTTTTAATTTCCTGGATCTCAGAGAGTCTTATTAATCCAACGATTGGTTTTTAATTAAATTTTGATAGAGTGAAACTATCGTTTTTTCAGCATTTTTAATTAATTTACTTTTTTGTTTTGAAACTGAGGTTCTAAAAAAAGAAACATTCGAATAAATGTGTGAGTAATTAGCTCAAATATTCCCGGAAATAATAAGGGAAAAGAACCATATGCAAAGTTTCAATTTTGTTGGGATCTTTCTGTATTTGTGTTCCTTTAGGATTTGATGGTTAATCGACGTGGAAAACATCCCGGAAAACCTTCTTGACCAAGACTTCTCCTCTACTATTTAAACCCAAAACATTACTACACTCAGAAAAAATATTCGAGTAAAACTTACTCGAATCGATGTTGAATTAACTCTTTTTCCTTGTGATTTTCGATTAACTATATTTTAGAGTTGATTTTGCTTCTCCTTAGGTGTAATATTCGGAAGAGTTGTTTTAATTTTTTTTTTAATAATTCAAATTTAAAGTTAAAATAATTCTTTCAAATCCCAAAATGAATATGTTTTGCAATTTTGTTTTTTTTTTTCATTTTCTTTATTAATATTTTCTTGACCTCAAGTTCCTTATATTCCGAGCGAAACATCACATATGATACAAGCACATGTCTTCATGAAGCACTGTTAGGCATATTTCTAATTGATGTTCCATATGTACATTGTCACACGAAAATTTTTGTGACTAAAGTATATTCTTAAAACGAAAACACTTAACCCTCTAAGGACGAGGAGCTTTCCGCTGAGCGAAATTCAATGAAATCAATTTTCCCTCGATATTTTAGCCTAAATAAGAGATTTATGGTTAAAAAGAAATTTTCCCATCTCTAGGAGTCCTGGAAAACTATGGGTCATATATGACCCAATCGTCCATAAAGGTGAAAAAGTAAAAGGTAATAAACTATAATTTTTACTTTGTTGAGAAATATTATGTATAGTTATTATAGTTTCTAGTCCCAAGAGGTTTTTGCTTAAAAAAAAATTAGAAATATTAAAAATATTAAAACTCAAGCACCAACGTGAAAATTTGAAAATTCCTTATTTTTGACCTCAAACATTTTTTATATAGCAAATAGCTGGAGATCTGCAAAAAATATCCTAGATTCCTACATCTTTCTACTTCGTGATTATGTACAAACATAGATTATGTACAACATGTAGATTATGTACATTAGAAAGAAATAACTTCAGATAGTCAGGAAAAATTACTTTCTCTATGGGTCACGGGTGACCCAATCGTCCTTAAAGGGTTAAGCATATACTTCAGTCGAGATTAAATTTTACATCGAAAAAGAATAATAATTACATTGATATGCGACGAATTAATTCAACTCGTACAAAGAGTTGTTTCAACTCTATTTACTAAAATTTAGAAGGGTTTTACAAGGGAATTATAGCCTTAAAGCAAAAATTCGTCTTCTTGTGCCAAATCACACACATAAAATATTTCGACGAACTTAACATATTTAACAAATATAATGATTAAATTCAAATAGGCATTCAGATTTTTTCAGTTTGAATATGTTTTACACAATATCTAGGAAGAAGTATTTTTTTTTTATTTCGAAAGTAAAATATGCCAATATAATTTGTATTTATTAACCGAATGAGGAGAATTTAGGTTCATTGTAAAGGTCTTGGAAATCCTGACAATTCTGAATCGGTTTTCTATTCATTATGAACCGTTCATAAACCGATAATTAATATTTTTTCAGAAATCAATCTTTTCATTGAGTATTCGAAAGTATAATTCGTGCCTTTTAATCACTTAATATTTAGAAATTGATCTATTTATTAATAAAAATGCAGTTTTGGGTCCCTTGGTCCGCAAAAATCGATTTAAATTGACTTAAGGTATAAATAGAAATCATGGAAATGTAGAATTTGAATAAAATTATTATTATAATTATTATTATTATAAATCAATTCAAGATAAAATTTTGCACATTTGAGTCAAGGAATAGGTCAAATTCTGAATATAAATTTATTTGAAGACTGAAATCATCACATATTAAAACGCTCATTATGGCTTCTACACATTATTGGAAGCATTTTTCGTCAAAAATTGCTTTTTTGAAAGAAATTTCTTGTACTGCTTTATAGAAATGGCAAAATTCTGTCAAAAGAGCAATTTTTGATGAAAACCACTCCCAATGTGTAGAGGCCTTAGACTATTAATATGAATCACATTAAAATTTTAATGAACAAATGTGATAACACAATTGGGCTGTATAAAACACCCTACAGTAACAAAATAATTACTTAAAGAAAGATAACATGAATCACATTGAAAGTTTGAAGCCTAAAATTGAGAGATTACAATTAATGCGCTGTGTGGCCCAATTAAATATAAACTGTTCATTATAATGCAATTACACTGTAAGAGCGAAGAAAAGCGATAAATTCACTCTTATTTCCTTTCTGCAGGTATTGGAATGATCCCAGTCAAAGAGTAAGTAATTTCCTGGAAGATCTTATAATACACATTTATTGCAAATTCCTATCTCTTTTCCTTTTGCTGCTGCAGAAGAGCCTGCGATCCACTTAGTTGGCACATTGTACCCCTCAAGGGTACTCAAGTATCTCCGACAGAACTTGATGACACCGGAAGTCGCGATATCCGGGTGACTCTCAATGTGGCGCCGAGAAGTAAACTCGGACTCGGCATTTGCAAGGGTCCAGAGTGGAAACCAGGGATTTTTGTGCAGTTCACAAAGGAGGTGAGATTGAAATTAAAATTTATCTGATCCGTTGATGAAGACTGTATTTTTTTTGGTCGATAGATTGGTGTAGCGAGGGATGCAGGTCTTCGTCCGGGAGATCAGCTTTTAAGCTGCAATGGAGTGGACTTTGGGGATATCCTCTTCAGCGAAGCCGTAGCCATTATGAAGTCATCCAGTCGACTAGATTTGGTGATTCGCACAGCAGCAGGACTGGATCTCTTTCCAGGAGAGTCCAGTGGGTACAACAGTTCGGCCAGTAGTGTCACAGGTGGCGATCAGAGTCCGTGCTGGGGTGATCAGTCATCAAAGAGGCTGAGTATGGTACGTGAAGAGAATGGCCATCTGGATGGAACAATGAATGGTACGAGGCGACCAAAGAGCTGGGACCGAAGTGGTGAAATGGAGCGTCGGCTACATCCAGTATCTCCTCCCAAAGTTCCCGAGGACCACGATAAAAGTGCCAAGAATGCCAATACCACAATCATTAAACTCTCAGACTCGGGTACAGTCATCAACAATACAGTCATTCCCCATCTCAGTGCCGTGGAAGTATCCACAAGGCAAGCTACAAGAGTTCATGTATCTCCGGAAAATACCGATGATACAGGCTTTGTAGATGACGAGGAGGCATCTGATAGGAGTAAAGTGGCTGATATCTGCTTCGTGTCGCGTCAAAGTGAAACCAAAACAGTCATTGTGGAAGTCCACAGAAGTCCTGGAGCTAGTAATTCTGAACCTGCAAATGGGGCTATTCCTCCGCCTCCGCCGTGTTTTCAAGCACCTGGACACACTAGGACACCCTCCGTTGCCAGCTCAACATCCGGATGCACATCCAGCCTAAGCAGTGCAATTAGCGATGAACTCAAGAGGAGAGCAGTGGTGAGTCAAATGGTTTATTATAATCAAATTAATTATGCTACCTAGACGTACGTACCCAAGAAGCAAAGTAGCTGCCTTATAGAACCAAGTATTAGACAAGTCTTTTAGTGCACTTTTAAAAGACTTAAAGTGAAAATTTTCTGTGGAAATTCCTATAGCAGCTCTTGAAAACCTTAAGAGTGCGCCACTTGACTTATAGTAATTTCAATTATGGAAGCAAGTGCGTTATAAGTAAATAAATAGGTTTTTGGTTCTATAGTGCCTTACTTAAGGAATTCTACAAGAATATATTAAGAAAAAATTGCTGCTTGGGTAATAATTTCATATTGTAAACCCAAGTAGCAAACTTTGACTAGTGATAAAATTAACCCTTTAACGACGAGACACTTTTTACGGACCGAAAATCAACAATAAAAATTAAACTGAGAAACATAATCAATATAACGGCGTTATAACACTTCCACATTAAAATTTTAATGTGATTCACATTAATTGTCCCTTATGAGCGTCCAAATATGTTATTTGTGTCTTTGAGTCACTTAATATTTGGGGTTTTTCTATTTATTGATAAAGAAGTGGACTTGGCCTGCAAAAATAAGTTTAAATTTACCTAAAGCATAAATATTTTTCACATTAAAAAATTAAAGAGAAAATCGCATTAATATTTCGCATTAATGCTATAAATCAATATATATCAAATTTTGCGGGTCAAGTCTACCTTTTTATCAACAAATAGATCAAATTTTAAATATAAAATGATTCAAACACACTAATTACACATTTGGACTCTCACCAGCGACAATTAATGTGAATAATATTAAAATTTTAATGTGCAAGTGTGATAACACAGTAAGTCATACATCTAACCTTGGAAAGTCCAACAGAGTCTGATTCGGTATGTTTTTTGCTTCTATGAACGATAGGGACAAAAATAGCCCAAAAATTTAAGTAATTTTTCTGACAATACCAATGAATAATATTTTTCGCTTTAATGAAAAATATTACGTATGAGTATTGTAATTTTTATTGCCAAAAGGGCTTTACTTAAAAAAAATTGTAAGTATAAAAAATAAATAAAATCAATTATGAATTTGAGAATTTAAAAATTCGCCATTTTTGAGCTTAAATATTTACTACATAGCAAATAGCTAGAGACTTGCAAAAATACTCTATATTCCTTCAACCTTCTACTTTACAATTATGTACAGACATAAGAAAAAATAACTTTGGGTAGTCAGGAAAAATTATTTTCTTTATGGGACACCGGTGTTCCAATCGTCCTTAAAGGTTTAAGTCAAGGACACGTTATTAAATGTAATGAATGTAATTTTTTCCAGAAAAAATTAAATTCATTTACTCGAAAAAGAAACGTCAGTTCTCGAAAACTTTACTTAGAAGACTTACGGCTTAAGCCGAGAAACGGCTTAACGTAGTTAAAATCAAAATAATTATTATTAATCGTATCGAAACACTTTTATTTGCTATTACAATGTAATCAGTAATATGTACCCCATGTTGGAAGAATGTAATGATCGTAGATCGCCCAGGAACGCCTTCTCCGTAATGAATGCTTCTGTGTCGAGAAAATAGAAAAGAAAGAGAACATAGCACAACCTAAAAAAGCGAATTGACGTTAAAAACAAAACATTGGGTGTCCGGAAACCTCCAGTTTTAATAAATTATCCAGAACTACATAGATAGACAGATAAATTTATTCATCAACAATGATTTCGAAGTACAGTTTCGTTTAACTGAGATCCCGTGTAGTTTTCAGCGTCCACCGCCGTCTTAGTGTTGGTGACCAACCTCCAGAGCAAAACGGTGGAAAAGTTCTTTCTCAGGTTGTATATGCCAGTCATGTAAAAACTTGTTTGAACTTTTTTTTAATACACAAAATTCCAATAAAAAAAGAGAAAAAAAAACAGAAACAGAAGATTTTGCTCTGTTGAAACTGTACTGCTTTGCAGTATTGTGAGAGGTTAAAAAAGGCTAGCTCTTACTGAGCTGTAAGCCATTTGAAACAAGGTCCCATGATTTAAAAAAGCGAGATGAACACTAATCTTGAATGAAAGAATTGACAAGTCTGGACAAAGTTTTCCGCCAAATCATTAAAATGCTAAGCACGAAATTTACAGAGTATTGAAAGAAAGAAAAATAAATAAATAATTAAGGAAAAGAAGCCAGCCAAAATCTGTGGACCGATTCAAGATAGATATTGCCCAGGAACATGCCAATAATCAAGAGAAGTTATGGATTTTGTCCATAAGGTTGTCAATCTATCCCTTTTTTTCAAATTAACACAATAAATCAAAATATTTAGTCTAGAATTGGGGTGATCTATCTCTCCTTAATTTTTTTTTCAATATTCCAAAATGCATCTTTTTTTAAAACTAAGTTTTCTAAGTGATTTTTTGAACAAAACTTTTCTAATGCTGATACCATGAATCTGGAGTCTTCAAATGACAAACCACTGAAATTCGTTTTCATCTTCGGTTAAAACTGTGTCCGTAATATTAAATATAATATAAAAAAGGTGGTCCATCTCTCCTCGAAATGACTATATAGTAGCAGTAGAAATACAAATAATTTGGGGTTCATTTATTTCCTATTTAATGAAAAATAGCGATTAAAGTATAAGTGGCGAGAAGCGATTCACTACTGGCTAAAAGTGGTTAAAGGATAAAATTACGTTATGCTAACTTGATTGTGCTACTTGGGTATAATGTAAAAAAAGTCACAATTTCGAGGGAAATTGTTTGGAAATCTGAATGGAATTACACTGGGAAATTTAAAAGTGATTCTGTCTTCTCAGTTTTTGTGAAATTCTTTAATAAATAGTTTAACTTATAATTTTGGAAATTTTTTAAACTTTTAGTTTTATCTTTGCTAAAATTTTTATACATATAAATAATTTCTGGGAGCTTTCAATTTTGTGCACTTTCCGTATCTTATTAGGAATTGCCTGCGTGGCCTGGATAGCTTTTCGTCAATTTTATCAATTTTTTATTTAGAAAAACATTATAAATAATTTCTTAATTTTCTAGCAACGACAGAAGGAAAGTCCTGGAGAAAGTATCGAGGCCAAATGTGAAAAAATCCAGTCACAGACCAGAAAAATTGGAAATTCTCTTGGTGGGCAGGACAACGACAGGCATAATGCTTTAATGAACGAATTCAAGAGAGCTCACCGGAAAATGTTCAAGAACAGCGAGGAAAATCATGTGAGCGATGATGTAAGTAAAGTTTTGCCTACCTTCAGGCACTTTTTTGCACCTCTTACGATCACCTGCAATCACGAAATTGTGCCCTAAAATTGGCGGGAGATTTCATTTAGCAATAAAATATTCACGTTTTTTTTCACCTGCAATTGTGCACGGAATTCAATTGAACTCAACCTTCAGTAATTTTGACGTGATGGAAAGAGGGAGAGGAGAGAGAGAATGGGAAAATTTTCGCAAATTAACTGTGAAATATTTTTCGCGATACAGAGAATTGGTTAAGATTGTGAATGAATGTCTAGTTCATACAGAAAAATCGATCAATGTGATGAGAAAATGTTGAACTTAAGACAGTGTGAATTGCTGAAGTACTTTGACACGACTCCTTTTACCCACGATACACGACAATGAGGAAAATCAAATAAAATCGGAATTGGAACATACTTCTTTTTAATTTGTTAATGAACACGATTTTTTTTCTGTTCTTGTGTGATAATGAGAAAAGCCTTGTTGACAACACGTTTAGTGGCTGAAAAAAAACAGGCAATTTTTCCTAGATTCTAGACTAGATGGTAACATTTCGTGTTTTTCGTGTACTGACGTCAGGGGTTATTAAATAACGATATTTTGTTTGTGATAATTGAACTTGAAGTAAATTAACATTGAAATTGCGTGAAATCTAAATGAGGCGAGTTGTACAAAAATCACGGAGATTGAGATTTTTTTGTGATATTTTTCAAGCTCAAAAAACAATAAATAATATTACCTTAATCACGCTTTATAAGGAAATCTAAAAACTTTTCTCAAAGTTCGCTAAGAGAAACCTTTAGACGAATCAAATGAGCAAAGCCAATTAAAAGAAAAGAAAACAAACCTTTATCAATAGGCAATAAAAGAAGAAAGATTCAATATTAATACTCACTGAGTGAAAACATGACTCAATGGTGATATTCCAAAAGTGTTTGTAAACTGATCTTGTTTATCTTGGCCACAATAAAAAGATAATGATAAGTGGTTTACAAATATTTAGAACAAACTGATTTCTTCAAATTACGACTTGTACCCCAATTCTTCAATTGTTCAAACAGAAGAACATATTAAAAAAAATTAGTTTTTAATTATCTAAATTGATAAAACACAAACTTTATGATGTTATGTCTATCAAACTGAAAATTAAATAAATGTGGAATCGATAAGATTATATTGATTCTTAATAGTGAGTCAAAACAATCTGCACTGCCATTATAAGATGCATTTATATGAAAAGGAAGGAATGAAAGGCATCCAAGCTTTGCAAAATGCTCGAATTCATCATTTTGATGCTATGCCCAAAGAGTCGATAAATCATTTAGATTTTGTCAAGAATTCAAAGACCTTTTTCATGAAAACGAAAACGCCCCTATCGGATGAGAATATCTCTATCTAAAGTTTTTGTGAAAACCTGTTATAGGGGAAGTGTGCCAAATTTCGCCCAGCTTCTAATTTCGGCCACTTTAAGTGTAATTTCGGTCATGGAAATAAATTAATTAAAATTATGTATGTAATCTTCGATTAGTCAATGAATTCATTTTGCTTTTAAATATTTATTCATTTTAGGATGTATTAACACAAAAACCGTTAAATTTTAGGTATAATTTGAATTTAAATTGCTTAATAACTTAGTGTAGAAAGAGTTTTACAAAAAATGTGCCAGATCGATTGTGTTTCTAGCAGTCTTGTGATTTTTCGTGAAGTGCGAAAGATTTTCCTTCGGTGTTTTTCATGAAAATTGATTAGTTTTCATTAAAGAATGTTTCTATTTATGATAATACTGAATCATTCTTTAAATTTCGGGTGAAAGGACAATGGGCAAAAGTGGTCTATAGTACGACCACCAATGAGACCTATATCATTGAATAGGCCTTGGTATAGGTAACAACTTTTGTTTCGGGACCAAAGTTCTAAACCATGGGGGAAAAGTTCTAGAGCAAAAAAAAATATTTTCATAGAAGAAAAATAATCTCTTATATGAAATGTTCGCATTTATACAAACTTTTTTTTAAGGAAATATATAAATTACAACATAAATTGTATTAAATGATTGCATATTCTCGAAAAGGACATAAAATCATATGCATAACATGCGTAGCAGGATATGGAAACATGATGGCACAAAGTCAAAACTTTAAACCTTACAATTTCAGAGATTTATTTACCGAATTTAATCAATGAATACTCAATCGAAAGGCCTCGAAAAATCCTACAAAATGGCGGTATAGATAGTTTCACAAGTCGACCGCAAGGGGCGCTCCAGGTCATCACAGTTTTCAAATAATAATAAAAGTGTTAAGTTTCGAAACTATTCAACCGATTTTAATTATCTTACAATATCTATGTCGAATATTTTTAATGTGTTACAGAGAGAGATATGGCCCCATTGTATTTATCGATTTCAGTAGAATCATTAGATATTTTGACTTATTTTTCTAACAGTGATTTATTTATTTATTTTCTTTTAAAATCGTAATCAGATTTTATATGACTGAATAGCCTTCCATAAACCTTGTTCCCGTGCCGAGTTTCGGCTTTCTATCTTTTCTCAGAGAGGAGTTGTCATGGAAAAAGTCCTCATTTTGTATGGGGACTGCTGGAAGGAGTGGTGGGGGAAAACGTATATATACTTGGTTGAAGAGCCTTCCATTGTACTTGATCGTATGCCAAGTTTCAGATTTCTACTTCTCTTCACAGAGGAGTTATAGTGGAAAAAGTCATTATTTTGTATGGCGGCTACAAGAAGGAGTGAAGAGGGGAGGATCCTATATGGTTAAGAAACTTTTCATAATCCTTGATTCCGTACCAAGTTTGAACTTTATACTTCTTCTCAGAGGAAAGTTAAAATGAAAAATGTCCACATTTTGTATGGGGGCTACTGTAAAGAGGGGTGGGGGGAGGGGGTAGTATCCATTGATAAATAGTTTAAGTCATACATTGACTCCATACCGAATTTCATGAAGATCCCTTCGGCTGATGTTGAGTAATTCGATGTCAAGATGGTATTTTTTTCGAAAGGATAAAGGCGTTTTTGTAAGGCCTCCCGGCGAATATCGTCCTGGGTCTCGGTAGTTTTTCATCCTACACCATTACCTATAAAATGCGCCTAGTCACATCTGTGGTCGCCACATAGACCAACTCCCATACATTTTTGCCCAATGTCCTTTCCCTTGCTTGCTTATATGGAACTATGCCGAAATTTGGTACACTTACCCTAAGTAAATGTTTCATGCGCTGTTCTAAGGACGAAATGCTCGTCCTTAGAAAATGCTGAATCGTCTTTTCTAGATATCATTTTTTTGTGATTTATAACCAATTTGAATTGACGAAATGCTATGCTTAACACTAAACCTACCGACAATTTGTGGTCGTTTTTCGATCCAATGACAAACTACGGTAGCATAGAATACTCAAGAAATTTGTCTTGGAAAATAGCAAAAAAAAATACTGAAATATATATTACATGCATATTTTAAGGAATGATTTTTAAAAATATTTTTATTATTAGTAAATACACTCACTCAGTCCCGGGATTATGCACATTTTCGGGACATACACGCAGGCAATTTCTTTTTAATGAATTTGCTTAAAAATTTTAATTTTCTGTTGCTTATTTTTGTTTTTGATTCAAATTTTCTTTTGAGATACTGATATTTTAAATTAAAAACGAAAGTTAAAATAAATTTTCATATTTTCTTTAGAAGCGAAATTTTTATGATTGTCAAGTACATTTTTCAAGGAAGTAATGTCTTTAAAAAGTTCGAATAAATTTAGAAAAGTTTCTTCAATATGTTATGCTCAAAAAATCTACCATCTTGTACGCTTTTTTGTAACTCGAGTTCTCATTTTTTTGCCATAACATTATTCACTTACAAATTAATGATGGCTCAAAATTCTTTACATTGTGATCATAGACCTAATCAAAAAATCTTAAGACAAGAGAGAAAAGACAAGGCAACTTTCAATCTGTCAAAAAGCTTGAAATCACGTAAAGAAAATTGTTTTGTTCGAAAATGATTACACGGTTAATATACCGATGAATTTTATCACAAAATTACCAAAATTACCAATTTGGGTCCAAATTGACTCTATCGGAGTCCGTACAGTAAAAAAATAGCTGTTGACTCTAATGGAGATTGATCAGAGGTTGACTCTATCGAGGTCCCACTGTATTACCTCACTGGTGAAACTCTTAGAAAATTTCCCATTTTTACCCTCAAAGTGTCCAAATTCAGAAACTGTCTAAAATTATAAGCTCTTTCCCTAATCTCTAATATGCAAAAAGTAAAAATTCATTGAAATTTGAGGAAAAAAAGAAGTGGCCGAAATTGCAAGCTGACCGAAATTACAAGCCGGCCGAAATTTGACACAGTTATCCTTATTAAAATCTCTATTTGTAGCCATTTGAGGGAGATAGATTGATTGACTTATTCATAATGTAAAGATGGGGAAACAGTTTCAAAATCTTCCCAATGATCATCCCCCTGACTGACGTCATAACACTTCAGTGTTATCACCTAGACACTGAATACTTTGGGCAATTTCAGTAAGCCCCAATAGAGTTGTTCTCACTTGTGCGGTGGAGGTGGTGGCGCAAAAAAAAGAACATATCGCAGTTAGATAATCAATTCGTGAGACGACGCGAACCAGAGAACACCATCTGACTAAGATTCTATACTGCAGCATTAACATCGTATCCGCGTGTCTATACTATACCTTCAAGATTTTACCCTCCACTTGCGCGAATCTTTTTCTGCTGCCGCACTTTTTTTTTCTCCTCTACATTTCATTTCAACAATATAAATTAACATCGGACTAGTGATTTGTGTGCTGGCTGGAATCCGTGCGCGCATTTCAGTTTTAGTCTCATGCGAAAACACCTCAAGAGTGGACGTAAAAGTTTCGGACGTTGGGCATTTTATTTTTGTGGATGTTTTTCAAAGTGTTGCTCTATCTTTTTTTTTATTTTTTAAATTTGTTTTAAATTTGGAAGAATTTGGGATTTCGAATTAATTTAGTGACGTGAGGAATTAAGAGGAAAAATAGGTGTGCAGAATTGCGTTAAAACTGCACCTTAAATGGTATAGACTTGCAATTGGAAAATAACAGCTAATGGATTCTATGGCTTATTTTCTATTTCACTGATTTGCAGTATGCCTTAAGCTCTCTACCATTCCGCTCTTTTCTATATAACCATTAAAATTGTTGTGTGATTATTTCGATATTTGCCGAAGAAGAGGGCATCGAGGCACAGTTTGAAAGTTATATTATGACTTTTTTTTATTGTGTTGCACAAAAAAAAAGTATCGTAAATTAATGGTTGTAGGAGGTACTCGAGAGAAAGAAATAGAAGAAGAAAAAAAGCTCGGAAATCAAAAAGTGTGACGCTTCTATATTTCTTGTGTTTGCACAGTCAGAAGAACTAACATTGGCTCTTTTTTTTTATCTCAGACAATAATTTTTTAATCAATTTAATTGCAAGTTCTTGTAATTGCTTTATTTCTTGTTCCAGCTACGTCCGGTCGTTTGTTGAGACATTGAGATATTCATAATTATCACTTTGTCAAAAAAGCTAATTTTTTAGATTAAAATAAAAACTGAAGTGCATTTGGTGAATAGTTAAAACAAGCCTTCAACACTGAGTGAGAGAAATCCGAAAAAGTTAAAATAACATTCCGGAAATGTTAATTTTACCCTGCAGTATTGATCCGAAATCGGTGTAAATATTACCCTTTTTAGCTGTATTGGGGGTTAAAGTTACCCTTTTCCATGTTAATTTTACCCTTAAAAAGGTGTAAAATTAACATTAAAAAATGTTGATAAATTTTTACACCTAAAAAGCGTTAAAGTTACGAGGAAAAAATGTTAATCGCACCCCCGTTTTTTCTCAGTGAAGGAATGCACATTTAACAAATAATTTTAAAACACAATTCTCTTTCTTTCAATTAAAAAAAAACTAACCTTTCCAAAAGAGCTTGCAAAAGAAGCAACTTAATTTTCTCATGTCTACCAATTAATTCGGAACTTTTGTGTTTTATGAAGAAAACAAAATTTCAATTGAATTGAGGAGAGTGAAAAATTATATATTTCATTTTTGGTGTGTTAACAAGTGTTTCTTTTTATTTATTTTTTCTTCCCAAAAGTTGATTGTGTGTGGTATGTGGATTTTTTCGATCACAATCTTGACACTGTGAACTTTTTTTTTCTTATTTTCAAAAAATATTTTGTGGAAAAAGACATTAAAATAAGGCAACAAAAGTGGTCAGAAATTAATGGTTGTGGCTTTGGGAACGCAATAAGATCACTTTTCACACAATGAAGCAAACAAAAGTGAAACCTCTTGTGACAATTTCCACTTATGAGGTAATTTTTTTTTCTTATCTTTCATAATTGAGGCTATGAAGATTGCAAATAGATGCATTTTTTAACCCTATGAAAGAGCAATATCTCTGCTGCATTTCTTCTTTTATTATTATTATGTTTCTTTTTCGCAGACGAGTGGAATTCTCAGAAAATTGGTGGAAAAAACAAATTTATAGTTTTACTTACACAGTTGGACCTTAGCAATTTTATGGGAACTTTTTTAAGCAAACATGTGAACATGAGTTTACGATTTGTAGCTTTTTTTTAATAATGGCAAGAATAAGGTTTTAGAGGAAATTCGGGTAGATTCGCAATAAGATCTAGGGTAGAATATTCTAATTCAGAACCTGCTCTAATTGGGAACCTTTTTTCATTTACAGTAGAACCCCGCTATAGGCCATCGCTCTATAGTCCACAATTTATCGACCGTTGATTTAACCCTTTAACGACGAGACACTTTTTACGGGCTGAAAATCAACAATAAAAATTAAACTGAGAAACATAATCAATGATAAATCTTGTATCTAACCTTGGAAAGTCCAACAGAGTCTGATTAAGTGTATTTTGTGCCTATATGAACGATAGGGACAAAAATAGCCCAAAAATTTAAGTAATTTTTCTGACAATACCAATAAATAATATTTTTCACTGTAATGAAAAATATTACGTAGGAGTATTGTAGTTTTTATTGCCAAAAGGGTTTTGCTTAAAAAAAAAATTGGAAGTATAAAAAATAAATAAAATCAATTATAAATTTGAAAATTTAAAAATTCGCCATTTTTGAGCTTAAATATTTACTACATACCAAATAGCTAGAGACTTGCAAAAAATATTCTATATTCCTTCAACCTTCTACTTAACAATTATGTACAGACATAAGAAAAAAATAACTTTAGGTAGTGAAGAAACATTATTTCCTTTATGGGACACCGGTGTCCAATCGTCCTTAAAGGGTTAAAAACACTGATTTTAAGTTAAGTTATGTTTTTTTAGTACGCGACATGCAATGTTTTCTTAATTATTTTAATATTTTTAGCAAACTTAATTGAGTAGTTATGATAATTGTGATCCATAATGAAGAGAGCGAGGACAAGTACCACAATCGCAAAGAAAGTGGCAGCCGTCGAGCAATTTCAATACTAAAAGTCGTTGATAATTTTAAAAAATGACATGGACTATAGTGCGACCCAAGTGTCAAATTTGGAACCAAATATGGCCTATAGCGAGGCTCTACTGTATCTCAAGCGCAAAAGACATTAGGCAAAGCGGCATGGGAGCTGGCCCAACATTTTGCCAGAGACGGGACTGGGCCCATTTTGTAGATATTGGTGTATAACAATAACTTAAAATTTACCAAGACTCAAATCAAAAATGACTTTCAATCCGTGGAAAATTAACGATATCCTTGTAAAAATTCACAACTTTGGAAATTTATTACTCGAAAATTGCTTGACTAATCTGAACGAAATTCGGCTCAAAGTCGACATGACTTAAGCTGTAAATCAGACCTGTGCTCGTTAAAAGTCGTGTAATATCGGAAATTTTGTGTTGATAATTTTAATGGAAATTACAGATAGCCATACTGTTAACACTAATCCCGCTCATTCACTGTGCCATGATAAATATTTTTGCGCCAAAAAGACATAACAGACATAAAAACTCATATAGAAAGAAATTGTCTTCTTGATATCTTTGTCGGAAGACGGATAGCTGTTCACTAAACACCCTTTTACTTGAATCTTGCAGAAATATTGGGTTGTTCGGAAAGTCATTTCGTTTTTTTTGGGGAACATGAAAGACAGTTTTCGTATAATGAATAAATATTATATTAAATTGTATATTGGCCATTCTGGTCCAACACCTTTTGCCATCTTTCTGGCAGTAACATAATTCCCCTCTCATAAAAGTTTTGGTCCTTGCTGGCAAAAAACTGGTTCAGGTGATTTTTGACATCTTCATTTGAGGTAAAGGTTTTGCCATCCAAAAAATTTTGCAGGGACCGGAACAAATAGTAGTCGGAAGGCACCAGATCTGGAGAATATGGTGGATGTTGCAGTACGTCCCATTCAAGCTGTAAAAGTTTTTGGCGAGTGACCAAACTTGTGTGAGGTCTCGCATTATCGTGGTGGAACACTACACCCTTCTTGTTGATTAATTCGGGCCTCTTCTCTTTAAGTGAATCATTCAATTTGTCCAGCTGATGACAATAGACTTCTGAATTAATCGTTGTATTGTCCGGAAAAAGCTAAAAAAAAAACGATTCCTTTGACATCCCACCAAACGGAGAGCATCACCTTTTTTTGGTGAATGTTGGCTTTTGACATGCTTTGAGCCGGTTCATCTTTTCTGCTCCATGACCTCTTGCGTTTAACATTGTTGTATACAACCCATTTTTCGTCCCCAGTAATAATCCGCTTCAAAAATGGATCATCTTCTTGACGTTTGAGGAGCGAATCACACGCGTCAACGCGACGACACAAATTTCGCTCCGTAAGGACATGGGGCACCCACATATCGAGCTTCGAGGTTAAGCCCATGCCTTTCAAATGCCCATGAACAGTCGAATTCGACAAATTTAATCTCTCACCGATCTCTCGTGTGATTATTCGCCGATTTGCATCAACTAATGCCTTTATCTCATCTTTGTCAGCTTCGACCGGCCTTCCAGACCGTGGTGCATCTTCGACATCAAAATTGCCGGATCGAAATTTTGCAAACCAGTTCTGGCACTGGCGTACTGTTAACACGCCTTTTCCATACACATCCGTCAATTTTTTTCTCGCTTGGACAGCATTTTTACCTTTTCTGAAGTAAAAAAGTAAAATATGACGAAAATGCTGCTTATCGCTCTCCATATTTAAAAGGGCACCAACAAAAAACTACTGTGTAGAATTAATAGAACTTTTTCACACACAAGCCTTGCAATATCAGCTCTCAAGACATATAATGGTTATGCGGCTTAAGTGTGAAGTTGGTTTCGAAAAAACGTAATTAAGTCCTCTGACGGGGAAAAACGAAATTACTTTCCGAACAACCCAATACAAAGAAATTAAATGCAAATATCACTTCAAATGGAAAGAGAGAGATATATACACAAATAACTCACTTGACAAATGTCTGGGGCGCTGCGGTTGCAAAAGAATCTCTGAAATGCAACAAAATATTTTCTTTCCTATTTTATCCTTATTAACAGGTCGTGTCCCTTCTTGTAATATGTACTTTTGCATTCCTTATTAACCAAAATAGTGTTGTACAAAAGGGTTTTTCTCAAACTTATCCTAAATTTTGGGACAGCTCAAAAGAATATATATATTTTGTTGTAATATCGACAATTATTCACAATTAATCCAAATAGGGTAAAGTGGTACAAGTTGGACAGTGAGTGGTACAAGTTGGACAATGGTACAATTTGGACAGGGCTTTTTGTCTTGATAAATTTAGTACTTCATTTTTATTTGTATATTTTTAATGCTTTAGTTTTATAATTTGGTTCCTTGTGCTCAAAAACAAACTTTGTACTGTATTTATCAAGAAAAAAGCCATGTCCAACTTGTACCCGCGAATTGTCCAACTTGTAACACTAATTCCAAATTATAACACTTTACCCTAACTGTATTCAACTAAATTATTAAAAGAATTTTCTTGTGAAAATGACTTAGGGGAAACTGGGGCACCACCAAACACGGGGTACCACCAAACAATGCGATTTTTTAATCGGATATTGGATATCAGAGGATAAGTCCGATAAGAATTTATAGGCACTATAGGGATGCTTGTCCACTGAAGGAATGGTCGATATAGTCCAAGTAGTTTAGAAATAAAAATTAGTGTTTGATGGTACACTGTGTTTGGTGGTGCCCAGTTTCCCCTAATTCTAAGGAATTAAACAATTTTCACACTAAAAAACCTCTAATTTTCTCTACGTGAATTTTCGCGGCATTTCGAAGAATGCCAACAGGCACCACCAAATTCACTTCGGCTTTTCTTTTAGCTCAGGCCTGCTTTAAATAAATATTTTTAGATTCTCTCTCTGATTGGTCCATCTGGTGGCTCCGACACAAACTAATCATGTTTTAAAGAAATCGAGCATTACAGGGCAACAAAGCGAAAACTTTTTCATATAATGGGAAACCATTGGTATTTACGGAGTCCTTGGTGAATCTTTAATATATCTCCCGAAGAAACTTATAGTGTATCACGTCAAGTTTTTGAGATATGTATCTTAAAGTAAGGGTTCTTAAGAATTAATAGAATTATGTTATGGAACTTGCTTTTCCAAAGGTGCCAACGAACGATTTCTAAAGAAGATCTCAAGGAACCTTTTCCTAGAAAAAATCGTATCGTGTCGCTACCTTACAATTCGTGTGATTAATACACAAAGTACACTAAAAAAAGACAATTGAGAATTTAATTTATACTTCTTGTTATTTTAATTCAAGTTTTCAGAACGATTGTCACAAAATTAAGAAATAAGTGCAAAAAAATCGAGAATGACTATGAAAATATGGATAGGGAAGTGTGGGGACAGTTCAGATAGCTGATTTTTAAAGGCTCATTTGTCAACAGTTTATGAACTATGTTCAAACTAAATCCAGTTAGATACTCCTCAGTATTTCATATTTGTAAAGTATAGGACATTTTCTTTTGCATAAATTTATAATCCCAATATTTCGACGATTCAGAATATAAGGCGTGTTTGACTTTTTACAAAAATCGTTTTATTCGTTTTTTGGATACTTCTTTATACCCTCTACCCCGTGAATATTATACTTGAAAGATAATTATTTTCAAAGTTATAAAGTTTTGAATTTTAAAAATCCTATACTCTGAACGTATAATCTCAGCTACAAATGACTCTCCTGTAAAATTTGCTTACTGCGAGTTTTTCGTTTCTTATTCTGAGCGATCGATTTTACATTTCAGAAAGTCATGATGCCTGAATTGCGCCACCCTCCTCTATATATATGTATTGTGAGAGTGTGACAAATATTTGTTGATTTTCTTTTAATACCCTTCACGCTGGCTAAAAAGAAACAAATATGCAAGCACATGAAAAAGATAGAGATTCCCAAGGAAAGATGACGAATTATTTTTCCAGAATTAAACAGTTTCATTGAGAGAATATTTTGAGCGGTAATTTGTCACGTTTTTAGAAGAATATTCCACCTTTGGAATTAAGCATGGTAAAATAGAAATTATTAACAGCAATTAGACAGTTAGGTTTTTTTCGAAAAATTTTATCACTCAGAAAAATAACTCAAGGGCGATTGCAGACGTAGAAAGCAAAAAAAAAGTTTTCAAATTTATGCAATGGATTAGAATCTTTACACATGAAAAATTTATGTTAATTTTATTCAATATTTTTCATATTGCAGCAATAAAAATAATTTTCTTTTATATCTTGCAGGAGAGACATTCTCAAGTAAATGGAACAGCTGAAGTGAAAGAAGAACGAGGCAATGACGTTGTTAATCTACCCAAGGATCCTTCACCATATTCAACAAAAATTCCCGCTGGAAGAACCAACTCCACTCTGAGAATTAAACCTACAACAGCTCCACCACCTCCTCCGGTGAGTATCGCGTTTTTATTCAGCGAAAGTGTGGAAAAAATTTCAATAAAATTCATCTAACATTTCCTAGAGCCATTCAGTGATAATAAGCGCTTTTTTCTTCACGTCTCAAAGTGATATTCGTGTAAATATTTCATTTCTTTTAATCTCATTTAAAAGTGCTAATTCACTGGAATTGGTGTGAACTTGAGAGTGGCAAAATGTTTGTTTTTTTTTTTCACTGCAAGAGATTCCATTTGAAACGTTTTCAGTGTTAGTTCAAGCCATTAAACCAGACTTTTTAGCTTAAATGCACTTTAGAAAGTGGCCATTGTTTGATATTCTTTATATTGTTATCTATTTTGCAATAGCAACCAAAGGTATGCTTGTCTAAATTCTAATCAAAACACATTCCGTTTTAATTTTTCTATTTTGCAATTCAAATCTTAAAAATTCTACAATTAACTCTTTTGCGGATTGTAATGTACTGGACACACTTACGAGTAAAGTCCAGAAATGACTAATCTCGTTCATTCTATATTTTCTGAGGTGGAATGATAACTTTTCGACATTATCGAACCGATAGTATCGATAAATCTATATCTGTTAGATTAAGTGAATTTCGACTTTTTACGGATTGTTGGGCCATTCATTGCGACATTCTTAAAAGAATGAGACTGTCGATAAACCTGTATTAGTTACAGGAAGTGCATCTATCGTTTAAATTTTTCAGAATCGACAGTCGATAGTATCGAAAATAAGTTATCGTGTCACCCCTGGATTTATAATAAAAACCATTAAGGTAAAGTGCCCTCAATTCGCCCGGAAGATTTATTTATTCAATTTCTTTATATTTGCACTAATATTTGGCGTATGATCTAACATTAATAGGTCAATTATTCACCTTATTAATTATATTAGGACAATTGAGTCGTTCGACTATAGCGCGATTTCCCCTATTTCTTAGTTTGTATTGCAAAGAGGACATATAACTACTTAAAAATCATAATCATCAATCATTTTTAACCGCTTATCCCTATTGAGGTCACGGGCCCATGACATCCAAATTAGAAGCATACGCTTGTCGATCCTCTGCCACTTCAGGAAGATGTTCCAAGGCAAGATTCTGAATTTGATTCAATCACCTTGTCCTGATCTGCCTCAAAGTCGACGCCTCCTCACAATGGCCTGCATAGCTTTTCTTAATTCCCTCCTAAAATAAATGTAAAGCTATCCCAGCTTAGCGCTTTTCAGAAAACCATTTCAAATTGAAAACTTATTTTCTAAGACATATGGTCGTAATTTTGGTGCTTTGACATTTGTTGAAAAACCGACCAAAGAACTGATTTGAGGTCCACAAAATTTTCATCTAGGTCTAGGTCTAGACACTTTTTAAAAATCCGAAAATTGCAACAACAAATATCTACGTGCTGTTTTCGAAATATACCTAAAGAACACACTTTGGAAGAGGAAGAAGAATAATAAGAAAAAAAGACCGTCTTAGAGCCCGAATAGAGTCAGGTTGATCCTCAAGCATATTTATCTTCTAAAATTTAGCCGTAAAGATTTATTCCAAATTATTATACACCGAGGGCTAAGGATCAGGATTAAGAGGTACTTCGCGTAAATGTTCTTCACTTAATCTTTTACTGCCAATTTTTGAAGCTAAATATTCTCAAGAATCAGCTTGGGCCCTTAGACAATGTCCTTCTGGGGAGGGTGGGGGTGTCATTGAAGAGTAGAATAACTCCTATACGGGCTTCAGGCCTAAAGCGGTCTTCAATATAAATCCTTGGCCCAGTTCCCGTAGGCTCCCTAAAGAGCGAGCAATTTCATTAATTTTTGAGAGCCTCATGTGTTATTGATCTTTAATAACGGTGGCAGCCATAATCCCGAAAGCCAAAATCCCGAAAGCCAAAATCCCGAACGCCAAAATCCCGAAAAGGCCAAAATCCCGAAAGCCAAAATCCCGAAAGCCAAAATCCCGAATTTTTAAAATCCTGAAAGGGATGAAATTATATGAAGGAAAATGTTTAAAATAATTTTCCAAGACACAGAGGATTTCCCTTTGCCTCCAGCAAGCGCGAGTGAAATCGCGGGAGTAGCTATGACACTTTTAAGAATTCGGGATTTTGGCTTTCGGGATTTTGGCCCATTCGGGATTTTGGCTTTCGGGATTTTGACCGGGACCCCTTTAATAATCCAATCCAAAGTTCAATTTTGGAAGTTAAAAACTAGCAGTTAAGCCATATGGCTCTGAGGCCCGTATAAGGCGTAACTTCTCTAATTTCTTATCAGTCGAAAACTTTTGGAGAATTTTGACTTAGAAATGAACTATTAAGGATAATTATGCTATTTGTATCACAAAATCATATTAAATGGGTTCCTATTTAGGATTTCAAGATCCTCGCAAACTAGGTTAAACCTCTAGTATGAAGACAGTCTTACCGTAGCCCTACAGTAGGGCGTTTCAACTAGGAAAAATTTTTTTGGCACTATTCTCACGGTGTTGTATTTGATGAGATAAGAAAGTTTTTCTTCTACGACCATATGATCAGACGCTGTTTAGAGGTGGCTGAACAACCCTCTCTGTAGAACAAATTTCTGATTTTACCGGATTTTACACTACAGAGAGGGTCGTTCAGCCACCTCTAAACAGCGTCTGATCATATGGTCGTAGAAGAAAAACTTTCTTGTCTCATCAAATACAGCACCGTGAGAATAGTGCCAAAAAAAATTTTTCCTAGTTGAAACGCCCTACCCTACAGTAGACTCTCTCTCAATCGTGAATATGGGGCAAAATGTCATCCGGTTTAGCGATAGAATTTAGCGTCAAAGCCTCTGTAAATTCCACAAAAAGTGCTCAATTATAAAGAATCACGATAAAATAGGAAGAACTACAGCGAATTTGAGCAAATTAGCTTCATAATTAAGCGTGAAAACTGTCAACAAAATTTGACGCCCGATTGAAAAAGAGCCGATTGAGTGAGAGTCTACTGTATTACAAAACTTTCGGACAAGTAAAAAAACAACTTTCATAAAAAAAAATATTCGAGAATGATATATCAATTATGGTTACTTTACGGATTCATTACTGATTAAGACACGTGCAGCTGGATTGGAAATTCAACAACCTTTCGAAAAATCCAAAACTTAAAAAAATACATCAGAAATATGTGCTCCTCCAGAATATTTTAACTTTAATCTACGAAAACTCAATATCGAAAAGTCAATCTAATTGTGTTTAATGGAGGAAATACCCCCAAATATTTACTTTATTCCAAAAACATATTCGACAATTGAAAAAAACGAGGAACCGTCTTCGAACTACAGTGGTGTCTCTCTATATGCATAGTTTGGGTACTTTTTTGACAGTTATGATCTTTGACTATGCACAACTTTTTTTGAAATTCCTAAGGGTTTTTTCTTTCTTTTAATAAATTATTATTTTTTTTTTTAGAATTTCCCGTGTTATTTTAACTATGAGACAGAAAAAATAAATTTATATAATTAAAAACGAGAAAAATTAGTTACCAAGAAAATAATTTCCTTTATTTACTTTGTCAAAATGCAAACAAATTGATTTTGAATGCAAACGACATAAAAGCTGTGCATCGACACGTTATGCACATAGAGAGACACCACTGCAAATCAAAGAATATGATTTTGAAGTGGAAGGGGGATGGGGTGAGGGACAATGAAGAAAAACGTCTGATGATAAATGTTTACTTAGGAAGAAGGGGGTTCACCTAAGACCGGAAATTGATCTCTTTTATCGTTTTGCGTTTCAAACCGGTGATAAGTTCGAAAAAGCGGATTAGAGATACTGCCCTCTCTTTGAGTTCGAGATTTATTGAAAAGTTATAGATTCTATATAGAGCACTGGAAAATTTTACCGAATTAGGACAGATTATGTTACACAATTTAGGATTTAGAGAGACATTCGGGAACTGAGCTAAACCTTTAGTTTTAAACCCGTATTAAGGGATTACAGTGGCTTTACAATATTCAAGTTTTTTTTTTATTTTGTTGTAAAAGAGTTTTAATTTGTTGCCAAGAACATATTCTCAAAGTTTCAAAGGCACTCTGAATAAAACTTTATGAGTTAAATGGAGCTTTTATAAATTTCTATCGTTGTGCTGACCCAGTGGGAAGCATCAACTTTAATCGCGTCTTCTCAAAATTCAATTTTTGAAATCGGTAGATAAGTGAAAAACTAATGCAGAGATTTTATTTTCTAAATAGGAAAGTTTAGTATTTTATTTTTTTTATTAGGAATTTCAACTTATATACAAGCCGAAACCTGAAATCTTCCAAAAAATTAAGTTATTCACAAACCACTCACTTACTAAGAGAAAATTATTTGGTCTATGGTAATTATGATCATAATTATCCTAAGCATAGTTTTTAAAAAGAAGTGTCCGAAATTTTTAAATTTTTAACATCTTTTTATTTAATATTTAAAATAATATTTCTCAAATCTTGTACTTTTATGCTTAACCAGGTCAAAATTATCCAATATGGTCAAATTTAAGGGTTTGACATTTCCTATGTTTCCCATTTGTTTCAAGCGAGCCGAAAAAACTTTTGAGTTTATAAGCTATTTTCTGTCATTGTAGAATGATTTAGCAAATAATAATAATACAGAATAAAAGCCAATTTAATAACGAAGACGCAACCGAAAACCCCAAATTGTCTACCTATGTAGTTTTGGAGATATCTCGTGAATTGTGTACGAAAACAGGGAAAAAATTACACTAAAACTGGTCACATTTATTAGAGCTAATGCCCCGCCCCTGGTCAAATTAGTCAGTAGGGTGTTTTAATTTGCCTTAAAAAGATATTGAGCAAATTACTATTCATTAGCACATTGAAACCTGAGAAAGACTGTGTTACTCTAGGAGTTGGTTACCAACGCTAAGACGGCGGTGGCCGCTATCACATAAACATTGAATTCCTTGTACGCCTATATATGTCAAAATTTTGCTTTCAAGAGCTCTAGCTTAAGAGCAGTATTCGAAAATAAATAAATAAATAAATAAATAAATAAAATAAATAAATTATTATCACAAATAATTGATTATCACAAATTATTGATTATGACAAATTGGGTTCGAATCTTAGGAGAGCTTTTTCGAAAAATGCGATTCTGTAGCCGTGACATTGTCATTTCAGCTCACGTGGCATTGTCAGAAGTCACATATTTGAGATTTTTGGCAATTCAAATGACAATGAATTTTGTTAAACAAATCAACCAAGACGTACTGTATTTTCATAAAATCATCAAGTAAAGGTATTTCATTAAAAATTCAATGAATTGCATTTTCGAACTCATATGATATGACAAAAAAAAGCTCGATTGGCATTGTCAGGTTTCGAACTCACGCGTGACAATGCCACAAAGATTACAGAATTCCCCTACTGGTATCCCTTACCACCTAAAGACTGGAAGAAACTGATTCTCTAAAACAAACGTCTCTAAAAACCACTGAGCCACTTTAGCCATGTTAGCCACTGAGGAAAGCGCGTTGCAGCGTCGAAAGCTTTGGCAAAAATATTCGTTTTTCCTTTCTTGAAAGAATAACCACCCCTAACGCACCCGGACCTTGATTCTCAGGTCTTTAAAAACGTTTTTAAAATGTGTTTTATGATCTTTGCAATATGTACCTTAGATTTGGACGTACTTCTAACTTCACAAATATTCACAAGAACAAAATCTTCTGTAATTTTAAATAGCTCAAAAAATGTGTTTGGGTTACCTAGAGTACCAAAGAGGTGAAAGAGTTAACCGGAACATACCGTCTACATCTAAATACTTACTGGAAACGCTGAAAACTAATTTATGTTTGCCGTTAACTTTTTATTTTAGCTTCCATTTGCCGATGGAGCAAAAAATTTCTCAGAATGCCGTCCACCGGCATCTCCAAGTCCTGATTACGAAGATGTCAGTCCTGCCAGGAATCATGTGGCCACGACAAATGGAGGCTCAGTGAGGGGGACTCTTGGTCGGGTAGCAGCATCAGAAATGGCCAAAGCCAATGGCGATATGGCTGAGTTGGAGTCCATTGAGTCTTTTAAGCTCACGAATCCATCTTCACCACCTCCACGGCCCCCATCAGTTTACTTCGCGCCCCAGAGTTCAGGTCCACCCACAATGCGCAAGAACCATCGGCCAGTGTCAGTGACCATTGGGGAGTATGGGCAGATGGGTCGCAAAGAACCAGCCAAATTCAACTTCATCGCACGCGCCGACGACAGCCCCAGAAATGGCAATGATGAAGATATGTCGCAGAGATTGAGGAATGAACTGGAAATGACACTTTCGCGATCGAATCTCAAGAAACGATCCGATGTCGAGATGGTGAGTCAAATTTATTCAATTGGTTTTTTAAATGTGATAGCATTGTCTATTGTCTACTGAATTCTTCAAAAGGAAAGATAGACCTGAAAAATGGTCAGGACTTACAGGGTGTATTCAGTACTTTTAAAGTTCTAAATTCAGTATAGATTCAAATTGTTTTCTAGCTGACCTAATTTACTTTATTACCATTTTGAAATGCCATTAAAATCTAATGGTAAAACTATTAAAATACTACTTAGATAAGATCAAAGGCTAAGTGATATCGGTGATATCACAATACCTGTTGAGTAGTTCTAAGAAATTCTTCACGCAATTTTATAGCTTTTGACCAGACAGGAAACTGAGCTGATAAGCAATCAGAAAATACTTGCAGAATATCTTTATAGATTAGTTTTGAAGAACAAATTGCTATTGTCACTTTTAATTGCTTTTTTTGCAATATATTTTACATAAATATGGTGCGCAATCTTCATTGACGCTCTATAAAGTAAATAATTATTTTTCTAATACTTGTAGTTGTAATAATAAAAAAATAAATAAAACAGGCACAACTAGGTTTTCTCATAAGCCAGGCTTTTAGGCTAAACGGGGGCTAAACGGTTAGAGATAGCAACTTGGGACTTAAGGAGGACCCCATACATAAGTCGACCCAAGATTAGAGATTACCCAGGCCGACAATTGACCATGTGTCAAAGTACTGTTGAATCATTCCTAAAACGATTTTTCAAGGTCAAAAATCAAAAAAGGCTCTATAGAGCGCATTTATTAGGCGAATGGGGTCATGTTTGGGGCTCGTTGCAAAAGTCTTCGAATTTCCGACAAAACTGAACCGATTCCAATCGGTTTTAAACCGATAATGAACGAATTCATATCCGATAATTAATTTTTATTCGAAATTCAATTATATTAGTCCGAAGTTATTTTGGGCAATGTTTTGAGTTATTTATAAATCCGTTCAAATCGGTTGTGAACTGATAATGAACCGATGAGTAACTTTTGTCCGAAAATCAATTTTATTACTCTTTAAATTATTTAGTGGGATCTTTCGAGTGATTTACAAGTCGGTATAAATCGGTTGAGAACCGGTAAACGGTAAATGATGCGAAAGTACTTTTGAGGGATAGCATCTAAGTCACAAGTTCGAGCACTTATTAAAGCCTGGGACGCTTTGTTACCCTTTTTTATTTGTTTTTAAGAAATTCTCACAATTAATTAATTCAAAATACAAGTGAACTGATCACTTCACTTACAGAATCCAATACAGAATCCCTACTCTCCTGGACCATTACTGCAATGGACCAGAATATTCTCGAGTTGCTATGTCACTCGATCGATGATCATGGATAATATTGTTCAATATATCAAAAGCTTGGAATGCATAATTAAGGGAGACTGGGGCAAAAAGTCACAAAACGGATATTTTATTTTTTTACAAATTACCCTAGTGCCCCAGAAATTTCTAATTAGTGCGGTTTTATAGGAAATTTACTGCTCTACAACTTTATGAAAGTCATTTTCCTCCATTTTGTAAGGAAATACATTTATCGAGCTGTTTTCTGAAAGGTAATTTTGTGACCATTCTCAAAAATGCTGGGGCAAATAGTATCAGTCATGGAATATTATCACATTTTAAATTGCTTTATTACGAGCTTTCATAAAATTAAAAAAAAAATAGCTAGGTGACATATTTTCATAGAAAATTTATTCCTCTACACCTTATTAAAATACAGTTTTCTCTATGTGAACGAGAAAAGCGCTTTTCAAGCTATTTTGGAAAAAAAACAAAGAAGAGACTGCTAATCATTTGACCAATGCAAACAAAAAGCGGCGAGAAGCAGAAATGACGTTTCTTTTCGCCGTGAGACATCAGAAATTGATTCGATTTTTTGTTACTTTTCGCTCCATACGTTTTGTTACTTTTTACCCCAAGTGGTCATTTTTAATAAAAGGATTTCTGGAGAAAAGAACTTTTGTGAAATTCTAAAATAGATAGCGCATTCGTATTCAAAGAATCCAAATCTTTTAAGAAATATTCACCAGGGCACCAATTTTGGAAAATAAGTAGGTAATAATTGTTATCTTCTGCAAGGCAAATATTTCAAAAATAGGGTTGAAAATTTCGATATTTTTTATTTTCTAAATTTCTTGTTCGAATTCTAAGAAACTTACGACATTGAAGAAGGTCTATGGAGGCTATCTATAGAAAAAAAATTAAGCCGCTATCTTTTTTGAAAGATATTGAATTTTGAATTTTTCGATTTGTGACTTTTTGCCCCAGTCTCCTCTACCGAAAATTCAAAATGGAAGAACAGCCAACGCTAAAGCGGCGAATATGTGAATTTGCACTTTATACTTCCGATAGATTTTTAAATAGGTTTGGGTTGGCTTTAGAGTGGCTTTGTCTTTCTGAAAGGTGATTACTGAACAAAGTCCTCTCATTCAGTAATATGATCATCCTGATTTGAGAGCTCTCTCCGGTTGAGATATTTTCTGTACCGATTCAAAGGTATATCAGAAAGAACTTACCTAAAAATCCGTTGAAAGTTCGAACGTTTAAACCGACAAATTGCACAGAAGTGAGCAATTACCCACCCGGCAAATTCTGCAGAATTCTGCAGAAATTCGTCAGATTTGAATTACTAACTGTCGAAAAATCAGCAGAATTTCTGCAGAATTTTGTTCTAAGGTGGATCCGATCGTTGTATGAAAATTCTGCAGAATTTTCTGCAGAATTTCTTTAGAGTATTTAGATGATTTCTACATTTCTTCTACCCTTTCTAATGTTTCTAAACATTATTTTAACTACATAAAAATATGTATTTCAATTTATTTAAAATTCAATTTTTATTTAACAATTTTACGTGAATACTCTCTTTTTTTACAATATTATTATAATGTTATAATACAATATTATTAAATCAGCCATAATAGAAAATACGAAGGGGAAGGAAATGGTTAGAAAACACGAAAGAAATTCGCGATGCTCACGAAGTCGCACGACTATCCCGAAGCCACACGAAGTATCCGATTGAATGACAAGAAACGTTAAAATTTCAAAAGTGCAGAATTGCAGATCGAAGTTTTGCTGGGTACCCAGCAAAACTTCGATCTGCAATTCTCCACTTTTGAAATTTTAACGTTTCTTGTCATTCAATCGGATACTTCGTGTGGCTTCGGGATAGTCGTGCGACTTCGTGAGCATCGCGAATTTCTTTCGTGTTTTCTAACCATTTCCTTCCCCTTCGTATTTTCTATTATGGCTAATTTAATAATATTGTATTATAACATTATAATAATATTGTAAAAAAAGAGAGTATTCACGTAAAATTGTTGAATAAAGATTGAATTTTAAATAAATTGAAATACATATTTTTATGTAGTTAAAATAATGTTTAGAAACATTGGAAAGGGTAGAAAAAATGTAGAAATCATCTAAATACTCTAAAGAAATTCTGCCGATAATTTTAAAATTTTCTATAGAAATTATGCAGAAAATTCTGCAGAATTTTCATACAACGATCGGACCCACCTTAAAACAAAATTCTGCAGAAATTCTGCTGATTTTTCGGCAGTTAGTAATTCAAATCTGACGAATTTCTGCAGAATTCTGCAGAATTTGCCCGGTGGGTATATCAAAAACCTACAGAAAAAAACATGTACAAAACTATACAAAAAATCAATTTTTGAAAAGAATACCGAAATTCGAAATGGTAGAACAATTAGCGCTATAGCGGCGAATATGTGAACTTGAACTTACGACATCCGTCTGATTTTCGAATAGGTTTTGGCTAGGCTTCGGTATGGCTTTGTATCCATTAAATTTAAAATATTTGTACACCACTTCCGACCAAAATATAAAAATTTCCAAAGGCTGTTGCATGTGCAAATCATTATTAAAATAGGCCTCTCTTGCTCTGAGCCACATAACGTTTTATACTTCGTGTTTGTTATTTTCCTTTTTAAAAGTTCGTTCAAAAATTTGTTGCATTTCAAAAAAAAGCTCTTTCTAATTGCATACTTTGTGAAAGTTCTCCCCTTTAGATTGCACAAAAAAAATATTTTATAAATTATTACTCAACAAATATTTCATGCATTCTTTATAGTTTCAAAGTCACTGAGTGATTGAAGAATAATTATGACCTAATTCAAGTGCAGATTTCTGTTCTTTCAGTATCAGTTTATTGTATTTAAATTTGCTCCACTAAAGCATTGAATAAAAACAGCTAAAAGAGTGTTTAACATGATTTTAAATTATTGTAAATAAATGATAATTTCCACATGTTTTAAACAATTGTTCCATTCTTCCGTGAAAATTCGTCTATATTTTTTTTTAATTTAGTCTACATCAAAATGAATTACAACATTAGACTGAGTCTCTTTCTCACTATTACTAATTTCTGTGTTTAATAATTACTTTCAAATCACTTTCCACGGCATTTTCACCTTTTCTTGCTCCGTTTGCGGTGTTATTGTATAAAACTAATTGTTTTTTTTTTCTTCTTTAAATTATATAAAAGAAGCTAAACCTTGTGCTTCTTTTATCATACTAAAACTGCTACTGAATTAGCAGAAAATGAAACATTTCTTTATCAATTGCGAAAAGGGCAGTATAGAAACACTCTTTCTGTATCAATTTCCAGGAAAATCTTGGTCTCAATGGGATGACAACGACTGTTACAGTGAATGGAGGCGGAGGTGGAGGAGGAGACAAGAAGGGGCCATCAGGATGTGTGGAATTTGAGAAGACTTTGCTGCAAAAGAGTAACTCATCAAATGGTGAGAAGACGAATGGAGTGGGTAATCGTGTGATGATCACGATTCCCAGCAAACCCGAGCTCCGAAAGACAGAAAGCAGTCCACCGAGTGGAATTCTGAAGAACGGCGGGTCCGCTATGGCATTTACGAATGGTGGAAATGAACAAAAGAACATTTCCTTTGGGAACATGTAAGTAAAAGTGCGTTGCAGTTTGTTTTTCTCTTATTACGAATCATTTCATTCTTTATAAATTGAATACGTGAAGCCCTAGAAACCACAAACCGAATGTCCTAGAAAGAATTTAAAGGGAAGTGGGATACCTTTGAGCAAAGACACTTCTGAAATAAGCGATATAATGGCTTTTTAATGGTGCTAACTACTTTACTGTTCTCAAATATTTCTGTATTATCGACTGTTCTTTGTGTTGGTTCCTGTCTTGACTGTTTCCGCCAGGCCACTTCGTGTTCTAAAACCGCCAAACTGTGGTGAGAGGAACCAACACACAGAAAAGTCGATTCTATAGCAACACTTAAGAACAGTAAAGTACTTAAAAATCATGTTTTTCATTGGAACAACACCTTAATTCTATTTTTAAATGTAACTGAACCTTATCACATATAATTTAGCATCACAATCCAACTTTCCTATTCTCAAGTGCTCCTGCATTATCGACTTTATTTTTTGTGTTACTTGTCACAGTCATGACAGCAACCAATACAAAGGGAAAAGTCGAATAAATGAGAACAGTAAAGTTCTAAATAAAAACATACAATCTCCCGTCACTTATTTCAAAATCACTTTTCATCCAATTCAGAATGAAACACCGGGAAAAAAGAGGCTGCGATTAACTTTTTTTTCCTCAGAAATTTAACACTTTTTAGATGTAAAAATATATCAATATTTTTTAATGTTAATTTTACACCTTCAAAGGGTAAAATCAACATAAAAAAGGGTAACTTTAACCCATAATACACAAGGGTAATATTTACACCGTTTTCGGATCAATGCTGCAGGATAAAATTAACATTTCCGGAATGTTATTTTGACTTCCGGATTTCTCTCAGTGTAGAATAGAACATAACGAAATAATACTCATTTTGTAGTTATAACGACTTGTAATTGTCTTAAATTGGTGACTTCTATTTCAATTTCTTAGATAACCATAAGATTTTATGCGGTTTTATTCCAATCAAAAATGGAAAAGTTTTCTCCTGAACAGTTTTTTTTTTTAGTACATGACTGTTCTCATGTGCTTCTGCGTTATCGACTTTTCTTTGTGTTAGTTTCTGACAGCAAACAGTCGAGACAAAAACCAACACAATGTCATGAAAAGTCGATATTGCTCTATATGACGTCGAAGTGAGTCTGACAACCAAAACAAAAAACAGAAAAAGAAGAGGAAGAAGAAAAAAAGACGATGATGCAGAAGCACGTGAGAGCAGTCATGTACTAAAAAATCTTTTTCTCCTTTTCATTATTGCTCGAATACAAAGAGAGAGCAGTTACACAATTGACTGTTTTTCAATTTGTGACACGGCTAGGGGCTAAACGGTAAGAGATATCAATTTCCGACCTTCGATGACCTCCCCCTCCTCATAAGTCAACATTATCTAGAAGGATTATCTAGAACCGTCTTTTTTACTTTTCCATCAAAACCATGTTTTTTAGTTTATGTCGAAAACGGCTCCTACGATTTCTTTCATTTTCGAATATTTCGTCCTGATCGAAGACAATTTCGATATCAAATTTTCCAAAATCAAACTTTAACATACTTTGGAGAGCCTATTTTTTAACCGATCTGCTTAAATTTGGATTTAATTCTGAACACGACTGCACAGAATTTAATCGGTCATGTGTCGGTATAGTATCCGTAAATGTTTAACCTTTCTCGGATTTATTTCTTTAGCTGTCCGTATGCTTGTTACTCATACTAAAATATTCAAAAAAAAAACTTTTTTCTTTAGAGATTTTTTATTCCGGAATGGTTTTTAAATCAAAGCTGGGATGCTTTGTCATCTCTATTTTCGCAATTATATTTTATGCAAATATTCAGGCATTCCTGGAGTTGGATCCTATTAAAAATCTCACCAACAAAAAACTAATCTAGGCTTATCACTAATTTTACCTTAAGGAGTTATGTGGGTCAAAAAGGCTGGAAAAGACCTAATTTTCTTTAAAGTTTTCAACTTTTATTTTTATTTAAGTTCTTAAGCATTCATATTATAATGGACCAAATTAATTTAAAACACATTAAAAAAAGTTAATTGTTCGAAGCTTGAGTCGTCCGAAGGTAGCGTGCTTTCCGCTAATCCCTTAATGTCGCGCTCAAGATGACTGAAATTAACCCTCTAACGGTGTTGTCTTTAATATCCCAAAAAAGTAGTTAAAAAATGTTGTCTAGGATAATTAATGGTCCACTGAACTCAAAAAAACCATCCATTCTTCATTATCTCTTTCCGTTTGGGCGCCAGGTGAGAAAAGGTTAAGACCGCTTCCAGGCGGTCATATCGGTTTAAGACATCAAAAGACTGAAATAATTTTTATTGAAAAATAGTGAACAAATAGTAAAATAAATGAATTTTAAATGTTTTTTTTATGGATGAATGTTGTATGATTATCTAAAAAATAATAATTTTTAGGAAAAAAACGTTTATAATTTTTAGAATTAGACGTTAATGAAGCTCAAGATGTTTCAATAAGACTAATTTTAATCGAATAGGTCAAACATCAGCTATGAAAACGTCACCTTTTTGTATAATTTGAAAGTCCTTTGAAATACATTGCTTATCTTCTGGTTTTATTTCACGATCTGGGGCATTAAAGGACGAATTAGGGAACTCATCATCACTGTTGAAGTCTGCTTTTTTATCAATTTCACTTAAGTCGCAGAATTCGACCATTTTGCTCATTCTGGACAGTCTTCGTGTAATCTCAATTGTTTTCCATGATTAATATATTCCAAAATAATAATATATTTTACAAGAACAACCAAAACAAATAAATAAAAAAAATCGGTAATTTTTGAAAATTTTACCCTTGAACGGATAAGACCGCCCACAGGCGGTCTTCCTTTTTTTCTTCTAAAACTCTTACTTCTAGTTTTTTTACACTTATCAATTGAAATATACAAACTAGAAGAACATATCTTTCAGGAAATAATATTCTTACTACAGTTAAATTACTTTAAAACAATCTTTGTTGCACTTGAAAACGCAAAATGTCGCGAGCGACATTTTGTTGTTTTTTCTCTGACCTGTCACACAAAACTCAAGATTGTAAGCAAACGAAAGGTCAAAATGAGTTTAGCTTCAGGAAATAAGTTAGTAAGACTACAACTGAGGACACTGTACATATTTCAACTTCAAATAAGTAATATTATCGCAGTAAATGCGATTTATAGAATGACCGCCTGGTGGTGGTCTTACCTGTTAGTTAGAGGGTTAAACAAAATAGCAAAAAATGTAAAGAAGTAAGAATAGTATATTTCGGGACAGATGTGTATTTTGGGACAGACAAAAGTCGCTATTATACAAATAAATTTCACCGAGCCTGAATATTCACCTTCAATTAGAAGGTCTAAACTTCACTCTTTCATAAAAATTTTGTTCAATTTTCACTTGTAAAGTAACTTAGGGTAAGTGTGCCCAATTCCGGTCAGCTTGCAATTCCGGCCACATTTTTTGTTTCTCAAATTTCCATGAATTTTTAGTTTTTACATACTCTTGAGATTATACAATGCAAAAGAATAACAAAAAATGTAGCTTCGACAAACGAGATGACGTGAAAAAGATATTGGAAGAATTCCCGAAGGGCAAGGAACTATGAGAATGAAGATGGTCGAAATAGGGCACCAAAGCTATGTCTACATTATTATTCATTTTAAAATGTAGTAAGAATTATTTTAAATTAAATAAAGACGATAAACTGTCTACAAGGTTCTAAGCAATACTCCTAAAGCAGAAGGAATGAAAAAAATCAATTTCTATTTAAGATATTACATTTCAAACTTGAGACTTTGGCACTTGCATGCAACTATGCCGAAATTTGACACACTTATCCTAAATCGAAAAAAAACTAAGCACTGTTTGTGTTGACATCTGCAAAATTGACCACAATGAAGGTTTTGTAAAAAGTGGAATGTGACACTCACAATTCACGCGTATTTCACGCTTTAAATTAAATAAAATTTCAGAAGTTTGATGTTTATCTGATACGTAAGAGCTTAATATTTCATATAGAACTTAAAAATAACAGAACAAAAAAAAGTGGCCGGAGTTGTAAGCTGACCGAAATGTGGTACACTTACCCTAAATGAAGAACAAAACGAAATCCAAGGCCTACTGCGACCCCAGCAACGAAAGTTCCCTGTTTGAACATCGTTCAGCAAACGCGTTCGGAACAGGGTTCGGTCCAGCGTAAATCCTTACGGGCTGGGAAAAAGCGAACGCGGTTGAAGCATTAATTCTCTTTGATCTCAGGGAACTCTGTCGTTGCTGGAAAGCGAATGAGAAATCTTTCGTGCACACGCTTTATATTCAAAGGACTTTTTTTCTTACTTTATAATAATTTTGTAGTAAAATGTCAGAAAAGTACAGTAGACTCTCTCTAAATCGGGCATATGGGGCAAAATGTCATCCAAATTATCGCGAGATTTGGCATAAAAATCATTGTAAATTCCACAAAAAGCGCTTAAATATAATGAATCAAGATAAAACAAGAGGAACTAAAATAATTTGAACAAATTTGCTTTAAAATCAAACGTGAAAATTGTCAATAAAATTAAAAGAGAGTCTACTGTAAATTCATATTATACCATGCAACTTGCATTTGTATTATAAATTCACAAGTTTCTTCATTTCCCTTTCACAGAACAACAGTCATCGCCAGAGATTCATGATTTCTGCAGAATGGAGAGTACAGTGACATAATTTGGTCTCTAAACTCGAGCCATTTAATGTTGCTGGAGGATCTGAGAGTGCAAGTGAAGGGGTGAAAATGAACTTTTGAAGAGTGTCTTCTTTTTGTGTTTAATTGATGATGCGCTCGAGTAATGCCAGTCCAGCGATTACGGAGTCAACAATCAGTTAATGTGTACTTGCCGCATGAATGGCTCCTTGATGACTGGCATAAAAGTAATTCATCTCCATTTCTTCTCTGTACGGACTCCATGCCGCAGTCTCCCTCAGTCTGAGATTCATTCTCGTGCCTCCGGGATTAATCCATATTGCTATAAACGTAGTGTTTTTTTTTGTATATTAATACTTTCCTTCAGAGTATCTTATAAGATTATTTGCTGTAAGTGTACGTTCCCTCACGGTTTTTTTTCTCCTGATGTATTTGAACCTATTAAAAATGTACTTTTTCTCAAACGATTTTTTGTATTTGAATTTCTTTTGCTGCATGTCTTCAATGAGCATAAGCTGTCGAGCAGTGATGAAACATTGGTGAAACACGGGAGAAACATCCAAAGGAAAGAAAGAAAAGCTTTTATCTTTTTTCAATAACTTTATATATTCTTCCTTATTTCAGCATTTTTGAATATTTTATATCTGTTTTTTTCTTTCTTCTCATCTTTCTGTCAAATTTTCTCAATTTCTACATACAATATATAATTTTTTCTCTTTTTTTTTCTTCTACAACAATACAAAAATATTTTCAAGAATATAATTTTCCAACATTTCGTTTAATTTTTTTTTCTTTCAATTGCATTATTAATTTTTCTCTCAGAGAGAAAAATTATCCTGTTTCCTCCTCTCTTCATTCAGACAATTCTATTTACATAAATTAATTTCTGTTTCTTTTTTTTAATTATTTTTAACACCTTTACGGATATTATTTCCTCAAAGTTTTCTTTTTTTTTTTATTAAAGTCCAGCAATTTTTTCTTTTTGAGAATTCACGTCAATTTTTACTTTTCCTAGATATTGTAAAAAATTCTTCTGTTCTTTTGTCTCCTTCATTTTCACCAAAAAAAAAACTAGCTTCACATTAAATTTCACATATTTTTTGTTTTCTCTTTTTTTCTTCATTTAAATAAAGTATTATCACAAATATTTACACATCTATTCTTTTTTTTTCGTGAATTTTACAATTTTCTCATTCTCCTACCACAATTTTCATTTCTCCTTTCGATTCTACCCTTGTCTGTCCTTTTCATTTGAATATTTCTAGTTCTTTTTTGTGTTTACTATTACACTTAAAAATTTATTATCCTATTTTTTGTTTGTCAATTTTCATTTTTAAACAATTATTACAGTAGACGGAGCCAATAACTTTTTGTATTATATCTCTTTTTCTTTTTTATTATTACTTCTTTCCACAACATATTTCTTTTTCCATTTTATTTTATTTTTTTAATTTCGTTCAGATTCATATTTCTTTAATATTTTTCAACACTAAAAAGGAGTTTTTTTTGGATTGGGAAGCAATTTACGACAATTTTTCTTGATGTATTGCAACAAAAAATAAACGCAATTCAAATAAAAAAAATCTATATAATTCTCTCTTTAAATAATCCCTAATAAAAAGGCACAATTATTTTGTAATTCCTTCTTTGTCGATCCTCAAACCACGATCAATTGGTTCTCAGGGTTTTCAGTTAAACTTCTCATTTCCATGAGAAGACTTTGGAGGAAAGTGGAGCTACATTGGATTAGAATTTCTGGTATTTGGGGAAGATTTTGCAGCTTCGTAAATCATAATATTTCAGCTTCGTAAAAGTGGATTTTTTTCCAAGTTACTAAATGAATTTCATCCATGGTCATGTATTCTAAAAGCTAGTCTAACATCTCACATTTCCTGACAAACTTGGGAGCCTAGGCCCTTTTTTCCTGGGTTCTAGAAGCAAAAATTAAAAAATGGGCCTGAATTCTGATGTCAAATATTTTTTACATTTTTGCGCACTTCAAGTGTCTTTTCAAAAAAAAAACAACTATTCCAAGTTATAGAGGGTCAAGATGTTTCAAGGATAAGGTGGGCCAAATCAAACTGCCAGCGACGTAGATACTTTTACCCGACTGGTACAGTGTTAACAACTTAGATTTGTCAAACATTTGTAATAGAAAAATAGGGTTCGAATAATTTTGCAAAGATTAATTAATTCTATTCATAAATGAACCTAAAATGACTCGCCATTTCATAAATGATTCTTGGATTAGCTTTTTATTAATAAAATCTACGAAAAGTCATTTTAACGTTTTTCGTTTTTTTTTCTTATTTTAACACAAAACAAAAAACGTTTAAATCTTAATGAGGAAATGGATTTATGAGTCCTTAGAGCTGCTGTAGAAGTCTTACGAAATTAAAGAAAATTAATATTTGCTTTTTATTGAGAATGGCTGAACTCGGCATTTATATCAATTTGGAATTCTACGTGATTTTTATGCTTTGAATTCTGTTATTTTACTTAATCTGAGTTTTTCCAAAGAACATATGAGTATTGAATGTTCTGACACAAAGAATTCTGCGACGCCGTGTTATAGGGTAAAATGGTACAAGCTGGACAATGGTACAATTTGGACAGGGCCCGTCAAATAATTTCGTCAGATATCTTGCAGATTTCTGCAGAAAATATCTACACCTCTGCCGAAAATCTACCGAGAAATCTGTAGATATTCCTACGAATTTTATTTGGGCTTGGGACAAAATTCGTCAGAAATTTTTGCAGATTTTCTGACGAATCCTGGTTCATACTCTGACGAATTTCTGTAGATATTTTGCAGATTTTCTGTAGAATACTTTTCACTGAAGTTTGCAAAATTCAATAGAGTTATTCTTGGTGATATATCACAGTGTTTATATAAAATAAATAATTCTGCGACGTCGTGTTCTAAGTAAAGAATAGTGAAGTGAAAACTTTAAGCACAGTGTCGACCTAAATTTCGTGTTTTTGTATAATTTCATGGGCGATTTTTAAGAAATTAGTATTCTTGCTCGCATTTTTTTATTTATCTAAAACGTTTAACCGGTAATGCTTGTTAAGCAGAGCATACCTTTTCTTTGTAACTGCTGCAGTTTCTTGATAAATCAACAACATTTTTGTTGAGAAAATGGAGATTATGCAGATTTCTTATCCAGAAATTCTGCCGATTTTCGGCAGATTTTCGGAAGAATTTCTACCGAAAATCTACAGATTTTCTCTGAATGTACTAGAATATACCGTTACAATTCAAAAAACCTCTGTGTAAAATCAGCAGGTAGAGCAATGATTTGATGGGGGCCTTTTGTCCTGATAAATTTAGTACTTCATTTTTATTTGTATATTTTTAATGCTTTAGTTTTATAATTTGATTCCTTGTACTTAAAAGCAAATTTGGTATTGTATTTATCAAGAAAAAAAGCCATGTCCAACTTGTACCGACGAATCGTAACTAATGCTAACGTAACGAATACTTGTAACACTAATTCCAAATTATATCACTTTACCCTAAGTAAAGAATAGTGAAGTAAAAACTTTAAGCAGAGGGACGACCTAAATTTCGTGTTTTTGTATCATTCAATTGGCGATTTTTAAAAAATCAGTATTTTTGTTCGCATCTTTTTAGTTATCCAAAATGTTTAATCGGTAATGCTTGTTAAGCAGAACATACCGCTTTCTATGTAACTGCTGCAGTTTCTTGATAAATCAACAATATTTTTGTTGAGACAATGGACACTATGCAGATTTCCTACACAGAAAAAAAATATTTTGTAAAATGGTTCGTAAATGTTTGTAAATACCTATGGAGGAGTTACGAAATGCTCGTGAAGCGTATAACCCGCAAACAAGTTCGTAAAAGTTTGTACGTTTTTCACAAACATTGCTCGTAAAATGATCATTTGACGAACATTTTTTGTACTTTTACAAACATTTGTTCGTAAATGTTTGTAAACATACAAAAAAATGTTCGTAAAGTTTTGTCATTTTTCGTATTTGTTCGTAAATTTTTGCCAGACAAACAAAAATTTACGAACAAATACGAAAAAATGACAAAATTTTCCGAATATTTTTTGTGTGTTTACGAACATTTACGAACAAATGTTTGTAAAAGTACAAAAAATGTTCGTCAAATGATCATTTTACGAGCAATGTTTGTGAAAAACGTACAAACTTTTACGAACTTGTTTGTGAGTTATACAATTCACGAGCATTTCGTAACTCCTCCATAGGAATTTACAAACATTTACGAACAATTTTACAAAATATTTTTTTTTCTGTGTATGCAGAAATTCAGCCGAGAATCTGTGGATTTTTGGAAGAAATTCTGCCGAAAATCTACAGATTTTCTCTGAATGTATTAAAATATACCGTTACAATTCAAAAAACCTTCAAATAAAATCGTCAAGTAGAGCAATGATTTGACGGGTTATTAAAATTTGACTCGGGTAAGCGAAGTCTCACATACGTTACCTAATGGCTGCTTCCGAGACGGTGATTTCAAATCTCTACGCTTTATTGCAAAAATTGAGGAAAAAATACTTTTTGAAATGAAAAGTGTATTTTTTTTATAAATAATAAACAATTTTATAGCCCTCAGCTTAAAATTACATCGTAAAATTTTCTTTGTTCTCAAGAAAATTCTGGAACAATTTATCAAAAAATGCAGAATTTTCGGTCGGAAGTATCTTTAATACTGCTATTTAATCCCCTATAGACAGCATATCCTCGCAAAAGTTATATTATATAAAATATATCATGAAAATCGTGATTTCTATTAAATTGATAACTAATTTCAGAAAAAATATTCCAAGTCCATTTTGACAGAACGACACTTTGGAGGAAAGTGCCGAAAATTCATAAAATTTTCTGTAGAAATTCTGCAGTATTTACGGGGTGAGTTTATTGTTCATCGTATTCGATTGATTTGGTTTCCAGCAAGTTCTACCTGTTCTAACTGTGTTATCATACTTGCACATTAAAATTTTAATATGATTCACATTAATTGTCGCTAGTGAGAGTCCAAATGTATAATTTGTGTCTTTGAATCATTTTATATTCAAAATTTGATCTATTTGTTGATAAAAAGGTAGACTTGGCCCGCAAAATGTTATATAAATTGATTTATAGAATTAATGCGAAAAATTAATGCGATTTTCTCTTTAATTTTTTAATGTGAAAAATATTTATGCTTTAGGTAAATTTAAACTTATTTTTGCAGGCCAAGTCCACTTCTTTATCAATAAATAGAACAACCCCAAATATTAAGTGACTCAAAGGCACAAATAATATATTTGGACGCTCACAAGCGACAATTAATGTGAATCACATTAAAATTTTAATGTCCAAGTGTGATAACGCCGTAATCATGTAATTATCAACAATTGATAATAAGCTATAGTGTTTAATAAAAATGTGTAAGTATTTTAGGAAAAATAAAAGAAAATTCACATTATTCGAAGGCATGACCGTTCGAAGGGACAGTACTTTCTCCTATTTGACAATGATTCTTTGTTATGAATTTATCCGTTTCTCAAAAGCGCCAAACATTGTGGTTTCCCATCATTTTTTAAAAGTAAAGAACTTAATATTTTCCGTTAAGCTTTTTTTTGTTATCCAGAGTATTTCTCAATCAATTTAAGCTAATTTAAGAATTTAACGTTTGAAGATTTATATGAGAATTTTAGTTCCTGCATTAAGAACTTCCCATCCAATGTAACTCTACTTTCAGTTGAGATTCTCTTCAATCTCAACTTCCGTGGTCTGAGGTTTCCTACTTTGCACTCCAAAAAAATACATATTTAATAAAAAAAAACATTACGTTTTCCTAAAAAAAAACTTTACATTCTTGCACTTTTTGTTCAACTCTTTCTTCCCTGATTTGTTCGGCAAAGCCCGAGAAACTGTGCAGAGATGCAATTAAACTGGCTTTCAGTTGGTTTTACAAAAAAAAAAAAACAAAAAATAAACATTACGAGTATGAGATCGATATTTTCATTTCAATAATTTACAAAATAATAAACATTAAGTGTTTTTTTTTTGTATATTTTGTCCTCACTTGTTTTTTATTTCCACACATTCTTTCCCTTGCATCTCTCCTCTTTTTTTTGTTTTTACCTTTGCAACTTGAGGTAGTTGTCTCATTTTAATAAGAATTATGTATTCCTCATTTATTTATTTATTTTGTTTTTGAGTAAGTAATCCTAATGGGAAATTATCTTTTGTATTTCTCAGCATATTGACATCTTCTTTTCTTTATTTTTTTTATTTTAATCTTCTTGAACTACACCAAAACTTCCTAAGAAAGTTCAGCTAACTACATTATTATCTCATTTTATTTTAATTCAAATATTTTTTTATTTTCAATTATTTCTCATTCTAAAAAAAAACTCGTGTGGCAATTGATTTCACAAAAAATTAAAAAATGGTTTTCAGGAGAAATTTCTCTCCCATTCCTTAGAAAAATTTCGCTCAACATACCTTTTTTCAGCTTTTCCTTTTTCTCTTCCGGGAAAAAAAAGAAACTTCAATGACTAGCAAGTTTGTGTGGTGGTGGATAGGGTGCTCCGGCCACAAAGGCATTCTCGTCGTCGTGAATGTTGTCCGGAGCTGACCAGCGCCTCTTCTTGGCCTCTGACTGCATGGCAGCAGAATCCTCTGGACGCGGCGCTGGCATCATTTCGTGCGGATTGTAGTATGTTGGATGATGGAGTGGATGGAAATGCTGCTGGTAGCGCCTCTGATCGTCATTGATGCTCATCACAATGCTCTGAATACTATGATTAATGGTCGTGGATGCACTCTGAGGCGGTGGATTGTCCATTTGACTTGTACTACGATACTTTGGATGATACGTCACACCCTCAATCTGCTGCGCCGGCTTCCGGGACAGATTCTGCGGTTGCTGCTGCACCGGAGGTGATGCCATCGGTGGTTCTCGACCACCACCAGACTCTTGTACACTCAACGCCGTCGATTCCGGAACACTTGGCATTGGATCCTTCTGACGCAGCGAGATACACACATCGCCCACCTGCAACTGGTGACACTTGAGCCCGTGCACACGGAAAGTGCCCTCGGGATTGCACGATGCCCAACCCTGACGATACACGAAGAACGGATGCTCAGGGTAAACGCTCAGGTGAACCTGCAACAACATAATTCTTCCATAAACTTCCACGAGTCCAAGGAAAAACCCGGTTGGTTCTTGTCACGACTGTTTCATGCTTTTGGACCTCCACAGGTCCAATACAGTCAAGACAGGAACCAATACAAAGAAAAGTCGATAAAGCAGATCCACTTAAAAACAGTAAAATACTGAAAAAAATGTTCAGAAGATTTCCTCTTTTTATTTATCATTGAAATAGCACTTTTAGGGTAAATGTCCTAATTCAAAACCATTTCTAGACGCTTTAACTTTGACAGAAGATTCAACACATTAACCCTCTAACGCTAACGGGTAAGACCACCTCTAGGCGGTCTTCACAAAAATCACATTTACAGCGACAATAAAGGTTTTATTTATTTAAAAGTGCTATAGTGTCCTCGGTAATAGTCTTATAAACATCTCTTGAAAGTTTGAACTCATCTTGACTCTTCGTTTTGTTGCTATTCCCAGTTTTGTGTGACAGGTCAGAGAAAAAGCAACAAAAAATATTAGTGCAAAAAAACTCATTTCCAATTTCCATAAAAATACCGATTTAAAGTTATCTGACTAAAATAAATTCATTTTTTACTGAAAGATATGTCATTCTACTTTGTATATTTTATTTAAAAAAATTGAAAAAACTAAAAATGTGAATTTTGCAAAAAGAGTTTCAATAAACTTTTATATTTTCTCATCTAGCGCCTAAACCAAAAAAGATAATGAAGAATGGATGGTTTTTTCGACTTTACTGGATCATAATTATCCTAGAAAACATTGTTTTAGAACTTTTTTTCGCATATTAAAGAAAACACCGTTAGAGGGTTAAAAACAGTAAAGTACTGAAAAAAAATGTTCAGAAGAAAGATTTCCTCTTTTTATTTAGCATTGAAATAGCACTTTTAGGGTAAATGTCCTAATTCAAAACCATTTTCAGACGCTTTAAATTTGACAGAAGATTCAACACATTAAGTTCATATTTTTTCTGAAGAGAATTACATAAATTTGCTCCTTGACTCTTCTAGACTGTTACTGTTTAGTGAAAATTCTTTAGATATAATTTGAAAACTTCTTAAATACAAGAAATATACGCGACCGTAAAATGCTTCTATTGGAAACATATTAATCCAAATGGAGACAAGGGAATGTTTCTAATTGGAGACAGTGTAAGTGAAACCGCGAGGAAAGGCTTCCAAAACCTTGTTGAGTTACTCTTGAGTTCAGGATTTGTTCTTATTCCTGGTCTTTTCTCCTTTTCCATTTAAAACAATAAGAAAATCTCTCCAAAAAATCATATTTCCGCGGTTTCCTGTTGAAGCATTTGCAGACACTTCAGAAAAACCCTTTTTATTCACGAAATAAGTAATTATTTTATTTAAAAACTTCACGTAACGTTAACAATAAAGATTAGCACTGAATTTAACTAAAATTAGCCAGAAATATGACATAAATGTTAAACAAAACGAATAAACAACAATCACTTTATTGTGTTTTTCATTGGAAAACATGATCGATCTTTTAAAAATTCAATGGTGAAAAGGTACACTTTTAATTTTTCTGAGAAATTAACAAATTAAAATTTGTGAATATGAATAGATTTTCGTTTTGTTTCGAGCAAAATTAACTAAATAATGAAACTGTGGTATAGAAAATATATAAATATAGCAATTTAGTAGTGTATTTATCATGAAAACAATGACGTTTCCATTTGGAATAGCGAAAAGTTTCCATTTGGAGGTTTTGAATTACCTTAATTTACCCTATGTATTTTTGAGTTTTTCTTCGAGAAATAAAAAAAAATATGAAGAATAAAAAATATGTTTTATATGCATTAGGGTAACTACTCAAAAAGTACTTAGTTGAAAGTCCTTAATTAAGTACTTAGTGAAAACACTTCAGGTCCTTAATACAGACTTCATAATTAAGAACTTCAACAAAGGCCTTAATTAAGTACTTAATGTTATGGCTGAGTCTTGCCATATTAGTTTCACTACTCGCGACAAAGCGCTGATGTTTGTCACATTTTCATATTACGTCGTGTTGATTTAATCCAGAAATATTGAGAATTCCCGTTTTTAGAGCAGATTTTCGATTTTTGAAAAAAAAAACAGAAAGGTGTTGGCCTATCGGTTTTTTTGGTCAAAATTTTTTTGTCGAGATGTTGTAAATCTATTAAGGAAGATCGATTAGTAGAACCATTTTAAGTATATTTTTTAAGTGTATGAATGTTCTATAACTTCTAAAAAGGGCACTCAATTGGGTCAAGTGGTAAAGCACTTGCTCTATGATGCAAGTATCCCGGGTTCGAATCCCCTTTAGGTGACCAGGAATTTTTCTGGCGTTAAAGGTGTTCGGATTGCATCCAGTGAGCTTCACTGTACTTGATTCTACGGGCATGGGACTGACAACCTCATCCCGTACAAGAAAAAAAATAATAATGCATGTCTAGAAAACTCCTTGCGGCAAGGCCTTGTTCCTTCATGGAATGTTATGCCAGCATTATTATTATTATTATTATTATTATTACACTGAGAAAAACAAGAGGGTGTGATTAACTTTTTTTCCTCAGAACTTCAACACTCTTTGGGTGTAAAAATATATCAACATTTTTTAATGGTAGGGTCCGTTACCACCCCTTCACGATATTCAAAAAAAAAATTATTATCAATTTCCTGTAGGGGAATTTTGTAATTTTCGTGGCATTGTCACGCGTGAGTTCGAAACCTGACAATGCCAAACGAGCTTTTTTAGTCATATCATATGAGTTCGAAAATCCAATTCATTGAATTTTTAATGAAAACCCTTTACTTGATATTTTTTAGAAAATACAATACGTCTTTTGTTGATTTGTTTAACAAAATTTATAGTCATTTGAATTGCCAGAAATCTCAAATATGTGACTTCTGACAATGCCACGTGAGCTGAAATGGCAATGTCACGGCTACAGAATCGCATTTTCGAAAAAGCTCTCCTAAGATTCGAACCCAATTTGTCATATGGCATTGCCAGAGCGTTACAGAATTCCCCTCCTGGTGTGTTCTTAAAAAAACCATCTTGATGCCTTTGGCAAGCTTTCAGTTCATGAAATCTACAAGGTTAATCAATATTAAATTTAAATTACATTTGAAAACATATAAAAGAACATTTATCGGAATTTCCATCAAGAAAAGCCCAATTTCTATGAATATTTTAGGGAATTTTAGGTGAAAATGTTTTCGTCTTTTAAAAATAATTTTTAAATCGAAAGCTTGTGATTTTCTTTTGAGAGAAAGTTTTAAAAGAGAATTTAAGATACTTTTGATATAACTTTTCCTCAATAAACTAAATCGAAATAAACTTTTATTTTTATTCCAATTTTTTTAAAAGTTAGGTAGGACTAAAGGTTTTCTAATCTAAAAAGTATCTTTTATTATTCCCAAAGCAAAGAGCATTATTATTTTTAAAGAATTCCTACCTTTGACTTGTGCTTCACACAATTGAGCGTTACGACCATGTCACTGCTGCCTCCCGATGAGATCTTCACAACAGTAGAATCGACCAATTCTAATCCAGGAGTCTTTGCCGAAGAGGCGATAAAGTCCTCCGTTCGCATGTCCTCCACTCGACGCATTTCGCCATTGCCCAGATCAATGAGGACACCTTTGCTGAAGTTTGGTTTCACCGTCGTTGTACTGCTGTTGAAAAAAAGATACATACATCTATCATAACAGCATCTAATACCAGCCAAAAATCCTTATTATAAAAAAGTGCAGGCATTCCTTTTGCAATTTTTGTTGTTCCGGTCAATCTTATTACGTTAATAAAATCACAAACATTTAATTTTGTTTACCTCTCCATTGTATTTTTATTAATATTGATGTATTAATCAAATTATTTATCCACAAAATTAAAATTGCACAAAGTGAGAAGGACACAGTATGTCGCTATGCATAGTTTATCTACACTGAGTAAAAAACGGGGGTGCGATTAACTTTTTCTCCTCATAACTTAAACACTTTTCAAGTGTAAAAATATATCAACATTTTTTAATGTTAATTTTACACCTTTTTAAGGGTAAAAATAACATGAAAAAGTGTAACTTTAAACCCTGATACACCTAAAAAGCATAATATTTACACCGATTTCAGATCAATAATGCAGAGTAAAATTAACATTTCCAGAATGTTATTTTAACTTTTTCGGATTTCTCTCAGTGTACATATTATACAATATACTCTCTCTTAAATTCAAAGAGAGTTTAAAGTTACTCTATACATGAAATTGAATATTCAATTTTCTAAAATATTTTCCAAACCGTCAGACAACGCTCTCGGATAAACATGAATATTTTACGAATGAAATCCCTCTTAAACGAAAGCAAACAACTTTTGTGTTTTTTTTTTCTTAATTATTCTAAAGTTATCTGAAAGCATTGACTTTGTAACTCTCATAAATTTAATCTTTTATTTGAAAAATATCGGGAAACTAAACTTCAAACCATTTCGAAATAAAATAGAAAATATATTCGACTTTTAATTTTAGCCAAGACACATATAAGTAGATTATGACCTAGGATGTATAAAATTTATCTCAGGAACAAACCACTAGGGGAGATTTCCCGCGAGTTTCACTGGTATCTAGCACAATGAGGTGCATTTCGAAATACCCTTGTTTAGAAGAAGCTTTAGAGTTGTTTTTCACTATTTTGAGAAAAAAGTCCCTTCTCCGGTTGAAAAAATGCAGAAAAGGTGAATTTGAAATGAAAGAAACTCACCCAAGAATAGGCATTTTTTGGATAAAAGAACTTTCTGAGCTTTATGTTTAACGGATGGCAGAAATCAGTTCTTCTGTTATGTAAGATTACAACTGTTGTAATTTGGAAGTCGTGAATCACTTCCTCTCTCTAGAACGGTCTCTCTGAGGAATAGGTTGGAAAACTGGTTACTCTAGGGCCCAGGACAGAGATATTTCATGCTCGAAGCTGAAACCTTTTAAAGCTTTAGGTTTTAAGACTTCTTTTATACGAAGGAATTTCACAATTAATATTATGCACCGGGGAGGCGAGTCTCGAAAAATCTCCCCTAATGGTTCGTTTCTGAGATAAATATTCTCCACCTTCTATAACTTCCAGAAGTGTGCTTAGAATAAAATACA